>NW_024870750.1:7847500-8170000 GCF_019054845.1 Dipodomys spectabilis
AAGCAAGGTTCTGGAGATTCAAGCCTGTGAGCTACTTAGGAGACTGAGATCTGATCAAAGTTTAAAGCCAGCCTAGGTAGAAAAGTCTGTGAGACTTATCTCCAATTAGCCATAAAAAGCCAGAAATGGAGCTGTGGCTCAAGTGGCGGAGTGCCAGCCTTGACTGAAAAATCTTAGGGACAGTGCCCAGGCCCCAAGTGTTTTCCCCAGTACTGGAATTTTTTTTTCTTGATGAAGAGTGTTTTCTGTTGGAAGCAATCTTTAATTTCAAGGTGTTAGGGGGCTTCAAAAAGTTTCAAAACTTAAGGGCGGAGGTATAGCTTAGTGGTAGAGCATAACTGGGTATATGTGAAGGAGGCTCTGGGTTCAAGTCCAGAAAATTCCCCCTCCCCCCAAAAACCCCCCCACTAAAACAAGAATAACAGCAATAATAAAAGCAGGAAAGAAAAAAAAAAGAAAAACCAAGATGGCACAAGTAGGAGAAACTATCTCATAGAAAGAATTTGTTGGGAAATAAATAAATAATGGCTCATCAAGTTAGTTGGCTTTTACTTTCACTTCCTAAGTGGTGTTAGCTAAGCTGTGAGTGTTTCCAGTAAATGGCAACATTTGTTTGACCAGCCAAACAAGTAAATAAAAGTTCTGTAGAACACCCTGGAAGGTTGAAAGTTAAAGCATGCAATAACACCCAGAGTCTTAGCTTATATCCACTTCATTTCTTGAATTTTCTGAGGTAGCTTTCCTCTCTCAGCTAGTGTGGAAAGGCAGTGGTGCCTTTGGACCTCTGCCAGCAGCTCCCGAATAGGTCATAGGGCAAAATGCTGGTTATGATTCAAAAAGAAGGCGTAGTTATTTTGTTCTTCACGAACTAAGGAAACACTTACCAGAAAAGCAATCCTTGTTTGGTCAGGCTGTCTTTGGTTGCTGTTGTTTTTCTGTTTTCCAGAACAGAGCTGCAGAATTGCTAATGGCCACTTGCCTTGTTTTCACTTTCAGTTCATTTCTTTGGCTGAGATGGACTTGAGCTAACCTCCATTGCATCTGAGGATGGCCTCTGCTCCTGAGATTCCCACGGAGGAGCAGGTTTCCCTGGGCATCGATGACCTCCAGATTTCTCTGCAAGGTAATTTCAGTCTGAGGTTACACCCAGAGACTGTGGCACATTTACCCTCTCCTCACAAAGTTCTGTTGGTTTCTGTCTCTCTGATGGTCTGTAAAATATGTGTGCGTTTTTCTAAGTGTAGAAACCTTACAGTGCACAGTTCATAAATGTCTTTCTTGTTCACTTCTCTAGGAAAGGAAGGAATCCTGGAAGGAATTTGGTATTTCTTGTTTCTTGCTGTGAATACCTATGTTTTATGTGCATTGAAAATTAATTGACTATACTTTGGTTGGCATTGTTTCCAGTTACTTTTTATCTTGTATTAATTGTTATTATTATTATTATTTTGTTGGTCATGTGGCCTGAACTCTGGGCCTGGGCGCTGTCCCTCAGCTCTTCAGCTCAAGGCTAGCGCTCTACCACTTGAGCCACAGCGCCACTTTCAGCCTTTTCTGCTTATGTGGTGCTGAGGACTTGAACCCAGGGCCCCATGCATGCAAGGCAAGCACTCTACCACTGAGCCAACTTCCTAGCCCATTGCATAAGTTATTTTAAATGCTTGCCTTTATGTTGCTCTAACAGTTAGAAAATGATATTTCAGAGGCATGAATTATGTGTATAGATGCAAAGGTAGTATCTGGAGCCCACGCGCACGTGTGTGTGTGTGTGTGGTCATATTTGTGTTGTATTTTGAAAATTTGATAACCTGAAGCAAATCTTATGAGTTGTATAAACTTGGCTAATATAGAGCAAGGCTATTACATTATCCTCAAAAACACATAAGAAACTATATATTTTCAACAATCAGGTTATTATTTAAAAGCCGTAGATTTTTGGGCTGCGAAGGTAGCTCAGTGGTAGAGCACTTGCCTTGCATGCATGAGGCCCTGTGTTAGATTCCTCAGTACCACATAAGCAAAAAGAAGAAAGCCGGAAGTGGCACTGTGGCTCAAGTGGTAGAGCCCTAGCCTTGAGCTGAAGAGCTGAGGGACAGAGCCCAGACCCAGAGTTCAGGTCCCATGACCAGACCAAAAAAAAAAAAAAAAAAGTCATAGATTTTTTGCCATTTCTGAAAGATTCTAAGATGACATACTGATCTTTTTCTTTTTGTTGTAAATTATATTTTGAATCATTAGCTTTTTTTCTGTGGGATTTAGATGGAAATGTATAGCTATTGGAATAGACTACCTATACCAGGTTTTTAAAAGTGAATATTATAGTGTGTGTGTGTGTGTGTGTGTGTGTGTGTGTGTGTGTGTGTGTGTGCATGTGCACATGTATGTATGTGCATATGTGTATGTATGTACCAGCACTGGGGCTTGAACTCAGGGCCTCATGCTCTTCGTTGGCTTTTTCACCCAAGGCTAGAGCTCTTCTACTCTGCCTTGGCTCATTTCCTTCTTTTTGCTGATTAATTGGAGATAAGAATGTCTGTCCAGATTGTCTCTGAACTGTAGTCCTCATATCTCAACCTTTGGAGTAACTAGGATTACAGGCATGTGTCAGCAATGCCTGGCTAAATATCATAACATTGTAATTTTTTTTTTGGGTCTGGTCGTGGGGCCTGAACTCTGGGCCTGGGCGCTGTCCCTCAGGTCTTCAGCTCAAGGCTAGCGCTCTACCACTTGAGCCACAGCGCCACTTTTGGCTTTTTTCTTTTTGCTTATGTGGTTCTGAGGAATGGAACCCAGGGCCTCAGGCATGCAAGGCAAGCGCTCTACCACTGAGCCACCTTCCCAGCCCTGCTTGAGAGTTCTTGAGTTTAGATGGGAGACTTTATCTTTTTAAGTCTTAGTTTCCTGGTTTGTGTAACACAGATGATTTCTGCAGCTCTATTGAAAATGGCTAGTGATGCAGAACCAAGTGCTTGGCACAGATCCTGTCAATTCAGAATACTTAGTACATGTCTTTTTAATATATTTATATATTTACCATGAGAAGCTTTACCATCAGTCAGGGTCCAAACCTCATTGAACATTTAGGGGAACATTGTGAACCACAAGTCTTGTTCTTGCTGGGTTTTGTTTGGCCATTTCTCTTCACTGGCTTCCCACATAAATGGACTGAAGTCTCAACTCGGGGTGTGGTGCACAGACTTTTTCTCACCTGCCCTGTGTATGCCCTCTGCTCACTCCCACATCCCGTGGGTACCATGTGCCAGCTCCATTGCCCTAAGAGGCCATAATCCTCCCTGCCTTGTGCTTTCATTGTAGTTGTCTCCAGTAGCTCCCCCAGACTGGTCCTGCAACACTGGAAGGAATTCAGTTCCTGTAGCTTTCATCCACCTCAAAGTTAGCCAGCCTCAGCCTCCCCCAGAAGCTTTGTCTACTTTGCTTGCTTGCTTGTTTATTTTTATTTTTTAGTGCTGATCCTGGGCCTTATTCTCTCATTTAGCTTCTTAGATCACGGCTGGTATTCTAACATTTGAGCCACAGCTCTATTTCCAACATTTATTTTTGGCAATAGTAGGGCTTGAACTCAGGGCCTGGGTGCTTTCCTTGAGCTCTTTTGCTCGATAGCACACTACCACTTTGGGCCACAGTGCCATTTTCAATTTTTGAGTAGTTAATTGGAGATAAGAGTCTCACAGGGTCTTTTCTGCCCTGGTTGGCTTTGAACCGTGATCCCCAGATCTTAGCCTCCTGAGTAGCTAGGGTTATAGGTGAGAAACTTGGATTATTTCCAGCTTTTTTTTTTGCTGGCTAATTGGAGATAAGAGTCTTAGATTTTTCTGTCCAGGCTAAGTTTGAACTGTGATCCTCAGATCTCAGCTTCCTGGATAGTTAGGATTACAACCATTGAGCCATTGGTACCTGGTATTAGTGGACTTTTAGTCAAAGAATGAAGAACAGAGAAAGGAGAGGAGAAAAAAATGAAAGGGTTTGTATATATTTCTGAAGGTAACTTTAGTTTCAAGGGAAGATTAGTTGTTTGGGGGAAAAAAAACCGAACCCTGATAGATGATACTGTTTTCCTTAAGGACTATTAACTGAAGTTCTTGGCCATAGTCTGAGAATTAGGTTTTATTCACTATGTAAGCAGACTTTTATTTCCCCAAATTCTCATGTGCTTACTTCTCCTTGGTGTAACATGAGAAAGGAGAGTTTATATCACAGGAAGGGCTCAGAATCATTGTTAATTTTAAGTAAGCTCTTATTTTTGTTTTAATTTCTGAATCTTTCTAAGAGGCAAATAGAGACATAATGCCCTAATTAAATTATAAAGCTTACTTTATTTGGGCAAAAACTTCATTAGGTCTATATCCTGACTCAGAATAGTACCCTCAAGAAAAAAAAAAAAGAAAGAATCTGAAATGATATGGACTGTTCCATCATTGTGAAAACAGATGCCCCAGGTGCAGAGACTGAGATAAATTAGACCTGAAAATCAGGCATGATTTGTTGAAGCCTATAGAGTAGAATAACAGGCAAGTGCCATCTTCATGGTGGGAGTGGTTCTCGAGAAAATATCTTTATGAAGGGCTGTGAGGTAATCTGCCCCTGCCACAGTAGATTTTTATATTTGCTCTGTCTAGTAGGGAGAATAATGTTAGGAAGTTTGGATGGTTAGGAAGAGAAAGAAATGATTTGTGTGAATTTGAGTGTACTGATAGAAGAAAGAGAATTGAAAGTATTTTGTATTACTCTGAATGAAACACCTCTCAAATAAATTTAAGATGTAGAATTCAGGCCGTGAAAAAGTGTCTCTTGTAGAATCTTTCCATTTGGGTTTCTTACTTGGCATAGGAAGAAATTGTTCTTTCCCTTTTATCCTCAGGAAATAGTAACTGTATATATTTTTGTCTGAAACAGCATTCCTTTTAAGCTTTTTATGGGGGTTGGGGAAGGTACATCCAGGGAATAATTTTTTCAGAAAACAATAAGAGGTGAAATTGGGTGTGTCTCACAGAATCTTATAATGGAAAGGGAAAGGGATATTTTCTTTTCCATTTAATATCAGCTGAGAGCAAAATAGGAATCCCTTCAGAAATGTTGTTTTTTGTTTTGGTTGGTCGTGGGGCTTGAACTCTGGGCCGGGGCGCTGTCCCTCAGCTCTTCAGCTCAAGGCTAGCGCTCTACCACTTGAGCCACTGTGCTACTTCCAGTTTTCTGAGTGGTTTACTGGAGATAAGAGTCTCATGGACTTTCCTGCCCAGGGTGGCTTTGAACCACGATACTCAGATCTCAGCCTCCTGAGTAGCTAGGATTACAGATGTGAGCCACTGGTGCCTGGCTTAGAAGTGTTCTTGAGACAAGGATCTTTCAAGGAGTTGACTTCCAGCCCAGGAGTTGGGGATTTTTGCTCTTAGGCAGTACATAGCTCTTGGATGTTGAAAACAGGACTTATGCCGAGTGCTGGTGGCTCATGCTTATAATCCTAGCTACTCAAGAGGCTGAGACCTGAGGATCGAGGTTCAAAGCCACCCTGGGCAGGGAAGTCCGTGAGATTCTTACCTCCAATAAACCACTCAGAAAACCTTAAGTGGCACTGTGGCTCCAATGGTAGAGTGCTCACCTTGAGCTGAAGAGATGAGAGACAGCGCTTAGGTCCAGAGTTCAAGCCCCATGACTGACCAAAAAAAAGAAAACAGTAATTATGTGTGGAGAAGAAGGGTGAGAAAGAGATCCTAAAATATTATTTTGTCAAGGTGCTTCAATTAAACTATTTACAAACAAACTTTGAGAAGTTTCTATCCTCTGGAAAATGAAAAGCATGACAGGTAGATAGAAATCCATTTTGAAAATGAGTTAGATTGGCCATGAAGGCTGACCCATTGTGAAAATTTTGGTTTGCCTGCTGGATATTAATTAATCAATGAGACAGAGTTTTAACTACAGCCTATACTGGCCTGGAACTCACTATGTATCCCAGTCTGGTCTTGAATTTAAGATTTTCTGCCTCTGCCTCCTAAGTGCTGGGATTATAGACATGAGCCACCGTGCCCAGGTTGGTACTAGCCCTCCGGTATGCTAAACACAAGCTCTGCCACTGAGCTACCTCCCAGTCCCTCATCTTGAGAAATTCAAATTGAATGGGAGGCAAGTTTGAACTGTTCTGGACCTTTTTCTTTGTTATTTTTAGATTTAATTTTTTTTTTTTTTTTTTTGGGTCCAGTCGTGAGGCCTGAACTCTGGGCCTGGGCGCTGTCCCTCAGCTCTTCAGCTCAAGGCTAGCAGTCTACCACTTGAGCCACAGCACCACTTCCGGCTTTTTTCTTTTTTGCTCATATGGTGCTGAGGAATTGAACCCAGGGCCTCAGGCATGCAAGGCAAGCGTTCTACCACTGAGCCAACTTCCCAGCCCTAGATTTAAATTTTTTCTTTAAAAAAAATTTTAAATTGTCTCACAAAGGTGATCTAGAGGTACAGTTCCATAAGTCAGGTAAAGAGCACATTTCTTTTTGGAGAGTGTCTCACTCTTTCCCTCCTGTCCTCACCCATAAATTGTATTGTTTATTTTCAACATGGTGTCTAATGAGTACCATGGCTACATTTGTTCCCCCTTTGTCCCTCCATTTCTGTATCCCCATACCCCTCCCAAAGACCGATTAAGGAACAAAAAGACAAAAAGAAAATAAAAACAGCAACAAAGAAAAAAAACCCAATTATTTCCATTTCCTGGAGTTCATTTCAGTAAGTGTTTTGTATGATCAGAGGCACATAAACATTGTACCTTTGTGTTGCTCTCCTAAGAGTGTCTTCTTGTCTCACGAGTGTGAATGCCTAGAGTCCTGTATAATTTATCATGTCCTGGTGTATTTTAGATCTAGCTTCCTCATATGAGAGAAAACATGCGCCATTTGTCTCTCTTGAGATTGACTTTACCTCACTTAACATGATTTGCTCTAAACAGGTCCATCATTAAGTTTTTTAAGTCATGAAAGCACTCAATTTACAGAAGTAAATTATTATTTCTTTTCCTAAATGATGTAGGCCCATGCTTTAGCACAGTTGCATCTAGCTGCAGAGTGCTCCTTTATTAGACTGGAACTAGGAAGGAATGTGTGTTGTGTTACCTGTGCTGCCACATGAGGAGTTAACTTCCATGCATACCTGCCATGACCCCAGTGAATGGTTAACCACCTGCACGGACCTGTATAAAAGCATGCTCAGTCCAGACATGGCTTCATTTCTAACAATGCCTTCTATGTTTTATTTAGTGCCATCTATTATCATCTAGATGACATATTGTAAAAGATTCACAACCCCTCTGTGTAGGTAGCAATAGTTGGCAGGGCTCTGTGGTGAGAGGTGAGCTTTGTGGTGGGGTTATTATCCATTCAGTCCATTCATTATTTACTGAGTATCCTGAAGGAAGACTTCCAATTTATTTCTTATTTTTAGTAGCATTAAAAATTATTCATGTTCAGGACTCATAATTATAGCTAGATAGGAGGAATAAATGTCAGGAGACTATAGTGCAAACAACTACAAGTTAATGATGATACATTGTATTTCCATCTTGGCTTTTTTTTTTTTTGTCGGTCTTGGGGCTTGAACTCTGGCTTGGATGCTGTTCCTGAGCTCTTCAGCTCAAGGTGAGCGCTCTACCGCTTGAGCCAAGCGCCACTTCTGGTTTTTGACTGGTTTATTGGAGGGTTATTGGACTTTCCTGCCCGTGCTGGCTTTGAACCGCGATCCTCAGATCTCAGCCTCCTGAGTAGCTAGGATTACAGGCATGAGCCACCAGTGCCCCGCTCCATCTTGTTTTTTTTTTTATAGTTTTTAATTAAATATTTTTTAACCAGTCTTGGGACTTGGTCTCGGGGCCTAGGAGCTGTCCCTGAGTTTTCTTAGTCAAGGCTAGTGCTCTACCGCTTTGAGCCACAGTTCCATTTCCAGCTTTTTCGTAGTTAATTGGAAATAAGAGTCTCACAGACATTCTTGCCTGGGATGGGCTTCAACCACAACCCCAGATCGCAGCTTCCTGAGTAGTTAGGATTACAGTTGTGAGCCACTGGCACCCAGCTTCCAGTTTTGCTTTTTGAGATAGGGTCTTGCTATATTATATAGCTTAAGCTGGTTGGCATTTTTTTTTTTTTTTTTTTATGGTGCTGGTACATGTATATGAGCTTGAACTCTGGACCTGCATACTGACCATTAGTTTTTGTTTTTGTTTTTTTGTTGTTGTTTTTTGGTTCAGGGCTGGTGCTCTACTACTTATACCATGGCTACACTTCTGCTTTTTGGTGGTTAATTGGAGATAAGAATCCCATAGACTTTCCTATGCAACCTTACTTCAAACTGTGATCCTCTGATTTTAGCCTCCTGAGTAGCCAGGATTACAGATGGGAGTTACCTGCAGATGGCCCTAAACTAACAAATTCTCCTGCCTCAGCCTCACAAATGCTGGGATTACAAGCATGCTTCACTACTCATGGCTTAGATATTTGTGAAAAATGTATAGAGGGTAGATGTTATGTACTCTCATCACAAAATGACAACTGTGAAATATTACATTGATAATTACCTAGCTTTAACCATTTCATAATGTATCTGTACTTCAGAACCTCTTGTAACAGTGGAAACAGTGGCTCATACCTGTAATCCTAGACAGTCAAGAGATGGAGATTTTCATAACCATCATTTGAGGCCAGCGTAGACAAGAAGTTCATGGTACCTCATCTCTCAGTGGTACATGCCTATCATCTCAGCTCTGGTGGGAAGTGTGGATTAGGAGGATTGCAGTCTAGGCTGGCCTGGGCAGAAAACAAGACTCTATGTCAAAACTAACCAGAGCAAAAGGGGCAAAAAAAGGCATGAATCAAGCAGTTTCATGCCTGCATAGCAAGGACAAAGCCCTGAGTTAAACTGGCAGTAACCTGCTCCCAAATCTCTGTATCTGTATCTATCTGTTTGGTCATAGTATCTCCGGGCCTGTTCTCCTGGTTGAGTCTCCTGTAATTGCAGTTTCCTCTTACCTTTGGATAGTAGTTGCTTCAGTAACATTCTCATCCCCTGCACATGTGCATTAAGTGCTCTGTGCAGCATTCTCCCATACCTTTATTGCCACTAAGCTTGGAGAATTTTTTAGACCTTGAATAAACAGTTGTACAACAAATAACTGGTTGATCATTTCAAAGTGGGAAACAAACGTCTATGAAGTATTCTGAGTTAGAAGGGCTCAGGGGTTGTGAGAATTGTCAGCTAGGATGCAAACATGAGCCACGTTAGATACGAGGTCATGATGTGTCAGTGGTGTTGAGCATTGTGTTTGAGAGAGAAAATGTGTTCTACTTTATGACTGCAAGGGAATTCAAGATAATAATGTCTTAGAAAGAGGAACAGGAAGCTGTGCAGGGTGGTACATACCTGTAATCCTAGCTATTCAGGAGGTGGAGTCTGCAAGATAGGGAGTTCAAGGCCAGTCTGGGCTATATAGTGAGACCCTGTGCTCAAAAAGACAGAAAGAAAGGAAGAGAGGGCTGGAGGAAGACAGGGGGGACAGGGAGGAAATATGAAAACAAGAAAGAAGGAGAGAGAAAGAAAAGGGAGGGAAGGAAGAAAGGAAGGAAAGAAGGAAGGTAAGAAAGAAGGAAAGAAGGAAAGAAAGGAAAGAAGGGAAGAAAGGAAGAAAGGATGAGAAAAAGACTGGCCAACAGAATTAAGAAGAGGCTTCTACCCCTTTGCAGCAAAGTCTTAGGTGTGGAATTTGATTGACATGCTGAATACCAGTGAGAAAAAGACAGTCCTTAGCAGGCAATTCTGCTTTCCCACCAAGTTCAGACTGCTCAGTTATGACTAAAAGCAAATCCTGTCTGGGGTCAGTTTTGACTGCTTGGGTGATTATTACACCTTGAGAAAAACAATGTTCAGTCGTTCACTGATTGCCAGAGTTATCCTGTATCAACACATAAGTTTCCAGAAAGTTCCTGGTCATCATAATAGCTAATACTGTCTTTCGCTGGCTTTTCTTGGAAGATTGTTTATGTTGGCATTCTAAAGCTTTATAATCTTGAAAAGATTCCAACTGAATGAAAAATAAAACAGCTCTTTTGGTGTTTGCAGTCTATGGTATTTTTCAGGCAATATTTATGTTTTTTTTTTCCTAAGTTTGTATGCTCAGCTTTAGCTTCTGGGAACTTTGGTTCTGTTTTGCAAAGAGTTTGAAGATAAGCTTACATTATTCTGGGTCAGTTACATTTTGAAAACTAGGGCAAGATAAATCCAGGGTCATTTAGAGACCTGTTAAAGTGGGTTAACAAAGATCTCATTCATTCTTTATAGAAATAAAAATCCTTTTTAATTAGCCCCAAGAGAGATATAAGGTTTATTCTGTGCTTTTTTTGTGCATGTGTGTATAGTTGGGCTGATTGTAATTATTCAGTCCTTGAGGTAGCGTTTTAGGAAAAAAATAAAACTCAGAATATTACCTTGAAAGAGAGATTAAGAAGAAAAGATAATGTATTGATTTTTAAGCATTTGATGAGTTTCTGTGTGTGATTTAATATTCTGAAATTTAGAAGTCTCGTAGATGTCTTAGAACTTTCCTCATATGACTTCAGCGCAGGTAGTTACAGTTGGTCTGAATGACTCTGTGCTTCTAAACCATTCAGGGAAATGTTGGTGAAAGGTTAGTTCTTTTTTTTCTGCCAAAACTCGGCTTAACCTTACCAGGGCACTGTCTTTAACTTTTTCATTCAAGGCTAGTGCTTGGACTTACACTTCTACTTTCAGCTTTTTGCTGGCTAACGAAAGACAAGAGCCTCATGGACTTTTCTGCGTGAGCTGGCTTCTAACTGCGATCCTCAAATCTCAGTCTGCTGAGTAGCTAAGATTCCAGGCATGAGCCAGGAGTGCCCGGTACATTTGTTCTTGATACGCATGAGCACCAAGCTTTACTTCAACTAGGTATTTTCAGTCATTTGGAAGTGATCAACGCAAATACACAGGTAATTTATCAGAGAAATGTGATATTTGGATGCTCTAAGTGTGCATTTCTAGGGAGCAGAGACTTCAGATTTGGGTGAGTAATCTCTTCTGGCTAGTGAGGGTCTGGGGAAATTACAGGAGAGTACCCATATACTCTTACTGCTCACCTGCACCTTGGAGCAGGTCACATTTGGGTTTTTTCTGCTTCTGCTGTGCAGGCATGGGTGTCACGTTACAATTCAGAGGGTAGCTGGCAAAGAGGAGGAACACAAACAACCCTTCTCAAGTTCAGGAAGCACTGGAGTTCTTTCCAAACATGGGAATTGTAGCCTTTTCTTCAGTGAAGTAGGATTTTTAAGATTGGGCATTAGTTTTTGCTGTTCGCTTCTCTGTCTGTGGTTTATTGGTAGAACTTCCAGGAGTTTTGAGACATTTT
The DNA here is from genome assembly GCF_019054845.1 of Dipodomys spectabilis. Classification (NCBI taxonomy): domain Eukaryota; kingdom Metazoa; phylum Chordata; class Mammalia; order Rodentia; family Heteromyidae; genus Dipodomys; species Dipodomys spectabilis. The sequence goes on from NW_024870750.1 coordinate 7,858,911, forward strand.
GTTTTGAAAGTAGGGATGAATTCATGTTTACCTGGCAGTGAGCAACTCCAATGAGATGCAGAAGCCTCTGGTGCTCATATATAAGTGAGAGCGCATAGATATAACCAAAAAAATATCAGTAGTGGTGTAAACAGTTATAAATAAAACCGGCCACCCAGAATGCACAGGGAAGAGGATCATGCCCCATGGTAGGCAAGGGTAAATGCTGGAGACCCTATCTAAAAATAAACTAAAATGAGCTGGGAGGGTGGTTCCAAGTGGTAGTGGGCTTTCTTAGCAAGTGGGGAGCTCTGGGTAAAAGATCGAAATGGATTTATGTGCCAATGCCTGGATGACTTCTGATCAGAGGCAGCCTCTCTGAGAGGGCCAGTTTAGGGCCCGTTGGATAACACTGAGAGGGGTTGTGCAAAGCGAAGAGTAGAAGCATTGTATGCTGAGGTGTGCTGAGGTCAGGGAAAGCCTGGAGGGAGACACAAGATTGACTGATAGCAAAGGAAGCCTAATGTGGCTAGATTATGGTGGACAAAGGGTTGTCTCACTTGATATTGCAGAGCCAGCCAAGGCAGAGTTAAGGTGGAAATTATTGATATGTTATTTAATTATTGATTAAAACATTTTGATTGACAGTATTGAGGCTTGAACTCAAGGCTGCAAGCTCTCACTTAGCTTTTTTTTTTTTTTTTTTTTTCCACTCTACCACTTCAGCAATAATTCCACTTCTGCTGTTTGGTGGTTAATTGGAGATAAGACTCTCACAGAGGGGGAGGGAAGGGCTAGAGGGAGAACAACAAAGTAGGGGGTAACAAGGCTCAACGGAACTGTACTCACTGCCTTACTCATGTAACTATAACCCCTCTGTACAGCATCATTACAGTAAAAATAAAATTAAAAAAACAAAGAATCTCACAGACTTTTCTTCTCAGGCTGGTATCCAACCAAGATCCTCAGATCTCAGCCTCCTGAGTAACTAGGATCCAGGTATGAGCCATCCATGCCTGGCTGGATTTTTTTTTTAAGGCAATAAATACTTGCTATACTTTTACGAGTGTTGGTTAATTTATTCCTAGAACCTCATTTCTTATTTATTCAACAATGATCATTATTCAACAAGTTTGGAACACCTGTGGCATGCACCTGCTCATCGAAGCATCTTCAGATTATAGGCACTCCTGCAGGGATGCAGACTAAACCAGTGTAACATGATATGTGCTGCCAGGGAGGGGAGACTTGGTGCCATGAGTGTGTGGAGTGGGCACCTAACCCAGATTTGGCACTCAGGGCAGGATTCCCAAAGGAAGTGATTCCTAAGGTTTGGACCTAAATAATGTTAGCAGAAATGTGTTTTTGGCATATGAAGGCTGGGTGGTCACATTGGACATTGCATCTTTATTTTATTTTATTATTATTATATTATTTTTGGATCCGGTCGTGGGGCCTGAACTCTGGGCCTGGGTGCTGTCCCTCAGCCCTTCAGCTCAAGGCTAGCGCTCTACCACTTGAGCCACCTTCCCAGCCCAGACATTGCATCTTTAAAGAAATGGACACTTAGTGCAACTGAGGTATGGATAGAGTATGAGGAGGACGGGCCAGATGCTGCTCCAATGGGGTCTAAGGGCCTCTGAGTAGATGGAAGTTGGGAAGTTTTTCTAAGCATTTGATTGACTTAAATGGCTTTAGAAATCTCCTGGGCAGCAGTGGTGTGTGTGTGTGTGTGTGTGTGTGTGTGTGTGTGTGTGTGTGTGTGTGTGTGTGTGTGTGTGTGTGTGTGTGTGTGTGTGTGTGTGTGTGTGTGTGTGTGTGTGTGTGTGTGTGTCTGTCTGTCTGTCTGTCTCTCTCTCTGAGTCTGTGTGTGTGTCTGTCTCTGTGTGTCTGTGTGTCTTTGTGTCTGTGTATCTGTCTGTGTTAGCGTGTTTGGTATTTATAGAAATGAGTTTGGAGTCTGAGAGAAAAGATCTGGGCAGTGTAACTAACTGAAAATGATGTCTCCCTGATCTAGAGGTGGCAGTGAATGGAGAGAAATGGGCAGCAGGGCCTCTTGCCAGAAATGGTTCAGACCTATTCTTGAGCAAATGAGTAGATGATAGAACCATTCACTGAAGAAAAATGCAGGAGAACAACAACTTTAGTGGAGGAGGAGTTGGTTAGAAATGATGAGTCAGTTCTGGAAATGTTGAGGTTGAGGTATCTTTGCAATAGCCAAGTGGAGATGCTTAGATAACATTCCCATACACAGACCTGAGGCTCTCGAGACACACCTGGCTGAAGTGGAAGGGTTGACAGGCATTAGAGTATGCGGAAAGAAAGAAGGAAGAAAGAGAAAAAGAAAGAAAGGAAAGGAAGAAAGCAAGAGAGAAAGAAAGAAAGAGAAAGAGGGAGAAAGAAGGAAGGAAGGAAGAAACTTATTCCATTGTAGTAGACAAAAGTATTACATGAAAGAGAAATTCTAGGGAGAATATTACAGAATGGGGAAAAGCAAAAGGAGCTCATAGCAGAGCCTGAGCAGGGACATCCCAAAGAAGACTAAGAAGACTGTGTGATGTGGTTTCATGGCATCCAGAAAAGCATAATACAAGAAGGGGAGAAGGTAAGAAACAGGTGCAAGGGATTTTTGTTTTTGTTTTTTCTTCTTCGGTATTGAGGTTTGAACTCAGGGCCTCGTTGAGCCACACCCCCAACACCTTTTGTTTTCATTCGTTTTCAGGGAGGGTCTCATGTTTTCTTGTCCATCTGTGGTCCTCTGGATCCTCACCTCCTCTGTAGGTGTGTGCCATTGCTCTGGCTCCCATTTTGTTTTTTGTTTTTGTTTTTTGTTTTGTTGGGGTGGGGCTTGAACTCTGGGCCTGGGTGCTGTCCCTGCCCTCTTTAGCTCAAGGCAAGCACTCTACTACTTGAGCCACAGCACCACTTCTGGTTTTCTGGTAGTTAATTGGAGATAAGAGTCTCATGGACTTTCCTGCCCGGTCTGGCTTTGAACCCTTGATACTCAGATCTCAGCCTCCTGAGTAGCTAGGATTACAGATGTGAGCCACTGGCTCCTGGCTCTAGCTCCCAGGTTTTAAGATATCCAGTAAGTGCTGAGAAGCATCCATTGGGGCTATCAATGAGAATGCTAAAAGGTAGCTCTCTTGAAAATTAAGTGGAACATTTGGGGCAACATAGCTTATGGAAACTTGAGCAGTGGGTAATGGGTAACACAGCTAGATACCTGTGTTCACATCTGTAATCCTAGCTACTCAGGAGGCTGAGATCTGAGGATCCAGGTGTGAAGCCAGTCCAGTCAGGAAAGTCCTTGAGACTCCCATCTCCTCTTCACCACCAAAAGGCTGGAAGTGGATCTGTGGCTCAAGTGGTAGAGTGCAATTCTTGAGTGAAAAGCTAAGGGATAGCACCCAGGCATGAGTTCAAGCCCCAGAACCAGCACAGAAAGAAAGTGAAGACAACCTTGTACAGTCAATTCTTTCAAGAAGTTTGAGTTGGAAGGGGTGGAGGAAAGGTAGATGATCGCTGATAGCTGCAATGGCCGTGAAGTTGACATGTCACCCGATTATGAATTATAAACACACATGCACATGCACACGCATGCGCACGTACATGCACACATGGTTTTTGAAACAGATGCATCTGCATTTGGATATTCCCTGGGATGTAAGATTGTGATCTCATTTTTTAAGACACAGCGGGTTGAATGAGTAAATGAAAGTTCTTCATCTTCTTCTTTTTTTTTTTTTTTGTCGGTCGTGGGGCTTGAACTCTGGTCCTGGGCGCTGTCCCTCAGCTCTTCAGCTCAAGGCGAGCGCTCTACCACTTGAGCTACAGCGCCACTTCCGGTTTTCTGGTGGTTTATTGGAGATAGGAGTCTCAGGGTCTTTCCTGCCCGGGCTGGCTTTGAACCGTGATCCTCAGATCTCAGCCTCCTGAGTAGCTAGGATTACAGGCGTGAGCCACCAGCGCCCAGCGAAAGTTCTTCATCTTCTGGAGCAGCAGTTACCTCATCTATAAACCAATTCCTTTTCTTGGTAGATTTTTATGAAATGCCCTGCTAGATTCTTTTTCTTTTTTTTTCTTTTGTGTCAGTACTAGGGCTTAAACTCCAGGTGTGGGCATTCTCCTTTGGTTTTTTTACTCAAGGCTAGCACTCTATCACTTGAGACACACTTCTACTTTAGGTTTTTCGGAGGGTAGTTAGAGATAAGAGTCTCATGGACTTTCCTGCCCAGACTGGCTTCAAACCTTGATCTTCAGATCTCAGCCTTCCAAGTAGCTAGGATTTCAGGTGTGAGCCACTGATGCCCTATTGCATCCTAGCTTTTTACATTCAGTTCTCACTTATTCCTGTGCATAACTTACTTCAGCCTTCAAGCCCCTCTGAGTGTCTTGGGACACTGTGAGATGCATATTAGATATAGTACATGAACAATTTGGGGTTTATTTTTGCCTCTTTTTTGTTTTTGTTTTTTGGTGGTACTGGGGATTGAATAGGGTTTTGTGCTTACTAGGTAGGTGCTGTTCTTCCAATTGAGCCATGTATACCTCAGTACTTTGCTATTTTTCCCCCAGGTTCTTCCTGTCCCTTTTCTTGTCTTCAAACAAATCGTGTGTGTGTGTGTGTGTGTGTGTGTGCGTGTACGTGTGTGTGTGCGCGTGTGTGTGTGTGTGTGTGTGTGTGTGTGTGTGTGTGTGTGTGTGTATTGGCTTTCTCAAAGTGAGGTGTGTGAACTTCTGAATCGAAATATCTACACTAGCCTTGAGTGATTTGCTGGCATTTCAGAGTATTAGCCTGACACTGGTGGCTCACTCCTGTAATCCTAGCTACTCAGGAGGCTGAGATATGAGGATCATGGTTCAAAGCCAGCCTCAGCAGGAAAGTCCTTTAGACTCTTATCTCCAATAAACCATTCAGAAAACCGGAAGTGGCGCTGTGGCTCAAGTGGTAGAGCACTCATCTTGAGCTGAGGAGCTGAGGAATAGTGCCCAGACCCAGAGTTCAGGTCCCGTGACCCACCAAAAAAAAGTGCTTGACTGTGCCATAGAAGGTGTTTAGACCCATAGGCCTTATTGCCTTGATTTTCAAGAAGTGCATTCACTGAGCTAGGCACTGGTGGCTCATGCCTGTAATTCTAAGTACTCAAGAGACTGAGATTTCAGGATCTGAGGATCACAGTTCAAAGCCAGCAGGAAAGTCTGTGAAACTTTTATCTCCAGTTAACCACTGAAAAGCCAGAAGTGAAGTTGTGGCTCAAGTGGTAGAGCACTAGGCTGGGCAGCACCTAGGCCCTGAGCTCAAGCCCCAATACCACCTCCCCCCCCCAAAAAAAAAAAAATAAAAGAGGGTATCCGTGTGTTCTGTGATAGAGGAGAGGTAGTGCATGCAAGTAACACTTGTACTAAAAGAAATAGTGCACATTCTTGATTTATTCCACAGATGTTTATTGGACAACTAACGTGAATCAGAATTGGTGGGGAAAGTGGAGAGACAGAGTACCCAGATTCTAAGAATTTTCTCTGTATTTGTGGGCTTATATTCCTGTGCTAGAAATAACACAAGATCTGCGTACTCAGAGGGCCAGGAGCTATACTCCTGTGAGGCTAGTTACAAAGTTTAATATAAATACCTCCAGTGTTTACCCAAGGGTGTGGTTCACTCTTGTGGGAACATGAACTTGCTGGATTCTACATGCTGAGATTCAAAGTAGAAATCACTAGATTTTCCTAACCAAATGCTTAAATCTCTGCACCAACTGGGGACATATATCAACAACTCCATTGAGCGATTCATTCAGTACATCTTCATTTTTCTTTCTTGGTATTGGTCTTGGAGGTTGAACTCAGGGCCTGGGCACTGACTCTGAGCTTTGTTGCTGGAGGCTAGCATTCTACCACTAGGGTCACGTCATGGGCTTTTACTTCTAGTTTTTTGCTGGTTAACTGGAGATAAAGAGGCATCCCATGGACTTTCCTGCAAGGGCTGGCCTCGAACTGCAATGCTCAGATTTCAGTCTTCTGAGTAGCTAGGATTATAGGAGTAAGCCACTGGTGCCTGGCTTCAATAAATGTTTTCCAAATTCATACAATATGAAAAGCTCTGGAGGCAGAACTCCAGACAAAACAAGGAACACAATTAGATCTAGCTGGTTCTTGCTGGAAGCCTGGAGCTGATAACCAGGCTGGTACTTATCAGATAGTCTTAGATATTAGGTAACAGTGGGAGGAGCACAACTTTCTTTAGATATAATCTGAGATAAAATTCACAGTCTGAAGAAGTACCTGCTTAGCATGTGTGAAAGTCCTACGTTCAGTCCTGGGCACTGCAAATAAAAGAAAAAGAAAAAAGAAAAATTTATGTATTATACAATTTACCTGCTCAAATTGTTTAGTTTTACTTATGTTTGTAGAGTTGTGCAATTCTCAGCACATTTGATTTTAGACATTTTTTGTTGTTGTTGGTCATGGGGCTTGAACTCAGGGCCTGGGTACAGTCCCTCAGCTCTTTAGCTCAAGGCTAGTGCTCTACCACTTGAGCCACAGCGCTACTTCTGGCTTTTTCTGTTTATGCGGTGCTGAGGAATCGAACCCAGGGCCTCATGCATGCAAGGCAAGCACTCTACCACTGAGCCACGTTCCCAGCCCCTAGACAACTTTTTATCGTCTCAAAAAAAAAAAAAAAAACAGATCCAAAAAAACAAAAACAGATCTATACCCTTTAGCTGTTACTGCCTTAGCCATGTCCCACAGTTTCATCTCTGCTTTCCTCCTCTGGCCCTAGCATACCACTAATACACTGTCTCTGCAGACTTCCTTATTCCATTATGAAATGGAATCATATCATCGGTAGTGTCTTGTGACTTTCTCTCTTGGCACCAGGTTTTCAAGTCTTGTCTGTCCATATTATAACTAACATTCTGTTGAATAAACTAAATATTTCTACATCAGGAACTGACAGTGTGTGCGTGTGTGCGTGTGTGTGTGTGTGTGTGTGCGTGTGTGCGTGTGTGTGTGTGTGTGTGTGTGTGTGCGTGCTTGCTGGGGCTTGAACTCAGGGCTTTATGCTCTTGATTGGCTTTTTCACTCAAAGTTGAATGGCTCTACCACTTGAGCCTCATGTTTACTTTTGCTTTTTGCTGGTTAATTGGATGCAAGAGTCTCATAGCCTTTTCTGCCCAGGCTAGCTTCAAACCAGGATCTTTAGCTCTTAGCATCCTGAGCACCTAGGATTACAGGTATGAGCCAACAAAACATTCTGTAAAGGGTCAGGTAGTAAGTATTTGAGTTTTTGAGTGCTCTCTGGTATCTCTTTGTAGCATGAAAGCAGCCATAGGCAACAAGTAAACAAACAAGCGTGTTTGTGTTCCAATAAAACTTTACAAAAACAGTTAGTGGGTCAGTGCTTAATCCTCTTAACAATTCTGTGAAGGAGGCATTATTTCTCCACTTAATAGCTGAGAAAACTGAGGCACACAGCTGGGAGGTAGGTGGCAGATATGGGGTCAGTCAGGGGCACCTTGGTTCTCGAGTGGTGTTTTAACATTATCATTAATTACAAATTAAGGTCAGTTCTAAATAGTGGGTGGAAGAGGAGATTTCCCTCCTGACTCTGAAAGCAAATGAACACCTGGCTTATTTGCCTGCAGTTTCCTTCAGGATGTCACCATTGAACTGAGATCTGAGCATAGCTGCAACTTAAGGGAGTGAGGGAAGGGCAGGTACAAGGCTTGGAGAGTCCCCAGAAGCCAGTGGAATGGCTGGAGCCTAGTGTGTGGGGTGCAGAGAGGCTGGGGAGATGCCCCAGGTGGGGTGAAGCAGGCTGCCAAGCGCCCCCCGTTAAGGATTTTCCTGTTGCTGTGCACTGCTGAGTACAGTCTCCCAAGGGTGCCAATTTTCCTGGCTGATGCAGCGAATACATTGGCAGAACCCCAGCAGACCTGGCTGGCCTTGCAAGTGCTCCAGGGAGGAGCTGCTGCTGGGAGACTAAAAAGCAGGGGAAGGGAGGAGTACAAAATGGGCAGATTTGGATGGGTGGGATGATGGAGGCTGGGAGGTAGGTGTCAGATTCCTGAGAGATTGGGGGGAGAGGTAGGACAGAGCTAGCTGGGGGAGGGCTACTTTTGCAGTCCCATCCGAGCCTCGCCAGGGGATCCGTGGGAAGAAGGATGCTGAATTTGAGAAGCACTTTCACCCAGTGCTCGCCATTGATGTTGTCATTCACTATCCTTGTTACCTCTTGGGACTATGTTCCTTCTGTGTTTGTTTTGCTTATGATTGGTTGCCAGAGATGGTTGTCATTGTCCCCTGGTCCCTTCTACATTAGCTGATATTGTCCCCTTTTGTCATTGAGTAACAAGTGTCTTCCTGTTCATCCTTCCCACGGCTTAGGCTTTTTTTTTTTTTGCTTTGATTGCACATGCCAGTGTTTTTATTCTTTTCATTTGCTCCTTCCTTTATTTCTATTTGTTATTTGTCTCCATGAGAAACCAGAGAAGAAGTAGCCTTACATTTTCCATTTTCTTCCTACTGGGAAGTAGCCTAAGATTCTTTGGGATGGCTGTTGGAACACATGGCTAAAATGTGTTGTGCTGTTGTCCAGCCTGACTTAGTCTTACCATGAATATCCTAGCAGTTTTGTTTTCGGGTCTCACTATACTAGTCTGTGCTGTGACGTCATGAGAAATGCATATTTGGCTCCTAACCCCTGTAATTTCCTGTGGGAACACCTGGGGCTCTAATATTTATTTGGTCTTTCTCCAGTTCCTCACGCAAAGCCCTTCCAAACCCTTGGGATTTCTTGGACAGTAGGAGCATCTTTCATTCTGATGAGGTGACTTTTTATTTTATTTGTTTTGCAGTACTGACTAGTTTCGGCTTGCTAGACAGGCACTCACCTCTTGAACCTTCAGTCCTTTTTTCCTTGGTTATTTTTGAGGTAGGGTCTTGTTTTTCACCTGTGCCAGCCTGGACCGTGATCCTCCTATTGCATACTTTCCACCATAGCTGGAATGACAGGCACACCACATGCCCAGCCTTTTCTGTTGAGATAGGGGTTTGTGAACTACTTTGGCCCAGGTTGGCCCAGAACTAAGGTCCTCTCAAATGTAGTTTCCAGCTAGCTGAGTTGTCAGGCTTACCCCACTGTGCAAAACTTTTGGTTGAGATGGGGATCTCATAATTGTTTTTTCCCAGGCTAGTCTGGAACTGCAGCCCAGCCCCTCACTCTCAGCTGACTAAGTAGCTAGGATTACAGGTGTAAGCCAGTGGTGTCTAGCTAACAAAGGGAAGTGACTTTTCTTTCTTCCTTTCTTTTTGTGCCAGGTTCAAACTCAGGGTGTGGGTGCTGTCCCTCAGTTCTTCAGCTCAAGGTTAGTGTTCTACCACTTGAGTCACAGCTCCACTTCCAGCTCTCTTTGGTACTTAATTGGAGATAAGAGTCTCATAAACTTTTCTCCCAGGCTGGCTTCAATTCACAATCCTAAAATGAGTTCCCTGAGTTGTTACAGGGCATGAGCCACCGGTTTCACAGGTAGCTTTAGGATGTGGCTGGTTACCAGAAAGACCAAACGATGATTAGAATTTAGAACTTTCAGTGCCTCTCATCCTTCCCTCTTCTTTGGTAGTGATAAAGGCATGGAGATTTAGTTAAGAATTATTGAGCTGGTGGAATTACTCCTTCACAAAAATCCCTAATGTAGCTGGGCACCCATGGCTCATTCCTGTAATCCTAGCTATTCAGGAGGCTGAGATCTGAGGATCGTGGTTTGAAGGCAGTAAAGTCCCTGTGAGACTCTTAACTCCAATAAACTTGAGCACGAAGAGGCTCAGGGACAGCACCCAGGTCCTGAGTTCAAGACCCAGGACTGAAAAATAAAAGAAAAAAGAAATCTCTGATGTGTGGGAATGTGGGGTTTGGTGAGTACATTCCTGTGCTGGGAGGGTGGTGTAGCCAACTTCACAGGCACAGGAGCTCCTCTGCTTGGGGCTGTGTGTGTGTGTGTGTGTGTGTGTGTGTGTGTGTCTTTTTCCTTGTACCCTTGGCTCAGGTGAATGTGTGAATTTTGTGAGTCATCATAGTAAGAAGTTGTTGTGAATCCTTGGTTTGAAGAGCACGGGAACTTGGGTGACCTGCGCACCACTGCTTGTGATTGGCTGGCATAGGACACTCACTGTCTTGTGATGTTGAGCCTTTCACCTCTGCGTCTGCACTAACTACAGGTAGTTAGTCAGAATTGAACTATGGACACGAGTGTCTATAAAGGTGGAGGTGTGTCACATGAGAGCAATGTCTACCAAGCCCTGAAGGAGAGTGTTTTCTTTCATAATGTCCTTGTGGGTTTTTTTCCTCTTTTTTTTGGGTGCGGTCATGGGGCTTGAACTCTGGGCCTGGGTGCTGTCCCTCAGCTCTTCAGCTCAAGGCTAGCGCTCTACCACTTGAGCTACAGCACCTCTTCCAGCTTTTTTTTTTTTTTTCCTGCTTATGTGGTGCTGAGGAATCGAACCCAGGGCCTCATGCATGCAAGGCAAGCACTCTACCACTGAGCCACCTTCCCAGCCCTCTTTTTCTTTTTTTGATGCCAGTAATGGGGCTTGACCCCAGGGTCTTATATTCTTGCTTGGTTCTTTTTGCTCAGGACTGGCACTCAACTATTTGAGCCATACCTCAACTTTCAGCCTTTTGTTAATTAGTTGGCGATTAGACTCTCTAGGATTTGCATGACCAGGTTGGCTTTGAACCTTGGTCTTCAGATCTTAGCCTCCTGAGTAGCTAGAATTATAGTCATGAGCCACCAGAACTCAGCTGCTTTTGGTCTTTTATTAGTAGAAAAAATTGCCCAGGGGTTATTAAAACAAGGACTAGGCTAAGACATAGGCCTTCTATAATGGTTGCCAGTAAATTCTTTTCCTTGTCTAATGACAAGTCAGTTTAATCCTTGATACTTTTAATACTTGTGGTGTCTTTCAATCAGCAAATATTTATTATGTCTTCTCCATAGAACTGAATTAGGGGAAGCAAAATTGCAGAAAGATTTAACTTGAAGCTTTTTTCCTTTTTGTGGGTCATGGGACTTGAACCCTGGGCCTGGGCATTGTCCTTCAGCTTTTCAGCTCAAGGCTAGTGCTCCACTACTTGAGCCATAGCGCTACTTCCAGCTTTCTGGATTTTCCTGCCCAGACTGGCTTTGAACCATGATCATCAGATCTCAGCCTCCTTAGTAGCTAGGAATATAGGTGTGAGCCATCAGCACATGGCTTACCTTGAAGCTTTTTATGTTAGTGGGAGAGTATAACAAGAGTATAACTATAGTTTGTTCATGAGTGACAAGTAGTTATTAGCAAAGATGGGAAACAGTGCTAGGCTGTATATTTTAATAAAAAGCCAAATAATAGATCCATAATAAATATATGATTTTGCATCTTTTTCTTTTTCACTGAAGTTTTTCCATATCAGCACATATGTATCTACTTGATAATTTTTATTGACCATATATTAATTTAATGTACATTAATTCAATGTACATAAGCATACATCCATTTATTCATTCAATAACTATTGGCTGGGTGCTTTCTGCTCATAAGGTACTATTCTGAGATCTAGGTACTTGGTGAATAACTAAAGCAAACCTTTGCCTTCTGGACTTTGCCTTCTTTCCATGTCAGTCTAGAAGGATATAGAGCAGTGGTTAATAACTATAGAAAAAAAAATGGGTGATATTTGAAGGCTAGTTTAGCATTATTATTTTTTTTTTGAGGTCTCAATGTAGTCCAGGCTGGCTTTGAACTCACCATCCTTCATCCTAAGCCCGCTGAGGGATGGGATTATAAGTGTGTACCACTGTACGTGGCCAAACTTAATTTACAGTTTATAATATTTTATATTCTTGCGGATGCTTTGAAGGAAAATTTAGTGAGTATTATAGACCATTTGTAATAAGAATGAAAGATGAATATCCCTTATCCAAAGTGGTTATAGCCAGGGCTGGGAAGGTGGCTCAGTGGTTAGAGCACTTGCCTTGCATGCATGAGGCCCTGGGTTCGATTCCTCAGCACCACATAAGCAAAAAGAAAAGAGCCGGAAGTGGCGCTGTGGCTCAAGTGGTAGAGCGCTAGCCTTGAGCTGAAGAGCTGAGGGACAGCGCCCAGGCCCAGAGTTCAGACCCCACAACTGGACCCAAAAAACAAACAAACAAACAAAAAAAAAAACAAAGTGGTTAGAGCCAGAAATACTTCTGATTTTTTTGGAATATTTTCACACCCATGAATATTTGCCAATGGGATGAAAATCTAAGCATGAAGTTATTTGTGTTTCAAATAAGTCTATACACATTTGCCTATACACATTAAGTAATGTAATAACAATATTTTAAATACTTTGTGCATAAAACATTTCTTGGTATAGAATTTTCCGCTTGCAGAGTCATGTTGGTGTTTAAAAAGTTTCAGATTTTAAAGGATGTTGGATTTTGAAAACTTCAGTTAGGAATTTGTAACCTGTAGTAAGAAAGGACTGTAGTATGCATGAGGCTATGGATTTTGTTCCTGGCACTGTATTCTATCTCCACCCTCCGCCCCCCAAGCCAGATGCACCTAATGGTTACCCTAAACAAACAAATTGACATTCAACTCAAAAGGAGAAGAGCTGGTATGGTGGTGCACACCTGTAATTCCTAGCATTCGGGATACAGAAAGCTGGAGGGTCACTTGAACTTAGGCGTTTGAGACCTGCTTAGGCCACAGAATGAGATCATTTCAAAGATACAAAAAGGGATTACAAAAAACAAAACAAAACAAAATAAAACCCTGAGAGAACCCAGGAAAGATTCAATGAAGTATGGTCAGAGGCTGAAGCCAGATTACGTCCATTTTACTTTAGGCCAAGGGGTCGTTTGAACAGGGTAGGTCTATGTTCACAGATGTCCATGGAATGAAGTCCAGGGGTGCTGAGTTTGTGTGTGGAAAGGGAGGTGGGCTGGCCGGCCATTCCACGGTGGTGTAGAAAGAGGGATTCTGCCTAGACAAGTGCTCACAAGTAGAGAAGTTGGGAGGTGCCACGTCAGGAGAGGGTAGATTGGAGCCACATTATTAGTGACCAGCAATGCTAGGCTAAGAATTTTTTTTTTTGCTGGTCATGGACCTGAACTCTGGGCCTAGCCACTGTCCCTCAGCTCTTCAGCTCAAGGTGAGCGCTCTACTGCTTGAGCCACAGCACCACTTCCGGCTTTTTCTGTTTATGTGGTACTGAGGAATCGAACCCAGGGCCTCATGCATACAAGGCAAGCACTCTACCACTGAGCCACCTTCCCAGCCCAATTTTTTTTTTTTTAAACAGGCTCAATCCACAGTATTGTTCTTGTATAAAAATCCTAGGTTGGGAGCTGGGAAGGTAGCTCAGTGGTAGAACGCTTGCCTTACATGCATGAGGCTTTGGGAGTGGCGCTGTGGCTCAAGTGGTAGAGTGCTAGCCTTGATCTGAAATGCTGAGGGATAGCGTTCCAGACCCAGAGAACAAGCCCCATGACTGATTTTTTTTTTTTTTTTTGTCGGCCGTGGGGCTTGAACTCTGGGCCTGGGCGCTGTCCCTCAGCTCTTCAGCTCAAGGCGAGCGCTCTACCACTTGAGCTACAGCGCCACTTCCGGTTTTCTGGTGGTTTATTGGAGATAGGAGTCTCACTGTCTCTCCTGCCTGGGCTGGCTTTGAACCGCGATCCTCAGATCTCAGCCTCCTGAGTAGCTAGGATTACAGGCGTGAGCCACCAGCACCCGGCGCCCCATGACTGATTTAAAAAAAAAAAAAAGCAAAAAGGCATGAGGCCCTGGGTTCGATTCCTCAGCACCACATAAGCAAATAGAAAAAAGCTGGAAGTGGTGCTGTGGCTCAAGTGGTAGAGTGCTAGCCTTAAGCTGAAGAGCTGAGGGACAGCGCCCAGGCCCAGAGATCAGGCCCCATGACTGGACCCCCCCCCCCCCAAAAAAAAAAAAATCCTAGGTTGTAGCCACAACCAGAGCCTGGGTCCTCTGTATGGAGATTCTGGTGTGGGTTTTCACAAGATGGCCAGTGAATTCCTGATAGGGAGATTTGGTGAACACAGTCTCTTTCCAAAGATTGGGGCATCAGGTAGCGATAGGTCTTAGAGATGGCATCAAAGGTGAATCTTTGGCAAAATTGCCCAGTCCCTGGCTGAGATATAGTAGTCATCCAAACTAGTCATCATCAACAGCTTCTTGGAGACAGGAGCTGAGAACATCTCAGTGTCTCTGGGGCAGAAATGAGGTACACCAGCACTGAACCACAGTGGCCTGGCACCTTGTATGGGACAGTTTGGGGCTTGCCAGTCTTGTTCCCTCAGTGGCCTCTCCTCACAGAGACTATGGAGAGCTTGGCCAAGATGGTGGCCTTTTGGTTGGCAGGTGGCTACCTTGAACCTGGTGCACCGGCCTGCACAGCTCTGCTTCTGCACACGCATAATCTTTAAGCATTCACCCTTGAGGGACACCCCCAGGAAGAAGTCAGTAATCTCAGGCTCCTTGAGGGGCAGAGAGGAAAGACAGGAAGGGAGAAATCCTCTGAAGATGTGATCTTCATGTCCCTAGCCGGATGGCCCACTTGGTGATGGGGATCCATTCCTTGTCATTGGGTTTGCCTCCACCAGTTCCATGGTGGCTGTAGCCTTTGGAGTCTCCTCTGAAGCCACCATGGCTTCCCATGTCTGGATCAGCACTGGCTTCATCCGCTATTTGGTATTTTCCTGGGGAAGATAGAAAGGCTAAGTTGTTGTTGTTGTTATTATTATTATTGTTGTTGTTGTTGTCAGTTGTGGGCTTGAATGCAGGGCCTGGGCGCTGTGCCTGAGCTTTTTCACTCAAGGCTAGTGCTCTACCTCTTTGAGTCACAGCGCCACCTCTAGTTTTCTAGTGGTCAATTGGAGATAAGAGTCTCATGGATTTTCCTGCCTGGGTTGGCTTTGAACTGTGATCTTCCGATCTCGTCCTCTTGAGTGGCTAAGATTATGGGTGTGAGCCACTGATGCCCAGCTAGGTTAAGAATTTATCATTTATTTAGAAAGGAATTAGGGAATGGTGTAGAGATTTTAATGAGGAGACTCAAAGATCAAAGGTAATGGCTGTGGGATGTATTCAGGCCACCTGTTAACCAGCCAGTACTAGAGCTCGCCTTTCTGTCTGCATCGAGTGTAAGTAAACAGGTAGGCTGGTGCCCTTGAACCTTTGGGAGCTGCTTTGTAACCCACTGCTGCTTTGTGAACCTCGGTGGCACTTCAGGTCCTTGCCCAGGCCCAGCAGCGATGTAATTCACTGTGAGCTAATTCATTGTGAATTTAAAATCTGCACCCTTAAGTTTAACCCATTTTATATTAGTTCATTTCCCTTCTAGCCGAGAATATGAGTTGCCAGCTCACAAAAGGCCGATTGAATAAGAATAAACTTAGGGATTAAGTGTATTTTTATGGTAATGTCACCTACAGAAAATGGTTGCCTCCTTTCTCAAATCCAATCAAATACTTTTCAAGAATGATAATGAAGGATACTAATAAGAACCAGAATGAAATTCAGTTTGCACTTTTCCTGCTTGTATGTGTGTATCATTTTATATCTATCTATCTATCTATCTATCATCTATCTATCTATCTATCTATCTAATAGATGTGCCTCAAAACTCTCCTTTTTTCTTTTCCTAGCTTTTTTAAAAACAGAATTTCAATGTTATAATAGATTATTCTATTATCTCTCTCTTTTTTTCTTTTTTTTTGTATGTAACATCTGCTGCTTAAAAGGTTCTTTTCTCTATTCTCTACATGCCATTCTAAGAAGAGTTTTATTAAGTTCCTTTAAAGCACGTGGCTCTCAGCTATTTTTTTTCCTCCATGGGTCAGCCTTCAAAAGAACAAAAGATTACTTATCCCGCCTTAGGGTGAGCTGTTTGGTTCTGGATCCTGTTGAATTAATTCTGCTATTCAAGGATAAGGCAGGATGAAAATGTGAGAAAAGTGTATTAAGGGACAAGTGGGCTGGCACACAGAAACTTCCTTGAGTGTCTTCAGAGGTGTTTAATTGCACATGGGATGTCTTGGTTTGCTACTAAGCAAAGGATCCTTGTTGTCAGAAAGGTTTCTGAGACCCAGGATGAATCAGTATCCTCTAAGTTTGGAGAATGTGTTAAAACAAAGCCACAGAGAGTCCTTTCCAACCCCTTCTCTGAGGGTTTCCACTGTGCCCTCTTTTTAATTTTTTTTCCTTGCAGAGGGTGCCTGTGGGATTTGTGTGCCACTCTTGCCTGCTGTTGGAAAGTCTCATCTGATTAGGACAGGGAGGTATTCAGCTTTCATCTTTCCTGTGTGCCAAGGATGGGACTTGAACTCAGGGTCTGGGCACTGTTCCTGAGCTTTTTTGCTCAAGGCTAGTGCTGTACCACTTGAGCCACAGCACCACTTCTGGCTTTTTCTGTTTATGTGGTGCTGAAGAATCGAACCCAGGGCCTCATGTATGCGAGGCAAGCACTCTACCACTGAGCCACCTTCCCAGCCTCTTAAACCTATTTCAAAACCTTAAACCTTTAAAAAAAGAAAGAGGGCTTGAGAAGGCGCCTCAGTGCTTGCCTTGCATGGCATGAGGCCCTAGGTTTGATTCCTCAGCACATCATAAGCAGAAAAAGCCAGAAGTGGCACTGTGGCTCAAGTGGTAGAGTGCGTACCTTGAACTGAAGAGCTGAGGGACAGTGCTTAGGCCGAGAGTTTAAGCCCCACGACCACCCCTCCGCCATCCCCCCAAATAGGTCTAAGAGAGGAACTCAGCCTCAGTCCTTGATGTTTTGCTCTTTGGCCAGTGCTCTACCAACTGAGTCATGCCTCCAACTGCAGATGATTGCTTGTTTCTTATTTTTTGTGTGTCTCAAGAATTTAAGCTGGTGACATGTTCTCACAGCGAAAGAGTTTTGAAGCTTTGACGAGGTGAAAAGGTTCCTGAATTTGTTTTTTCTTTCCTAGCCAAACAGGAAGACACTCAGAAGAAAACCTTCACCTGCTGGATAAATTCACAGTTGGCAAAGGTGAGGGGAAAAAAAGAGCAAATTGTGTTATCAGGGTATTTGTTACCTTTCTACTCTCTTGGTTTCGGCCCTAACGAGGCTATTAAAAAGAGGCCCCAGTGAACTAGGAAAAGTTGTGGAAATTTTTTCATAAAAAAACTGTGCTGAGCCTGGCGCTGGTGGCTCACGCCTGTAATCCTGGCTACTCAGAAGGCACAGATCTGAGGATCCCAGTTCAAAGCCAGCCCATACAGGAAAGTCCATGAGATTCTTATCTCCAATTAACTAGCAGAAAACCAGAATTGGCTCTGTGGTTCAAGTGGTAGAATGCTAGCCTCGAGTTGAAGAGCTGAGGGACAGCGCCCAGGTCCAGAGTTCAGGCCCCATGACTGGACCAACCCCCCCCCCCCCCAAAAAACAAAAAACAAACAAAAAAAAACAACCAAAAAACTGGGAGAGAGCAAGGGAAGGGGTGATATTGTCAAAAAGAAATGTAGATACTACCTGACATATCACTGTGACCCCTCTGTACATCACCTTTATAATAATAACTTAAAAAAACATATAAAAAGAATTGCTGAAGGCTTGGGGATTTAGCTCAATGGAAGAGCACTTGCCTGGTGCAAAGCCCTGAGTTTAGTCTTCTGCTCTGCAAAACAAAACCAAAAACAAAACAGCACTGATAGCCAGCTTATCTTGACACACTTGTATTCTTTCCTGAATCAACAACAGAGTACTTAGGTTAAGGATATGGGACAGTGCTGTGAAAACACTCAAAGTGGTAATATTTCATCAAATGAAAGAGTAATAATAAGGTGAGTTGTCTCTACTGAGTGTTACATGTTTGAGACTGTCACACTCTTTAAAGATCATGATTTGAAGTCCTCATGACATTGTTTTTAGATCAAGCTTAGCAATACAGTACATTTTAGTGTGCCTGCTTGTGTATATATTTATTGTGCTGGTAGTGAGGGCTTGGACTCAGGCCTAGTGCTCTTGCTTAGCTTTTTCTCTCAAGGTGGTTACTCTATCACTTGGACCACCCCTATACTTCTGGAGTTTTGAGTCTTTCAGATTTGTTTGCCCAGGCAGGCTTCAAACTATGATCTGAACCTCCTAGGTAGCTCAGATTATAGGCGTGAACTACCAGTTCCTCCCTTATTTTATTAATTTTATTGTTTTAATTTAATTTAATTATACTTCTTTTTGTGTGTCAGTCTTAGGGCTTCACTCAGGGCCTGGGTTCTGTCCCAGAGCTCCACTTGCAGCTTTTTTTTTTTTTTTTGTCGGTCGTAGGGCTTGAACTCTGGGCCTGGGCGCTGTCCCTCAGCTCTTCAGCTCAAGGCGAGCGCTCTACCACTTGAGCTACAGCGCCACTTCCTCCACTTGCAGCTTTTTGGTAGTGTATTTGAGATAAAAGTCTTATCTCCAGTGAGACTTGCTTTCTTGCTCAGGCTAGCTTCAAACTGTGATTCAGGATTACAGGTGTGAGCCACCAGCATCTGGCTGTTAGCCTTGTTTTTCAAAATGGTGTCTCTCTAAGTTATTGAAGCTGGTCTTGAATGCAAGCTCTAGGGATTTACTCATCTTAGTGGGCCAGTTATTTGGGACTACAGGCTTGCCAGCGAGGTCACATTTCTTTATTCTTTTGATATTGGAGATTGAACCCAGGGCCTCATGCATGCCATACAAGTGCCCTACCATTGAGCTACAATCAGTCACTCATGACTTTTAAATGACTTCACAACACCCCTGTGTGAAAGACAGTATTATTCCTATGTAAAGATCAAGGCCATGAAGGCACAGAGAAGGTATGTACCTTGTCCAGAGTCATAAAGCTTGTCAGTGATAGTGCTGAGGAACAAATCCAGGCACTCTGGATCCAGGCTCCTTGATCCTAATTTGGGTGCCATTCTATATCTGAGTGAGGCTGGGTACCTCAACCTAGAGGCATGATGAATGACCCCTTACCTACATTGTTTCCTCTTTGCCAGTAGTGCTAACACAATGCCAGTAGTGCTAACAAAGGGTAAGTGCATAAGCAGATTACCTCAGAAATGTAATCTGCTCTCTAAATAGGTCACTGTGGGCACCTTCTGAATGAATGTCTCTAATGACATTTTCTACATGCAAGTTTTAAGCTTAGTGAAAGTACCACACACAAAAAGTATCATGTTACTGGAATTTACCATGAGAATGAAGTTTGCTGCTTTTCTTATCAAGCTGTGATGTGAAACTTCTTTTTGATGCCAGTACTGAGGCTAGACTCATGGCCTAGGTACTGGTCCGTTAGCTTTTTGGCTCAAGGCTGGTGCTCTATGCTTTGAGCCACAGCTCTACTTTTGACTTTCTGGTGGTTAATTGAAGATAGTATCTCACTGAGTTTTTTCCTGCTTGGGATGGCTTCAAACTGCAATCCTTAGATCTCAGCCTTCTGAGTAACTAGGATTAAAGGCGTGAGCCACCAGCACTTGGCTTGATATGAACCTTTGCCTATTCTGCAACATTGTGTTAATTAAAAATGAAATTACTGCCGAGACACTTTGTTTTGTTTTGTTTTCTAAAGATAGAGTACACTTATGAGACCCATGAAGGTATAATGTTTATTTTCTTCTTGTTGCATTCTGGAGGTGCTGAGGTATGAACTCAGGGCCTTGGGCTTGATAGGTAAATGTTGTACTGTTGAGTCACCCCTTCAACCCTGAGTTACCATTTGTCTCTGCCTTTTGCAGCACACTCCTCCCTCGGTTATATCAGACCTATTCACAGACATCAAAGAGGGCCACGTCCTCCTGGACCTGCTTGAAGTACTGTCGGGACAGCAGTTGGTAAGATTTGTCCGTGACACCAAAGAAACTTCGTATTGCTTAAGGAAAATGCATTTCATGTTCCTAAGTAATATATTTGCTTGAAATTTGTAGCCTCGGGATAAAGGAGCTAATACATTCCAGTGTAGAATCAATATAGAGAATGCCCTGACATTCCTCAAAAACCGATCTGTGAGTACACATTTCACCCGTAAAGTCTGTAGGTGTGGTTAGTTCTGCGCATGCTTTTTCTCCTTTTAACCTGTGCTTCTCTGTTTGCAGATCAAGTTAATAAATATTCATGTTGCTGACATTGTAGAAGGAAACCCGTCTATTATTCTTGGCTTAATTTGGACAATTATACTGCACTTTCATGTGAGTAGTTTGATGATATGAAAACCACTTCAAATTCTCACAGTCTGAAATAAGTGTAATATGATAGTGCGATTTGATGCTAGATTCAGTCTGTGACTTTTTTTTCATTATCATGAACTTGGAATCTGGAACAGGTTGAAAATGTGGGGCAGGTGCTTTCCCATGGGTTTTTTTCCCCCCTCTCTTTTTGGAAGTTGAATGCAAAGTGATCTTGACACTGTCCACATTAGTACTAGTCTGAACAGAACCTAACATGGGAAAATCTGCTTATATTGAGATTTAGTGTAGCAGAGGGGAGGAAGGAAGCCCCTGGAATAAATGATTGAAATCTAACCCACTAAACTTGCTCGTATATCTCCATTTTTGAGGCCCCACGTCCAAGCTGACAGTGAATAATCCTGCCACAACCCAGTCAGTCCCAAGACTGACTTCTAGACTCATTCCATTCCACAGACTTTTGAGCATGGACTAACTGCACTAGCTACTGCTAGGGCTCATCAAAATAAGTTATGCTATAGTCCCTCACTTTATAAAACTTAAGATTGACAGTTGTGTTCTCTTGGGCCTGGATTTTTTTTTTTTTTGTCGGTCATAGGGCTTGAACTCTGGGCTTGGGCACTATCCCTGTGTTCTTCAGCTCAAGGCGAGTGTTTTGCCACTTGAGCCACAGTGCCACTTCCAGTTTTTTAGTGGTTTATTGGAGTTAAGAGTCTCACAGACTTTCCTGCCTGGGCTGGCTTTGAACTGTGATCCTCAGATCTCAGCCTCCTGAGTAGCTAAGATTACAGGTGTGAGCCACCAGCGCCTGGCTTGTATGCTTATTTAACACTAGGACTTCTGCCCAACCTAAGAAATTGCAGTTCTTTTCTTCTTCTGTGCTGATTCTAGGGCTTGAACTCAAGGCCTTGTGCTTTTTTTGCCTGTACATCTTGCCTCTACTTCTGGCTTTTTACTGGTTAATTGGAGATAAAAGTCTCTGACTTTTCTGCTTAGATCCTCAGATCTTAGCCTCCTGAGTAGCTAGGATTACAGACATGAGCTCCGAGTGCCTGCCCAAATCGAGTTTTCAAATAGTCATAATTACTTGTGAATGAACCTTAAAGATTAGAGGCTATGTATAAAGATTATGTGGGGAGGGCTGGGAAGGTGGCTCAGTGGTAGATTGCTTACCTTGCATGCATGAGGCCCTGGGTTTGATTCTTCAGCACCACATAGGCAGAAAAAGCTGGAAGTGGTGCTGTGGCTCAAGTGGTAGAGCACTGACTTTGAGCTGAAGAGCTGAGGGACAGTGCCCAGGCCCAGAGTTTAGGCCCACAACTGACAAAATAACAACAACAAAAAACCAAAAGATTATGTGGGGAGACAAGTGTTTATTTTAGAAAAAACTAGAATATAACCTCATTTATACAACATTCAGGACTTGCAAACCCAGATTGCCTATGACTTCTGGGCACATGCATTTATAGGTAGAATATAATACCATGCATGAAGCTGAGGAAAGGTACATTTAGGATTGTGCTTCTTCCCTCTGGAAAGGAAGAGGAATTGAGTTGGAGAGGGAAAGACAGTCAAACAAGGCAAGTTGTTAGGATTTGATCATCTGTGGGCATTTATTATTTTTCCCCATACTTTTCTAAGTTTGTTAAACATAATTGAAAATTTCAATGCAGATAATAAGAAATAAAAATAATCTACCTCTCATGGGGTAACTACTGTACGCAGTCTTAATGATACATACAGAAGCAATTAATACATATTCATGTCAGCACAGTTGGTTCTCTGTATCTCTGACTTCCACCATCTGAAGATGGAAGATCATTTGTAAAAATATTTGCATGTGTACTAAACATATACAGAATTTTTTATTTCTTCTCATTATCCTTTAAATAATATAGTGTAACAACGATTTATATACCATTTACAATGTGTTAAGTATTATATGTCATCTAGAGATGATGTCAGTGCTCCACTTCTGGGGAGCAGTGGATGTCCCTTTTCTGTGGGATGTCATACCTGTATAGTGAGGACTGACCCCAGTCCAGATTAAAGGAGAGTCTGAAGTAGTCCTACACCACAAATGCAGTTACTCAAGGATTTGTCCAGAACTCATTTACCCAAAATTCAGATCTCACTGGGAAAGGATATTTTTTTTGGGGGGGGAGTGTCTTGTTTTGGCTGCAGTTTTGGGTCAAGGCTGTTATCAGCATTCTAAACATGTTAACAATCATATTTTTCTTAGATTGAGGAGCTAGCCCGGACTCTTGCTTGCAACTATAATCAACCTGCCCAGGATAGAGTGAATGTGGTCGAGTCCTCTCCTACCTCAAGTCCACCAGCGAAGAAATGTTCCAAAGCCCAAGCAAGGTGGCAGCTGTCCGCAAAGAAGGCTCTTCTGTTGTGGGCTCAGGAGCAGTGCTCCACGTAAGTAGTTTGATGCAACTCCAAGAGGCACACTCATAGAGAAGCTGTGTCTATCAACACAGCTTCAAAGCAAACAAACCAATCCTCAGATCTCAGCCTCTTGAATAGCTAGGATTACAGGCATGAGCCATCAGTACCCAAAGTGCATTTCTTTTTTTCTTTTTCTTTCTTTCTTTTTTTTTTTCCCAGTCGGTTGTGGGGCCTGAACTCTGGGCCTGGGCGCTGTCCCTGAGCTCTTCAGCTCAAGGCTAGCACTCTACCACTTGAACCACAGCACCACTTCCAGCTTTTTCTGCTTATGTGGTGCTGAGGAATCAAACCCATGGCCTCATGCATGCGAGGCAAGCACTCTACCACTGAGCCACCTTCCCAGCCCCCCAAATTGCATTTCTAACACCGGTGAACCAGGTGATGTTGGTGCTTCTGGATCAGGGACTGCCCTTTGAGAAAGAAGCAAGGTTTTGTGGTATTTTGAGCATTACCACACTTGATCTTATACTTTGACAGTGATATAAAATATTTTTCCTAGAATGACTTATACCATTTGTTTGATTCCTTGAAGTATGTTTTGGTCACTATTGAGTGGAATAAAGGGTTTTGATGTGTTATGTTTCTCAGTATGTATCCTGGCCCTTTTGTGACAGGTATGAGTCTGTCAGTGTGACAGATTTCAAGTCAAGCTGGAGAAATGGCATGGCATTTTTGGCTGTCATTCATGCCTTGCGACCAGACCTAATTGACATGAAGAGTGTGAAGCACCGGTCCAACAGAGACAATCTGAAAGAGGCCTTCAGAATTGCAGAACAAGAACTCAAGATCCCCAAATTACTGGAACCAGAAGGTAGAGTCTCTCTTTTTTTTTTTTTTGCTGGTGCTGGGATTTGAACTCTGGCCCTGAGCACTGTCCCTGAGCTGCTTTTTTTTTGCTCAAGGCTAGTGCAATACCTTTTGGGCCACAGTACCACTTCCTAATTTTTCTGAGTAGTTAATTGAAGATAAAAGTCTCATAGACTTTCCTTCCCCGGGCTAGCTTTGAACCATGATCCTCAGATCTCAGCCTCCTGAGTAGCTAGGATCACGGGCGTGAACCATCAGGGCTACAAGTACATTTCTTTTTTGACTGTGCCACCCCTTTTCTTGTTCTCTCTCTCCCAGAAACCAGTTGTCCACCATGTGGTGTAACTATTTTTAATCTTAAAGTCCCATGGGAGGGTGATTTGAAAATAACATCTCTATAAACAAACATAACAGCTTTATACTTTAGTTTTGGAGGGTTTAACTTAAACTCTTATTAAATTTCATGGAATTAGGAAGTCTTGCCAATTAGTTTACTTCAGTAATTGCAGGGTGAAGCCATAGCAGAATATAAACAATGCCTTTATGGGAATAATTGTAGTCTTGCCCTTAATTGCCTTCTATGGTGTTCTTCTTGATCTTATTATTTTGATGCTAAGTTTTCGCATACAAGATATTTCTTTTGAGTCTTGAATTATGGTTGTTTACATATCTCCCTGTTCCCACTTCCTCCTCCTAGTTAAAGAAGAACCTTCCAGAACAGAAACAGCTGCTTTCCCTGTTTTCCTTACATGGTTGGGCAAGCTTTGCCATTAGTTCTTCTTAGTCTGTTGTGTTGTATTGTTAAGGACAACAACAAAATTCTAAATTGTGTTTTGATTATAATCACGGAGGTCATCATCAAATAATTTTAACCTCATAGGATTAATATTAAAGTAATTCTTTCTGAGAATTACTTTGCTGTGGATTGTATTAGATGTAATTGAGCAGTTAATCAAGAAATAAATTAGAGCTGGGAAGGTGGCTTAGTGGTAGAGCGCTTGCCTTGCATGCCTGAGGCCCTGGGTTCGATTCCTCAGCACCACATAAGCAAAAAGAAAAAAAGCCGGAAGTGGCGCTGTGGCTCAAGTGGTAGAGAGCTAGCCTTGAGCTGAAGAGCTGAGGGACAGCGCCCAGGCCCAGAGTTCAGGCCCCACGACCAGACCCAAAAAAAAAAAAAAAAGAAATAAATTATAGTCTCAGCTCTGTGACCAGGAGTATGCATTATAAATATTCAGGGGCTAGCTCTTCCCAAACAGCATGAAACACACAGAGATAGAGACATATTTATTATAAGTTTTTTGCTTAGAAAAGATGTGTGGCAAGTAAGTTACAATTCCTAATAAACTGTACTATATTATACTCCTATCATAAATCTGGAGTGCCAAATCAGTGTGAATGCATTGATTTTTGCCAAGTTTGTGACCATCTTCAGGCAACTTAGGTTGCAGTTGGTGTAGGAATGCTAGTTAACACTTTTCTGTATGAACAAGTAAGAGGGACAGCAAGGAGGTGCATCAGAATTTTACTTGTTTTCAATGGCACGAGTGATTTTTTTTTTCTGAATCAAATACTAGAAGAACTATGTTATTTGCTACAGATGGCATACTTCTAAGATTTATTCATACTACTAACTATTTTTCAACAGTTTTTTAGCACTCAACAAAAGAACAAATAAACCTTCCTTTCATATTTTGGTAGACAACAACTAACCATATGGCTGATTTCAAGCTGTAGATTGGAAGTCACTGAACACAGAATTGGGAATAAATGTGGAATAACACCCCATTATCTCTTAGCTCCATTATACAGATGTAATAGATGAAACAGACATTGTGGTACACACCTATAATCCCAGACTTTGGGTGGCTAATGCACAAGAATTGGGAGTTCAAGGCCAGCCTGGACTACATAGCCAGATTCTGTCTTAAAAAATAGAAAAAAAAAGAAGATAAAATAACCTTAAAGCATAGATGATAAAATACACTATAATAAGTCAAAAGTAATGAGTTTGTGTACTTATTACTCTTGCTTTGAATATAATTATGATTTTATATCATTTTTTTGTGTGTGGGGGTAGGGATTGGGACTTGAACTCAAGGCATGACACTTGCTATACAAGCACTCAAACCATTTGAAACACATTTGCAGTACTTTTAGCTTGTTTTCTTTATCAGATAGGGCCTTACACTTTTGCCCAACAGGTATTGAACTGAGATCCTCCTATCTGTGCCTCCTGAGTTGCTGTGACCACAGTTAGGTGCCATCATGCTGTGCTGAGCATATCTGTTTTAACAACTACCAGCTTGTTTAACTACTGAATGTGTAATAATCAGCTCCTTTTAGTCTAGCACAAAACAGCTATTTCCTGTTCCATGGACCATGTGACTAGATTTATCAGTTAGTATTTCTACTTTGGGAATTGAACACAGGTTATTGCATATGGAGCTACACCTCAGCCCAGTAATTTCTGGTTTCGAACAAAACCAAAAACTGAGATACAATGAATGTACCATGCACTTTTCCTCTTTAAGAGCACAGCTCCGTGGCTGTACAACCATCATCACGATCGATTTCAGAGCACTTTTTGTCACTCCATTAGCAGTTAGTCTTCATTCACACAAATCAGATCACTTAGTCTTTTGTGATTGGCTGCTTACTTTGCATAATGTTTGCAAGATTCAGCCATGCATTGGTACTTCTTCCTCCATCTATTTTTGCTTATGCATACATTTATATTTGAATAGGTTTCATTTTCAGACTAGTTTTAGATTTACAAAATAATTGAGAAGGAAGCCCACTAAATTCCCATACAACCCAAATCCAGTTTCCTTCATTGTTAATATTTTATATTGGTGTTGTCCATTTGTCATAACAAATAAACCAGTGTTAGTATGCTGTTATAAATAAAGATCATTCTTCATTTGGATTTCTTTAATTTTTACCCCATGCCTTTTCCTTGGTACCTTATTTGGGATACCATAATACTTTTAGTTACTACATTTCCTCAGGCTCCTCTTGACTGTGCCTATATTTTTTTCTTATGCCTTTGAGAAGTTTGAGGATCGCTAGTCAGGTGCTTTATAGAATGGCCCTTTAGGAAAATTGGTTTCGTATTATTTTGTCATAGTGAACCGTGGGATTATAGGTTCTTAAGAAGAGGGCCACAGAGGTAAAGGGATGTTCTCATCACATTATTTCCAGGAGACCTGAGATCAATGTGGCTTTTCACTATTGATGCTGATCGTGATTCCTTGCCTGTGCTAGATAATCATGCTGCCCTGTCTAATTTCTCTATGGAGAAGTTTTTCCCGCTCTCCAGTTCCTGCCCCTCTTTCTATGCTGTGATCTTTGGAGAGAAATCACTATTCACCAACCCACTTAGGTTTGTCTATCCTTTCCTTTCCTGTCCTATCCTATTCATCCATTCAGGTAAAAATTGTATCAGCATGGACTTACCATTATTTTATTTTACACTTGCAACTGTACTCCAGTATTTATTTATTTATTTTTATTTATTTTGGTTGGTCATGGGGCTTGAACTCTGGGCCTGAACACTGTCCTCCAGCTCTTCAGCTCAAGGTGAGCGCTCTACCTCTTGAGCCACAGGGCCACTTCCGGTTTTCTAGTGATTTATTGGAGATAAGAGTCTCACAGACTTTCCTGCCCGGGCTGGCTTTGAAATGCGATCCTCAGATCTCAGCCTCCTGAGTAGCTAAGATTATAGGTGGGAGCCACCGGCGCCTGGCCTTACTTTTGTTTTATTTTATTTTAGGGTCTGGTCGTGGGGCCTGAACTTTGGGCCTGGGCGCTGTCCCTCAGTTCTTCAGCTCAAGGCTAGTGCTCTACCACTTGAGCCACAGTGCCACTTCCGGCTTTTTTCTTTTTGCTTATGTGGTGCTGAGGAATCGAACCCAGGGCCTCATGCATGCAAGGCAAGCGCTCTACCACTGAGCCACCTTCCCAGCCCCCAGCCTTTAATGCTTTTTTTTTTTTTCTCTCTCAGTGCTGGAGATCATACAGGGCAAGTACTCTACCTCTTGAGCACAATTCCCTAGCCCCAAAGCATTTATTTTTTATTATTATTATTTTTTTTTGGTCCGGACGTGGGGCCTGAACTCTGGGCCTGGGCGCTGTCCCTCAGCTCTTCAGCTCAAGGCTAGCGCTCTACCACTTGAGCCACAGCGCCACTCCGGCTTTTTTCTTTTTGCTTATGTGGTGCTGAGGAATCGAACCCAGGGCCTCAGGCATGCAAGGCAAGCACTCTACCACTGAGCCATCTTCCCAGCCCCCCAAAGCATTTATTTTAAGCTTCACATTTTGCCCAGTGAGAGCTCTGCCAGTTGGACCTTGTGCTCCTTACTTTCACGGCAGATCCTGTGTGTCTCCTGCCTAATTCTAGAGTTAGTCATTTCTTCAGGAGCCCTGCGACCTTTCATTGGAGATTAGTATTAGAAGCCAGCATGTGGATTTTAGATATGTTTTTCAATAGTAGTACTTAGCCTTTTGGATTGCAGAATATTTTTGGTAAGTTAAGTTAGATTTTTTTTTCTCTCTCTGGCCAAAAGCCTTACACATGCAGGGCATTCACTGTTACCACTGAGCCAAACCTCCAGTTAGTCATTTTGCCATTCTGTCTACTACTTTGTGCTTTGGTCTGGGTTCATACTGTTATTGTTTTTTGTTTGTTTGTTTGTTTTTGCCAGTCCTCGGGCTTGAACTCAAGGCCTGGGCACTGTTGCTGAGTGTCTCTGTGCTCAAGGCTACTGTTCTACCATTTGAGCCATAGTGCCACTTCTGGCCCTTTCTGTATGTGGTACTGAGGAATTGAATTCAGGGCTTCCTGCATGCTAGGCAAGCACTCTACCACTAAGCTATATTTCCAGCCCTGTTTTTTTTTTTTTTTGTTGTTGTTGTGGGGCTTGAACTCTGAGCCTGGGCACTGTCTCTTAGCGATTCAGCTCAAGAGTAGCTCTCTACCTCTTGAGCCACATTTATGGTTTTCTAGTGGTTTATTGGAGATTAGAGTCTAATGGACTTTCCTGCCTAGGCTGGCTTTGAACTGTGATCCTCAGATCTCAGCCTCTTGAGTAGTGAGGATTACAGAGTAAGCGACCAGCACCCGGCTTTTTTTTTCTCGTTAACTTTTTAACCTCCATCTACTTTTTATGTTTTTCTTGTTCTCTATGGAGCTCTTATTGTATTTTGTTCTCTATGATTTTTCACTGTATATTTTCCCTTACTTTCCTCATGCTTTGCTCTAATTCTCTATTTTTGATTAATTGAGAAGTATTTATCTTATATCGTGATTCTCAAAATCTTCACTGTTAATATAAACTTGTTCTTTTTTTTTTCAGAAAATGAGGTTTTGCTGTCCTTGAATGTGTGGGACAGAAATTCTGATCTTAAACATTCCTTCTGTTTGAGTAGTGTCTTGGAGTAACTGTGTTCTATTTTTTTTTTTTTGGGTCTGGTCGTGGGGCCTGAACTCTGGGTCTGGGCACTGTCCCTCAGCTCTTCAGCTCAAGGCTAGTGCTCTACCACTTGAGCCACAGCGCCACTTCCAGCTTTTTTCTTTTTGTTCATGTGGTGCTGAGGAATCTAACCCAGGGCCTCATGCATGAAAGGCAAGCACTCTACTACTGAGCCACCTTCCCAGCCCCACTGTGTTCTATTTTAGTGCAAATAACTAGGTAGCTAACAAAACAGACAATATAAGAGAAGCAAATATCAACTGCACAAATGAATGCCCACAGTTTATTTTAAATAAATTAAATCCACCTTATTTTTTTTAAATGCAAACAATACTGTTTTCATATTTGATTAAGGGAACTATCCTTTGTAAAACTTGTAATTATCATGCATGCCTTTTTATAAAATGGATGTTTTATAAAAATATAATTTTATTGTTATTATTAAGATATTGTACAGAGGGGCTGACATTTTGTCAGTCAGGTGATGAGAACATTTCTTTTTTTGGGGGGGGGGGGTTCCAGTTGTGGGACCTGAACTCTGGGCCTGGGTGCTGTCCCTCAGCTCTTCAGCTCAAGGCTAGCGCTCTACCACTTGAGCCACAGTGCCACTTCCGGCTTTTTTCTTTTTGCTTATGTGGTGCTGAGGAATTGAACCCAGGGCCTCATGCATGCAAGGCAAGCGCTCTACCACTGAGCCACCTTCCCAGCCCCGAGAACATTTCTTTTATGTACAATGCCACTTCTTCCTTTGCTTTCCCCCAGTTTCCCCTACCCATCCCCGTCCACAAATTGCATAGTTCATTTTCCACATAGTGAATACTGAATACCATGACTGCATTTGTTCACTCTTCCTCCATAACTTTCTGCACACCCCCTTTGCCCTCCTTAAAAGATCAAAACAAAAAACCTCAAAAGATAAAAACAATAATGCCAACACCAAAAAAATAAAATGAGTTTTATGAAGAAATACCTAAGCAAGCAGTAGTAATTTTTTTTTTTAATCGTGAAAATACTGTACAGAGGGTTTACAATTACATGGGCAAGATAATGAGTACATTTCTTATCAAGCATTGTAGCCTCCTCCTTTGTTTCTCCTTTCCATCCCTTCCCATCCCCCCCCCCCCCCCCCCCGCACCAAAAATGACTTGTACATCTCATTGTTGCAATGGGTCCACCTGTATCTCTATTTAAACGATTTGTTTTTCCCCTTCCCCTCCACAAATTATACCAACATCAAATACAGTGAAAGCAGGGGTTATACTGTAGGGGACGGACATACAAAGCAACAAAGAAATAATCTTACCAGTAGTAATATTTTTATGCATACCTTGATATTTATACCTTTTCCCATTAAAGGTAGAATGTCTCAACTCTTAGGGATCTATCCATGTTGAAATCCTGCCCCCAGTTTTTATTGATATCTCTTATCTGTTTATTCCTTGAATTAGATTATTTTTGTATGAGTAAAAAAATTATTTTCTATCTTAGCTGACTTACAGTGCTCCTGGGGCCTAGTGAACACATTCACTTCAGCATTCAGCGTGTTGTATTTTTTGCATGTATTGTTTTCTAATTGTAAACTCCTGGAGGGGCAGATTATGTCTTGAGAGCATCTGACATGTTTGCTGAATGAAGGGATGAAGTAGAAGGTCCCTGAGGATAGTGCCCTTACATGTCCTTACAGCTCCTGTCACATCTGACAGCTCCCTGAAAATATTTGTTGTAGTGAATTTAACTGAATGTATAAATAGAGATGACTTTCTTTTTGATAATCTGTGTTGTTTTGGCAAAATATGGTTTTATCTTTGACATCACACATGTGCTTCTTATGATCAACTTAGTTTATTATGTTACTGGTGAAGTCCTATGCTTGAAAAAATTTAAAGTGTGTGTGTGTGTGTGTGTGTGTGTGTGTGTGTGTGTGTGTGTGTGTGTGTGTGTGTGTGTGTGTGTGTGTGTGTGTGTGTGTGTGTGTGTGTGTGTGTGTGTGTGTGTGTGTGTGTGTGTGTGTGTGTGTGTGTGTGTGTGTTGGTTGTGGGCCTGAACTCAGGGCCTGGGTGCTGTCCCTGAGCTCTTTTTGCTCAGAGCTAGTGTTCTACCACTTAAGCCACAGTTTTTGAGTGGTTAACTGGAGATAAGAGGCTCCCTGGGACTTTCCTGCCCAAGCTGGCTTTGAACTGCAATCCTCACACCTTAGCCTCCTGAGTAGCTAGGATTATAGGTGTGAGCCACAGTGCCCAGCATATTTCATGCTTGAATTTTTTTTTGTGTGCTGGTCCTGGGGCTTAAATTCAGGGCATGGGCACTGGCCTTAAGCTTTTTTCTCAAGGTTAATGCTCTAGCACTTGAATCACAGTTCTACTTTTGGCTTTTTGGTGTCTCCCTGGCTGGCTTTGAACCCTGATCCTCAAATTTCAACCTCCTGACTAGCTAGGATTGCAGGCATGAACCACCAGTGCCTGGCTCACCATGATTTTTTTTTTTTTCTAGTCCTGGGGTTTGAACTCAGGACCTGGGAGCTATCCCTTAGTCTCTTGTACTCAAGTCTAGCACTCTACCAGTTGACTTAGAGCACTACTTCCAGCTTTTTCTGAGTAATTTATTGGAAACAAGAGTTCATGGACTTTCCTGCCACAGGCTGGCTTTGTACTACAACCCTCAGATCTTATCCTCCTGAGTAGCTAGGATTATAGGTGTGAGCTTCCCATACCTGGCTATGAACTATCTTCTAATACAAAACCTAGCCTGTCCCATAGAAGGCTCTCAGTGAAATTGTTTTATGTGTGAGTAATTAACTCTAGGATGTCTTAAAAGTCTTCCTTATAACTTCCTTATGAAATGCATTATTGTACAAAGACCTAGCCCAGAGTATCAAGGACCCATTTTAGTTACTGTCCAGTCCTGTAGTCTTGTAGGATTTTCTACGCCATATTCTAGGAGGAGGAGGAGTTTTTCTGTCTCCCTGATTGTTATGTCCTCACAAATAAAGATACATAGGATCACTGGATCATCACAGAACAGTCTGTGTACATGTCAGTGTCAGGATTTTACCCCAGTCCATCTGACTCCAGAGCCAAGCTCTAACCTCTGCCATGGAAGAAAGAATGGCCAGTGACTGCATAGTGGCTATTTGGGTTCATTTCAAGAGCCCAGGCGCTCAAGGGCCTATGGCATAGCTTGTTGTAGGTATTGATTGTTGGAGAAATTGGTGGCCAGTTGATAATGATAATGCTATGTGTCTTGCAGACGTGGATGTTGTTAATCCGGATGAAAAGTCAATCATGACTTATGTGGCGCAGTTCCTGAAGTATTCAAAGGATGCTCCTGGGACGGGTGACATGGCTCAGGTACAAATCCGGTTCATGTTTGTACTATGCTGCTGATGCTTTAATTTAGTTAATTATGTTTTGTTGGTCCTGGGGCTTGAACTGGGGCCTGTGTGCTGTCCCTGAGTTCTTTTGCTCAAGGCTAGCACTCTACTACTTTGAGCTACAGTGCCACTTCTGGTTTCCTGGTGGTTAATTGCAGATAACAGTCTCAAGGATTATCCTGCCCAGGAAGGCTTTCAACCATGATCCTCAGATCTCAGTCTCCTGAGTAGCTAGGATTACAGCTATGAACCATTGTTCAGCTTAGTTCACTGAGTTTTTTCAAATGTACATACCCATCTAAACTTTAATCATGAAATATTGTAATCATTTTTTTATTACCTGTAATGATCCACTATATCTCTTTCCCCTGCTACTCATTTCAGGCAACCAGTATTCTAATTTCATTTATTATAATGACTTTTTCCCATTAAAAAATTAACAGTGTTCATTTATCACCAGCTAAACCAACTTTACATAGGCAATATAATACAAAGCTAATTTGTGTTACTACAATATATATAGGAGATCATCAACTGATAAAGAAGAATGATTGCCTGCCACGGTGTATACATTTATAATCCCAGCACTTCGGGTGCTGAGGCAGGAAAATTGGGAATTTGAGGCCAGCCTGAGTTACATAGCCAGATACTAAAAAAGGAGGAGGGAAGGGTAGGAAGGAAGAGGGAAAGGAGAAAAAAGAGGAAGGGGAGGATGAAGGAGGGTAAGGGAAAAGGAATTAAAAAGGAGAAAGAGGAACCAGGCTACAGTGGCTCATGCCTGTAATCCTACCTACTCAGGAGGCTGAAGATCACAGTTCAAAGCCAGCCTGGGCAGAACAGTCCCTGTGAGACCTTTTATCTCCAATTAAAAAAACCTGGAAGTATGCTGTGGCTCAAGTGGTAGAGTGCTAGCCTTGAGCACAAAGAAATTCAAGGACAGCGCCCAGGCCCTGAGTTCAAGCCCTACAACTGACAGAGAGAGAGGGGGGCGGTGGGGGAGAGAAACTGAGCTTCTGCAGCCCTCCTAGAAGGAATGCCCCCAGTGACCTAAACCTTCCTACTTGACCCACCTCTTAAAGTATCCACCACCTCCCAACATGGCTGCATTCTGGCATTCAAGCCTTTAACACATTGGCTTTTTAGTGACAGTCAAGAATGAAACCAGATTAGGGACTACACAGTAACAATTGAGCAATTTTATAGACATCCATTTGTTGTCTATTATAATTCCTACTTGCTTTATTGAAATATATATTCACGTCATAAAATTAAGCTGTACAGTTTACAGTATTTTAGTGTATTTACGTGCTTATGTAACTGTCACCGCCATCTCAATTTAGCACATGCTGTCTCTATTGCCTTTAGCCTTGTGCAAATGGAATGATGTAATTCATGGCAATGGATGCTTTGTCTTCTACTCTTGATCCTTGTTTGTTGAGAGACTCTTGAATTACTAGATTGCCATGTGGTTGTTCAACTTTTCCTTCTTCCTTTCAGTCAAAAATTATGTGGGCAGAAATTTCATTAAAGAAAAAACTCACTGACCTGAAAAGAAATGGCTATTCAGTTTCTATGAGGGTAAATGAATGCTGTGAAATGAATGATATAGTTATCAATATTATATTAAAGTGTCTTTTCAGCAACTTTCTCAGACATGTTTACTTGCATTTTACATGACAAGCTGGTCTCTGTTTTCCCAGCTGTTAGGTTTGAGGCAGTAAGCCAGATTGTTGCTGATTCTGGAAGCCACGCTCAAGCTGAAACCAGCTAGGAATTCAGCTCAATTCTTTCTGACCCACTAAAGGAGCAGGTTTTTCCTAATTAATTTTCACATAAAAAAAAAAACAACAAAATTAAAATTTCATTAAAAAACAGCAACAAAATTAAAAATTCAAATCCCCATGAAATTGGATGCAAAAAATACTAGAAATACTCTTGCTTACTAAAGAAAGAAAGCGATGGAAGATTAAAGAAGGAAAGTAAGGCCGGGTGCCCGTGGCTCTTACCTGTAATCCTAACTACTCAGGAGGCTGAGATCTGAGGATCGTGGTTCAAAGCCAGCTGGGGCAGGAAAGTCCGTGAGACTCTTATCTCCAATAAACCACTAGAAAACTGGAAATGGTGCTGTGGCTCAATCGGTAGAGCCCTCCCTTTGAGCTGAAGAGCTGAGGGATAGCGCCCAAGCCCAGAGTTTAAGCCTCACAACCAGAAAAAAAAAAGAAAATAAAGGAAAGTAAGATGTAATTTCTGTTACGTCAAAATCTGCTTCTGGATCTAACCCAGTTTACCACCTAAACAAACACCTAAGGAAAAAAAAATGTTGCTGCTTCTGTGTCATAGCACATCCAGACTTCAGTAGTGTTATTTTACAGTCTTTAAAAAATTCAAGATTTTTTTTCTTTTTTGTCAGTCTTGGGGCTTGAACTCTGGGTCTGGGATCAGTCCCTGAGCTCTTCAGCTCAAGGTGAACACTCTACCACTTGAGCCACAGTGCCACTTCTGGTTTTCTGGTGGTTAATTGGAGATAAGAGTTTCCCAGACTTTCCTGCCTGGGCTGGCTTTGAACTGTGATCTTCAGATCTCAGCCTCCTGAGTAGCTAGGATCACAGGTATGAGCCACCAGTGCCTGCCTAGAGTGTTTTTATTTATTTTTTTTGGTCATGGGTCTTGAACTCTGGGCCTGGGCGCTGTCCCTGAGCTCTTTAGCTCAAGGTGAGTGCTCTACCGCTTGAGCCACAGTGTCACTTCCTAGATTTTTTTTAATATTAGCATTTTTTTGGAAGGAGTGGCTATCTCTTGAATTATCTGTAATTTCAATATAGTGAAAAGTACTCATAAAATGCCTACTATACAGTAATCTAGAATAATATTCCCTAAAAAGGATAATAGGAATGATAAGGAAAAAATGAGGTTAATTGCCTTTTTTAAAAATAAAACTGAGGTTTGAACTTAGGGCCTGGGTACTGTCTCTTAGCTTTTTTGTTCAAGGTTGGTGCTCTACCAGTTGAACCACACCTCTACTCTTTTGGTTTTTGGCTGTTAGTGATAAGAATCTCATTGACTTTTTTGCCTGGGCTGGCTTTGAATTGTGATCCTCAGCTCTAAGCCTTTTGAGTAGCTAGGATTTTAGGTGGGAACCATTGGAACCAGGCAGTTGCCTGTTTTTGTAAAAACCACACTTCAATGTTCTTACGCTTTAAGTTGAAGGTGTTACTTTGAACAAATGAAATGATTCTTAGGCATCCTGAGGCCCTGGGGTGTCAGGATGACATTATTCCACTGATACTTCAAGTTGTTAGTTTCACTACAAAAATTCTCATTCCGTTTATTTAAGATATAGATTGTGTGTATGTGAATTGCAGGGCAAGATGAAAGATGTTATGGTCTGGCTAACTCTGCAAGAGACGAAGCTACAGAAGGCACTGAAGGATTCAGAAAATGAGACCTACTTTACAAAGTACCAAGTAAGAATGACTTTACACACCTATCTGGAGTTGACTCTTGTAGGGATGTTCATTTTTAGACACATCTTAGAGCTCAGTATTTAAGTGTTAAGGTGATAGTGCAGATTCACATTCAGATGCTCTGGGGGCTGGGGCCTGGTGGTGCTGATACTGGCAGCCCTTTGAGTACTTCCAGCATGAACCTGGACATCAGTGCCTGTATCTGAGATGAGCCTGGGATAGAAGGGGCTGGGAAGGTGGCTCAGTAGTAGAGTGCTGGCCTTGCATGCCTGAGGCCCTGGGTTCCATTCCTCAGCACCACATAAGCAAAAAGAAACAAGCCGGAAGTGGTGCTGTGGCTCAAGTGGTAGAGTGCTAGCCTTGAGCCGAAGAGCTGAGGGACAGCACCCAGGCCCAGAGTTCAGGCCCCACCACCGGACTCCCCCCAAAAAAAAGAAAAAAAAAGAGACTGGGATAGAGATGGTGTCATCAAAGTATTGCTCATAGGTAGTAGTGGAATAGGTAGTGTAGTGTGGGTCGAGTAGTTGCACTAGAGATAATAGAGCTCATAAGGCCTAGGATATTTATTATCCTGCCACTTTCAGCAAACGGAAAGGAAGGAATCAGGAAGTCAGCAATGGAGCTGACTCCATCAAAGGAGTCCTTGGGGAGTAATGATAACCACTATTACTGGCACAAATGAATATGTGCAATGAAGCAGGCTGCTTGCTGATCAGCTGCCGGCTCTACCATCTTGCCAACTTCAGTAATGTTATCTCAGTTTTACAGATGAAGACAATAAAGTTTAGAAGGACTAAGAAAGTTATTTTAAAAACTTATCTAAGTGACACTAAAAGGCATAGATGGTATTTGAATAAGGAGTCTGGCTTGAAAATCCTAGCTCTTATTTATAGCCTGCCACTTTTACAAGGTAAGTAGTTATTCCTCGTTCAATCTTTTTTTCCCCATCAATACTAGAGCTTGAACGCAGTAAGCTTTATCACTTAAGTCTGACGTTCTACCATTTGAGCTCTATCTCCATGTCTGCCTTTATAGTGGTTATTGGAGATAAGAGTCTAATGGTCTTGGCTGGCTTTGAACTGTGATCCTTAGATCTCAGCTTCTTGAGTAGCTAGGAGTACACAAGTGAGCCATGGCTACCTGGCTTGCCTTGGGTTATTTGTGAGGTTGGGTCTCGTTTTATGCCTGGAGCAGCCTGATCTTTGATCCTCCTACTTTGCTTCCTAACGAGGACAGGCATATAACCCTGTGCCCAGGCATTGTGCTTCTAATAGAGCTGGGACAGCCAGTTGTACCACCATGCCCAGCCATTGGTTGAAATGGAATCTCACAAACATCTTTTTGCCTTGGCTTTCCTTCCCAGCTCTGCCTTCCAAGGAATGTAGAGCCACTGTTCTGTACTCTTTTCTTTTCTTTTTTTTTGAGACATCTTGTGATATTCCCTGTGCTGGGCTGGCATGATCCTTCCACCTCAGCTTCCTGAGTGGCTGGAATTATAGGGCCTTTCTGTTATGCTCAGCTCACATAAAACCAATTAGAAATACTTTTGATAATTATATGATGGCTTAGTTAATATATCTGTGAAATTGGTAACTCTTCAATACTGTTTTCCTTCAGATTCAAACCAAGAGAAGCATTGTTTATATATATATATATATTTAAGATTGAATCTTTGAGTCTTTATTACAGCATCTGCAGCCTGTAAGCAGTCCGTTGTTACAAAGACCTGCAGCCCCCAAATACACTTAACACAGCTAGGAAATAGGCCACAGAGGAAAGAAAGAACAAAAACAATACCAACAAACCAGTTCTCCAATGGAGAGCTGAATTGGGATGCCAAGATGACTGAAGATGAGCCAGGAGACAGGACACAGGACATGATCACAGAGACACACGTGCATGGCATTGCTTATAAAATTTTTATAATTATCTTTCCCTTGTTGCAAGTTTCATTTATGTGTACGTTTATGTATTTATTTGGCAGTACAAGGGATTAAACTCAGGACTTGGTGCTTGAGCTATGTCCCTAGCCATGAAATATTGAGGACAGGGAGAAAGCAGTTTTTAGTCTGGATAAAAGAAGATGAGAAGAATTTGTATAGCTCAGCTAGTTGTAAATACCTTGAACATAGTTTATTCATGACAATTGTGATGTAATTCTTTTTTTTTGGTTGGTCCTGGGGCCTGAACTCTGGACCTGGGCACTGTCCCTCAGCTCAAGGCTAGCACTCTACCACTTGAGCCACAGCGCCACTTCTGGCTTTTTTCTTTTTGCTTATGTGGTGCTGAGGAATCGAACCCAGGGCCTCAGACATGCAAGGCAAGCGCTCTACCACTGAGCCACCTTCCCAGCCCTGGTTCATGCCTTTAATCCTAGCTGAAATGCAAGGATTGGGGTTTGAAGCCAGACTAGGCAACAGAGTCCATGAGACTCTTAGCTCCAATTAACCAGCAAAAAATCAGAAATGGAGGTGTGGCTCAAGTGGTCGAGTGCCAGCTTTGATTGGAGAAAGCCAAGGGATAGTACCCAGGCTCTAAGTTTAAGCCTTAGTGTACACACACACACACACACACACACACACTAAGTTTAAGCCTTAGTGTACACACACACACACACACACACACACACACACACACACACACACACACACACACACACACACACACACACACACACACACACGAAAGAAACCAAATCACAGAGAGGAGAGTGGATCCAGGAATTCTACCATTGTCTAAGTAAAACCTTAGGTTTTACCTTTAGCTGTGGACCATAAAATAGC
This sequence comes from Dipodomys spectabilis, assembly GCF_019054845.1. Lineage (NCBI taxonomy): Eukaryota > Metazoa > Chordata > Mammalia > Rodentia > Heteromyidae > Dipodomys > Dipodomys spectabilis. The sequence goes on from NW_024870750.1 coordinate 7,897,462, forward strand.
AAATTGCATCCATCCTTCAATTTTTGAAATACTCTTCTTACTGTAGAGTCTGCTGACTTTTATGGAATCATTCAATGAAGAGAAGAAATCCTTCCAGGATGTCCTGCCACTGGAAGGAAATCCGAGCGAGCTGAACAAAGATCAGTTGAAGATGAGAGAAAGCTGGCTTGGCCTCAACCACCAGGTTACTGTGCTGTGCGGGTTTGAAGATTTCCAAGGGGCAGCTTTGTCTTGGTGGCTAAGGATAGGATACATGCTTCATAAAAAAATGAGACAGTATTCTTACATTTCCCTATAGTGTTAGTCATTTGAATAGGAGATTTGTGTGTGTGTGTGTTGTAGGGCCTGAACTCTGGGCCTGATTGCTGTCCCTCAGCTTTTCAGCCCAAGGCTAGTGCTCTACCACTTAAGCCACAGCGCCACTTTTGGATTTTTCTGCTTGTGTGGTGCTGAGGAATTGAACCCAGGGCCTCATGCATGCAAGGCAAGCACTCTACCACTGAGCCACCTTCCCAGCCCCTAAATAGGAGATTTTAAAGCATTCTGCTTAAGTGCATACTCACTCAAGATTGTATTTGCTATCTGTTCTTGATCTACTGTGGTACTCTATGCATATTAGTCACAGTAAATGAGTCATTTTTTGGTTGACCCTGTAGTCTCTTCTATCATCAGATGTCTACATCAATATTGAAAGAGGTGGCACCAAACCTGGAAAGCATGTGTAAAGGTGTGAGTGTGTGTGTGTATGTATGTATGAGAAAGAGACAGAGACAGAGATCTGTTTCATCTCTTCAGCTTTATTAAAGCTTAGAGACAGGAGTTGGTGGCTCATGCCTGTAATACTAGCTACTCAGGAGGCTGAGATCTGAGGGTTGCAGTTCAAAGACAGCCAGGGCATGAAAGTCCCCACGAGACTCTTATCTCCAATTAACCACTCAAAAAGCCAAGTTAGAGCTGTGGCTCAAAGTGGTAGAGCACTAGCCTTGAGCAAAAGAACTCAGGGACAGCTCCCAGGCCCTGAGCTTAAGCCCCATAATAAAAATTAAAAAGAAAAGAAATTAAAGCTTGGTTTATGGCCTAGCATATGGTATATAACAACATGTATCAAAAAGAACATGAACTCTTCAATTATTGGGTGTAATAATTGCCCCTAGATTTGTGTGGTGGTTGAGAATATTGTTCAAATTATCTATGATTTGATTGGCATTTTTCCCTGTTGTTCTATCAGCTGCTGAGAAAGAGATACAAAGAACATTGGAAATAGATATTTAATTTTACTAAACTTTCTTTTATGTGTTCTAAAACTTTATTAGGCATTTAGGATGTAGAGTTGTTTTATCTCCTTCATTTTTATATCCTCAGTTTTTTTCCCCCTTGCTTTGAATTCAAAAAAATAATTCTATTTAATTTTTTTCTATTGACTTTTGGCGTATCATCTCATTATGCCTTTTATGTATGTATGTGTGTATGTATGTATGTATTTATTTATTGTTGGTCATGGGGCCTAAACTCTGGGCCTGGTCACTGTCCCTCAGCTCTTCAGCTGAAGGATGCCACTCTACCATTTGACCTACAGAGCCACTTCTGGCTTTTTCTGCTTATGTGGTGCTGAGGAATCGAACCTAGGGCCTCATGCATACAAGGCAAGCACTCTATCACTGAGCTACCTTCCCAGCCCCTCATTATGGATTTTAAAATGGGTTATAATCTACTTTCTAAACTTCACAGAGGTCTACAATTTTTTAATTATCATATAGCCTCTTTAATATGTAAACTTCTTGGAATTTGACTCATTTTTCTCTTTTATGTCCTACAGATGTTTTATATATGAATATGTATGGCTTGTATTTTATATATATGACACAACTCTATGAATGTCCCCAAGACCATTTTGTTTTAAACAGCAATATATCTTATTTTATACTTCATTTGAATGTCCTAGATCACATTCACCCTTTTTCCTGTTTCTTAAGCTCTTTCCCGTCCTTTTAAACCTTTTAAATGGGCTTAATTATGCTATTTTTACAATATATATATATATATATATATATATATATAATGTGCCAGCCATATATTTAAAAAAAGTTAAAAATTGACAAAAAAAAAAAGGACCTTTTTTTTTGGTTGTTGAACTGTGGGCTTGGGCACTATTCCTGAGCTCTTCAGCTCAAGGCTAGCGCTCTACCTCTTGAGCCACGGCACCACTTGTAGTTTTCTCATGGTTAATTAGAGATAAGAGTCTCACCGACTTTCCTGTCCAGGCTGGCTTTGAACCACAATCCTCAGATCTCAGCCTCCTGAGTAGCTAGGATTACAGGTGTGAGCCACCAGTGCCTGGCTAAAATGACCTTTTATCCATTAAAAAGATAATGAAATGATTTTTCATGAGATTAAAGGGTCTGTATGGCCAGGAAATTTTTCTTGCTGTAGCACAGACAAAGTTTGCTGATCCTGTTTGGCTATTAGAAGTGATCATCTGTTTTCCAAATACATTTTCCACACAGTTTCCTTAGTATTTAAAGTAGTTTCCCAGTGGTTAAAAAGACCCACCCTCTGGGTAGGTCCAGATTTTTTTTTTGCCAGTCCTGAGGCTTGAACTCAGAGCCAGGACACTGTCCCTGAGCTGCTTTTTGCTCAAGGCTAGCACTCTACCATTTTGAGCCAGAGCCACTTCCAGCTTTTTCTTATGTGGTACTGAGGAATTGAACCCAGGGCTTCATGCATGTTAGATAAGCAGTCTCCCACTAAGCCACATTCCCAGCCCTAGGTCTAGAATGTTTCTAGCCTGTGGTGAAGCTCCAGTGCACCTGCTGCCACCAGCTTCTAACTGACTCTTGGGTGGGGACAAGAATTGCAAGAATTGCCTGTGCACAGGTCCTTACCAGCATCAGTGTCCACACAAAAGACACTGTATAGTTCACACTGTTCCAGGCTACAGAGACATGACCTAATTTTGTAGAAAATGATTTGAAAAAATACTCCAAATAATGAGAAACATCACAAGAAAAATTCTTTTGCAAATAGATAGTATCTGAGAAATCTGTCCTTTTGTCAAGTAGACTGTGGTACTTTTTCTCGCTGTCATGACGTGCTAATTTTAAAGTGATCAGGTGCATAAAAGTTAATGTCTTCTGGACAGTTTCTGATTGAGCAGTTTAAGGATACAGAGATCTTTAAACATCCTAATAAATTATTTCCTTTTAATCTTGCTTCAGAGTATAGTAAGAACTTACAAAATTTCCAGCCAAATTCCAAAATAATTGTATGAGGAAGGAAGTTTTCTATGTTAGTTTTCTATGTTAAAAAGGAAGGAAACAACATTGTGGTAAACTGCCTTGGTTTTTTTTTTTTTTTCTGTGTCAGTCCTGGGACTTGAACAAAAGGACCTAGATGCTGTCCCTTGGCTTTTTTGCTAAATGCTAACACTTGACTACTTGAGCCACAGCTCCACTTCAAAAAATTTTGTGGTTAATTGAAGTCTCATGGACTTTCCTGCCCAATCTGGCTCCAAATTGCAATTTTCAGACCCCAGCCTCCTGAGAAGATAGGATTACAGGCATGTGCCACTAACACCTGGCAAAACTTAAATTATTATTGTTATTATTATTTTGTCAGTCACGGTCACAGGGCTTGAACTCTGGGCCTGGGTGCTATCCCTAAGCTCTTCAGCCTAAGACACGAGTTCTACTACTTGAGCCACAGTGCCACTTCTGGCTTTCTGTTGGTTAATTGGAGATAAGAGTCTCATGTACTCTCCTGCAAGGTCTGTCTTTGAACTGTTATCCTCAGATTTTAGCCTCCTGAGTAGCTAGGATTACAGGCATGAGCCACCAGTGCCTGGCTTAAATTCTTAATGGCTAGGTTTGGTTGTTAGGGAAGGAGCTGGCCTTGGAGGTGGTATCCATTCTAGTGTTCCTCCAAGCCCTCTCCCTGGCCCTGTGCTGTCACTTACTGTTCTTTACTGAAATGATGACCTTGGTGGCCTCTCTCAGCAGGTCATTCAGGTATGAGTTATATTGCTTTTATGCATCAAGATTGGGCTATGTATGGGCTGGGAAGGTGGCTCAGTGGTAGAGCGCTTGCCTTACAAGATTGGGCTATGTGTTATTAACACATAGTGACTATGTGTTAAGTTTTACTTTTTTATTCATACATGGTACATGGCTGAACAAGGCCCTCCTTTTCCTCCTCTTCCTGTTCCTCCTCCTCCTTTTCCTCTCCTTCCTTCCTTCCTTCCTTCCATCCTTCCTTCCTCCCTTCCTTCCTCCCTCCCTCCCTCCCTCCCTCCCTCCCTCCCTCCCTCCTTCTCTCCCTCCCTTCTTTCTTTCCCTTCCTTCCTTCCTTCCTTCCTTCCTTCCTTCCTTCCTTCCTTCCTTCCTTCCTTCCTTCCTTCCTTCCTTCCTTCCTTCCTTCCTTCCTTCCTTCCTTCCTTCCTTTCTTTCTTTCTTTCTTTCTTTCTTTCTTTCTTTCTTTCTCTTGTTGGATTTGGGACTAGAACTCTGAGCCTGGACACTGTCCCTGAGCTCTGGAGCTCAAGGCGAGCACTCTACCACTTGAGCCACAGCACCACTTTCAGTTTTCTGGTGGTTAATTGCAGCTAAGAGTCTCATGGACTTTCCTTGCCTGGGTTGGCTTTGAATCGTGATCCTCAGATCTCCGCCTCTTGAGTAGCTAGGATTATAGGCGTGAGCCACTGGTACCCGGCTCTTTTCCTCCTTTTCTTCCTTCTCCTCTGGTTTTTTTCTTCCTCTTTTTATGCTGGTACTGGGGCTTTAACTCAGAGCCTGCACAATATCATTGAGCTTTTTTGTTCTAGGCTAGCTCTCTACCTCTTGAGCCACAGCTCCATTACCAGCTTTTTGCTGGTTAATTGGACATAAGAGTCTCATGGACTTTTCTGCCTGAACTGGCTTTGAACTGTGATCCTCAGATCTCAGCCTGCTGAGTAGTTAGGATTTCAGGTGTGAGCCACTACTGTTCAGCTTTGCTTTGCTTTTTATTCATTAATTTTATTGTGTTTCAATTTCCTTTTATACCCATTCCTATTTCTCCTTAGGCCATCATTTTAAACTGTTGAATGTCTTACCTTTTTGTTGTAGATATTTTTGCAAAATAGACATTAAATGTACATATACACGTGTTCTAAATGGTGCACACTGAGGTAATATGTTGTGTGTTTATCTTTAGGTACATTGTAATTAAGTCACTTGATGTTATATGGTGGGTGACCCTCACATACCCTTTCTCCTCTAGCTACTTTCTGTCATTTTATCCCCAGCTCTTTCCCAGTAGGTTGTTTGTAAATGTTTGATCACGAATGAATGAATAATTGTGTGAACGATGGTGATGTGATTTGATGGTGCTTTGAAGAAAGGAAAATCTCATTTGAAAGCCCATCAGGTTTGTGTGACTCACACATTGAGTGGGAAAAGAAGGTGGGGAGGGGAGGAAGAGGTGTGCCTGGATTGGGGCAAGGTTTGGTGAAGGACAGATGTTGGGAGATAAGATGGGGATAGCTAGTGTGAATATATGGTTCCAGTTACCATACAAAGTACTCCACAGATCTATGAGCAGCAGAGAATCACGAGTCACATTGTCAAAGAACACAAGAATGTGACACATTTTAAACTATTGTCCTTAATTATGATTATCCCTGCTTAAAGGAATGCTCTTAATTTCCCCATAAAATTTATGGATTTATCCCAACATTTTTTAAAAATAATTTTGAATAAACTATATTCCCAAATCAGCAAGTCCCAAGGTGATATTTATTCATTCATTCATTAATTTATTTTTGTCATGGGGCTTGAACTCTTGAACTTCTTTGAGCCATAGATCTGCTTCTGTTTATTTATTTTTTTGTTGGTCAAGGGGCTTGAACTCTGGGCCTGGGCGCTGTCCCTCAGCTCTTCAGCTCAAGGCTAACGCTCAACCACTTGAGCCACAGCACCACTTCTGGTTTTCTGGTGGTTATGTGGAGATAAGAGTTTCATGAACTTTCCTGCCCAGGCTGGCTTTGAACTGCAATCCTCAGATCTCAGCCTTCTGAGTAGCTAGGATTATAGGCATGAGCCACCAGCACCCACCCACTTCTGGTTTTTGAGTGGTTAATTGGAGATAGGAGTCTTATGGGGACTTTTCTGGCTTCGAATTGCCATCCTCAGATCCAACCCCCTGAGTTACTGGGCTTACAGGTGTGAGCCACTAGTGTCCAACTCAAGGTGATAATTAGAGCTAAGAAGTTTGACCGTTTTTCAGTCTTGGCTTTCAGAGAAATAGTTTTTTTAAAGAAGGTTTTATTTTTTTAAATTAATTTTATTTATTTATTGATCTTTGTTTATGTAGTATCAAGGAATCAAACCCAGGGCCTCATGCATGGTAGGTCCACACTCTACTACTGAGCCACCTTCCTAGCCCAAGAGAAATTATTAAATAAAAATTAAATGTGGGGGCTGGGAAGGTGGCTCAGTGGTAGAGAGCTTGCCTTGCATGCCTGAGGCCCTGGGTTCGATTCCTCAGCACCACATAAACAGAAAAAGCTGGAAGTGCCACTGTGGCTCAAGTGGTAGAGCGCTAGCCTTGAGCTGAAGAGCTCAGGGACAGCATCTAGGCCCAGAATTAAAGCCCCATGTCCGACAAAGACAAAAAAAAAAAAAAATTAAATGTGAAAAAAATAAGTGGTTAAAGTGCCACTAAAGGTATCTTCCCTTATTTTCAGGTTAATACATGGAAAGCAGAGCTGAACAATGCGCTGCCCCCCCCACCTCCGTGAGACGGAAGAGTGGCTCCAGCAGGTGGAAGAGCTGGTGCAGGAAGGGCTGCCAGCCTCCAGGAGCCACTCTGAGGCCAAGGCTCTGACCCAGGAAAGAATCACTTTATTCAAGGTTGGAAAAGGACAGAGAGACATGAAAAATCAGCTCTGTGTTAGGGTCTATTCTTGTGGAAGATTTTTGTCTTAGAAGCCAATGCAGTAGTAATTGAGGGATTTCCTGATATCTGAGATCCAGCAGATACTTAGTTGATTTTGTTTTGTTTTTGGTTGATCATAGGGCTTGAACTTAGGGCCTGGGCATTATCTCCAAGTGCTTTTGCTCAAGGCTAGTGCTCTACCACTTTGAGCTACAGCTCCACTTCTGGTGGTTAATTGGAGATAAGAGTCTCATGGACTTTTCTGCTTGGGCTGGCTTGAACAGCGATCTTCAGATCTCTGCCTCCTGAGTATCTAAGATTATATGCATGAGCCACCAGTGCCTGGCTTAGGAGATACTTCTATGTACATGGCCATTTTGTTTTTGTTTTTTTAGGTTGACATAAATTCTCACTTGGCTTTCTTGCTTATTGCTGGTGCTCAGCCACTTGAGCCATACCTCCAGTCCAGTGTTTTGGTGGTTAATTAGAGATGGAGTCTTGAGGACTTTTCTGCCTTGACTGGCTTAGAACTTCTATCCTTTAGATCACAGCCTCTAGAGTAGCTAGAATTACAGCCACACCTGGCAACAGTAAACTCGGAGGGAGATTGAGACCTTAGTCAAATGCTGTGAGAGAATCTGTCAGTGAGATTGATTGTAATGGAACTTCCAAAGGAATAGAGAATACATCCAAAAACAAGAGTTTGATAATAATTTTACCATAGATATAGTCTTCTTCTTGAGTAAGTGGTTCCAACTTAATACACATATGTTGAAAGATTCAGATATCTTAGTTATGGGCAGTGTGTGTGGCGGGGGGGTAGAGAAGAAGGGGGGAGCTTAAAACTTTTGAGGTGAGATGACTTTAATCATTATATTTAGTAATAAACTTGGTTTCTGTCCTGGTCAATTTCTTTCAGAGTCTGATGGACAGATTTGACTATCATTCAAATATTCTCTTGGTTTTTGAAAATCAAGATGCTGAACATTCGCCATTGGTGCCACCTAGCAAGCTGGAAGAAATGCAAAGACGGTTGGTAGCCCTGCCATTTCTCAATGCTTAGCACCACAGCACTGGACCACCCAATGCAGATTTGTAGATAACACTGTTACTGTCTTTGAAATCTTGATAACAAACCTTTGTGTTTTATGCAGTAGTAACATTTATCAATCCAACATCTTGTTTTCAGTTTCTGGTTTTTTATTTTTGTGGTACTTGGTATCTAACCCAGAACCTTGAGCATGTTAGGCAAGTGCTCCTCCATTTAGACTATATCTCCATCCTACTTTATTGAATGGGAGAAAGCTGTGGTGTACACTCTGTGTTTCTGGATTTATTTCCTTACTTTTTTGGTAGGGTAATGCTAGTCACTCCCCGTGTCCTAAGAGAATGATTAGATCAAATGGGAAGAGGCATAGAGAACACTTGATAAACAGTAAATTCAAAAGATTATTTAATGGGTAGTTTTCCATATCATCTCCTTTCTTAGGTCTCATAAGCAATTTATTGAAATAATAAGTGGGTGTTAGCTCTAATAAGATTGCTTTAATATATCAACTTGTAAATGGTAGTTGTATTGCCTTCTACCAGTTATTTTAAAATTTTGTAGCACACTTTCTAAATTTCTTATAGTAGGATTTCTCAATAGGGGAGTAATTTTTATTTTTTCAGAAAATGTTCCATTAGGTGGGTTTTATTTTATTTTATTTTTTTTTCTGTCGGTTGTGGGGCTTGAATTCTGGGCCTGGGCGTTGTCCTTCAGCTCTTCAGCTCAAGGCTAGCACTCTACCACTTGAGCCACAGTGCCACTTCCTGCTTTTTCTGTTTATGTGGTGCTGAGGAATCAAACCCAGGGCCTCATGCATGCAAAGCAAGCACTCTACCACTGAGCCACCTTTCCAGCCCCTGTTTTTCTTTTTTCTTAAGAATGGTTGTTTTAGCTGGTCACTAGTGGTCATACCTGTCATCTAAGCCAGTCAATAGGCTAAGTTCTGAGGATCATGGTTTGAAGCCAGCCCAGGCAGGAAGGTCCACCAGATTCTTATCTCTGATTAAACAGCAAAAAGCCAGAAGTGGAGCTGTGGTTCAAGTGGTAGAGCAGCAGTCTTGAGCGGAAAAAGCCCAGGCCCTGAGTTCAAGCCCCAGTACCAGCATGGAAAGAAGAAAAAAGACAATGAGAGAAAAGAAAAAGAATGGTTGTTTTATATCTTGCTACAGTATTTATTTTGCATTATTTTAGAAAGAAGAGTTTTGGGCAATGGGAAAGGAAGAGTGATAAGAGGGTGTGAGATTGATTGGAATATATTATAAATGTGTGCAAATTTAACAATGAACTCCCCCTTGTATAACAAATGCAAGCTAATAGAAAAAAGAAAATAAAAAACCCAACTGTTGAGCATACATCTGAGTTCCGTGTGTTTGAATGAAAAAGTTAAAGCCAAAGTGTGTGTGTGTGTGTGTGTGTGTGTGTGTGTGTGTGTGTGTGTGTGTGTGTGTGTATTTGTGTACCACTTGAGCCACAGCTTAACTTCCAGCTAACTGGAGATAAGAGTCTCACGAACTTTCTTGTCCAGGCTGTCCTTGAAGCGAGACTCTCAGATCTCAATTTCTTGAGTAACTAAGTTTACAGTCCTGAGCCTTGATGACTGGCTGCCTAGTGTTTTTTACATGTTAAACTGATTTCTTCACTTAATATAATTGTTTGATTATATTAAGTTAAATTCTAAAACCTGTAATTTCCCCCCCAGAATCAACAACATTTTGGGGAAGAAATTTCTTCCACATCTGGAATTCCATTACTCTAAGTGCTCAGTTCTTGGTTTGCTAGATGAAGTGAATGCAAAACTGGATGTTTGGGACATCAAATATGGGAGCAAAGAATCTGTTGCATTACTAATGGAAGATTGGCAGGTAAGCTAATTTCTTTTTGTTGTTGTTTGTTGGTTGGTACTGGGACTTGAACTCAGGGCCTAGGTGCTGTCCCTTAGCTTTTTCTCTCAAGGTGATATTCTATCACTTGAACCACAGCTCCACTTCTGATTGTTTTAATGGTTTTCACCGGAGATAAGAGTGTCATAGACTTTTCTGTGGGGGTTAGTTGTGAACTGAAATTCTCAGATCTCAACATTCTGAGTAGGTAGAATTATTGATGTGAGCCATTGGTACCCAGTATGGTTAAAGTGTTTGTTCTGCATCTTAGCTGGTTTCCATACCTGGGTGCTTGATTTGCATTTTTCCTTAGCCCAGTTTCCCATTCGTGCTTCAGATGTGGGGCTGGCTTTGATTGGTAGCCCTCTTGAGTGTCAGTTTGGAGAAAAAAATTCTAGGTAGTCAAATAGCAGGCATAGGGAAGGGTAAGAAGGAAAAACCAGGGCTGAGAAGGTGGTTCAGTGGTAGAGCACTTGCCTTGCATGCATGAGGCCCTGGGTTCAATTCCCTAGCACCACATAAGCAAAAAGGAAAAAAGCCGAAGTGGCACTGTGGCTCAAGTGGTAGAGCGCTAGCCTTGAGCTGAAGAGCTGAGGGATAGCGCCCAGGCCCAGAGTTCAGGCCCACGACCAGACCCAAAAAAAAAAAAAGAAGGAAAACCAGCATTATTTACAAAATTGAGTTAATCAGGGCATATTATGTAATAGAAGGGTTTTAATTTTTTTTCCTCATAGAATTTCCTTATTTTACTTGATTAAAATTTTGTTTCTTTTTTTTTTTTTCTTTTCTGATTCATGATTTTGTTTAACCATTAAGGTCTTTTTTTTTTTCTTTGGCCAGTCCTGGGGCTTGAACTCAGGGCCTGATCACTGTCCTTGAATTTCTTCTTCTTCTCAAGGCACAGCGCCACTTCCAGTTTTCTAGTGGTTTACTGGAGATAAGAGTCTCACAGATGCCGGGCGCCAGTGGCTCATGCCTGTAATCCTAGCTACTCAGGAGGCTGAGATCTGAGGATCGCGGTTCAAAGCCAGCCCGGGCAGGAAAGACCGTGAGACTCCTATCTCCAATAAACCACCAGAAAACAGGAAGTGGCGCTGTGGCTCAAGTGGTAGAGCGCTCGCCTTGAGCTGAAGAGCTGAGGGACAGCGCCCAGGCCCAGAGTTCAAGCCCCACGGCCGACCAAAAAAAAAAAAAAAAGTCTCACAGACTTTCCTGCCCGGGCTGGCTTTGAACTGCAATCCTCAGATCTCAGCCTCCTGAGTAGCTAGGATTACAGGGGTGAGCCACCGGCACTCGGCTGTCCTTGAGCTTGTTTTTTTTTGCTCAAGGCTAGCACTTCTGGCTTTTTCTATTTATTTGGTACTAAGCAATTGAACCGGGCTTCATGCATGCTAGGCAAGCACTCTACCACTAAGCCATATTCCCAGCCCCGGTCTTCTTTTTTTTTAAGAACCATTTTGACCTTAACCTCCCAAGTTTTAGTAGGAAAAATAGGACATTTTCGCTTTTGTCTGGAGATGTTCTTTTTCTTTGGATTTAACTCTTCCAAATTATAGGGACATTTTTGTTTTGTTTTGTTTTTGTTGGTCGTGGGGCTTGAACTCTGGGCCTGGGCGCTGACCCTGAGCTCTTCATCTCAAGGTGAGTGATCTACCACTTGAGCCACAGAGCCACTTCCAGTTTTCTAGTGGATAATTGGAGTCTCAAGGATTTTCCTGCCCAAGCTGGCTTTGAACTGTGATTCTCAGATCTCAGCCTCCTGAGTAGCTAGTATTACATGCTTGAGCCACCAGCTCTGGCTCATGAGACTCTTATCTCCAATTAAGTACCAGAAAACGGGAAGTGGTGGTGTCAAGTAGTATATCTCTCAACTTAAGCTGAATAGCTCAGGTTAGCGCCCAGGCTCAGAGTTCAAGCCCCACGAACAACCCAAAGAAAAGAAAAAAAAGAGTCTCATGGACTTTTCTGCTTGAGCTGGCTTTGAATCGTGATCTTCAGATCTCAGCCACCTGAGTAGCTAGGATTATAGGCGTGAGCTACTGGTGCCTGGCTTATGAAAAATGTTTGAAGTGGTTTAAATATATTATATAGGTTTGATAGGCATTTCTAATAATACCTAACATATCTATAATGGCAATAAAACAAGAATAACTGATATACTAATGCAAAATATCAAATGTGAAAAGGTGAGAATTTTGAAATTGCTGCAGCTAATGTTCTTTTTTTTTTCATGAGCAGCAAATATTGCAACAACGTAGTCACCCCACATTAAAATAAATTTTGTCTGATATTTTTATGATTACTCTCATTCATGAACTTTCTCTTCTCTACCCAAATGTATAGTGTTCATGGTACTAAAATTTTGACAACTATGTGCTTTATCAAAATCTTTTTTAAAAAATTAAAAATTTGCCGGGCGCCAGTGGCTCACACCTGTAATCCTAACTACTCAGGAGGCTGAGATCTGAGAATCTAGCCTGGGCAGGAAAGTTTGTGAGACTCTTCTTTCCAATTAACCACCAGAAAACTGGAAGTGGCACTGTGGCTCAAATGTAGAGCACTTGCCTTGAGCTGAAGAGCTCAGAGACAATGCCCAGGCCCAGAGTTCAAGCCCCACAACTGATTAAAAAAAATTAAAATTATCCTTAAATAGTTGTTCAAAGTGTGTCAACCCAACATTTCAATTTATGAATAAATCTCAAACAATGTCACCCCTTCCATCATGCGCCCCTCCCTTCACCTTTTCAACATCTTTATATTAATACCTGAAAAACTTGGCACATTGTCAAAAGTAAAAAACCTGTCAATATCCCTTTGCTTTACAGAAATTTATTGAAGAGAAAGAATTCCTAGCTCAACTTGACACTTCTTTTCAAAAATGTGAAGAAATTTATAAGAATTTGGGTAAAGTAATTGTTACTTTTTGATGAGATGATAATCTGTTTAAAATGACATTTTCCCTGATGCTTCATACTTTAATGCTTTGGAAATTACTTAAATGTTTTCTTTGGAAGATTCTTGCTCTTTCACTTATATTATGATTATGATTATTATTTTTCCCGAGACTGGAACTCAACCTCAGTAACTGCTGCTTTTGCTCATTTGCTGGCATTCTACCACCTGATCCATACTTCCTACTCCTCTTGCTCTTAATATAATAATAGAACCTCCTTATTTTGCTGTTGTCAGTGCAAATGGCTTTCTTCACCATTATTTTATGAACAAAAAACTTTTTTAAGATTATTTTCTCCTTTTCTTATGGTAGCTGGAGAAGAGGAGAATGTTAATGAGCCATACAAGATGCTGGAAGATAAGATTTGTACGTGCAGGAAAAACATAGATAATGTGAAGACAACTCTGCAGAAAGTCCTGATGGGGTGGGCCACTTACATGGAAAACCTTCACTTATTAAAGACTACTTTTGAGGGGATAAAGAAGGAACAAATCAAAGAGGTATCACAGCCTAATCGTGCCTTTCTACAATACTTTTTTTTTTTTTTGGGGGGGGGGGTCCAATCGTGGGGCCTGAACTCTGGGCCTGGGCGCTGTCCTTCAGCTCTTCAGCTCAAAGCTAGCACTCTACCACTTGAGCCACAGCACCACTTCTGGCTTTTTTCTTTTTGCTTATGTGGTGCTGAGGAATCAAACCCAGGGCTCATGCATTCAAGGCAAGCGCTCTTCCACTGAGCCACCTTCCCAGCCCCTCTACAATACTTTTTGTTTGTGTCAGTAAGGGGACTTGAACTCAGGGCCTGAGCCCTGTTCCTTAGCTTTTTTACTCAAAGTTGATAATGTACCATCTGAATCCTAACTCTTCTTCTGGCTATTTGGTGGTTAATTGGAGATCAGAGTCTTACAGACTTTCCTGCCTGGGCTGGCTTTGTACTGTGATCCTCAGATCTCAGTAGCTAGGATTACAGGCGTGAGCTACTGGTGCCTGGCTCTTATATTTTAAAATGTAATTTCTTTGGAGATGCATTTCACTTCTTAGCTAAAAGTCCAGAGAGTCATTGTCTTTTGCAAAATTCTTAAAGTACATTTTCTTTACATTATAGATCTACACACACACATATACACACACACACACACACACACACACACACACACACACACACACACACACACTCACTCTTTGGAAAAGAAATAAGTAACTGAAATATTGGATGACTTCTTGACACATTTTAAAGTTTTTCCAAGTTACATTTTTGCATTTGGTTGATACTTTTCACCTCTAAAGTTGTTATGGCTTTTGGGAAGAGACGAAGCCCAATGTTTGGTCAGCATGGAGAACTACAGAAGAAATGTCTGTGTAAGACACAACTGTTGTCATTTGTGAGCCATGAAATCATCTCTTTATGATTATCTCAGGATGTTTTTCTATTCTCTGGTGCAAGTGGCTGTAGATACATTGAAACACTTTTCCAAATGGAAACTGTAAGTACTTCCTGGGAAACAGAATACTGTTATGAGAGTAGCATTTGTGTCAAGCATATGAGTGCAAATGTATAGCATTTAGGATTAGTAATCATCCCATCTCCCTGTTAACTGGGTTGCTGCTGGAAGTTCACACTGTGTCTTCCAACAGTTCTGTCCTTATAGGACTACCAGTCAGATACATAAAACAGGCAAATAGCATTTGGACACCTGCCGTTGGCTAACTCTGCTGTGATGCTATATGCTACCACAAGTATCTTGCAGGACCTTTTAAGTTGTGAGGGACATTTGACAATATCTATCCTTGTTACTGTTGAGTTGTAGATTTTATGGCTTAAAATGGGATCTTTTAGATGTAGAAACTCTGTGAAAATAATGACTGAGCCATTAAGGGTTCCATTAACTGAAGGAGTTTGGGAAGTTCTGCTGTAAGTTCATCAGCCACTTAGGAAGGGAGGGCAGATGCTTCCTGGATTCACAGCTGTGAGGAGGAACAGATGCCTGCTAACACAGATGAAGCCCATTCATAAGCTGGGGGTAGGGGCAGGTTGGAGGGATGCTAGAGGGAGAGGCCAGGGTTCTGTAACTGACTTCACACTCACTCCTGCATATATTGGACTTGTGTACCAGCTGCATAGATAAGAGAAAGACAGCTGGGTGCTGGTGGTTCATGCCTCTAATCCTAGCTACTTAGGAGGCTGAGATCTGAGGATCACAATTAGAAGCCAGCCTGAGCTGAAAAGTTCCCATGAAACTCTTACCTCCTTTTAACAACTCAAAAACCAGAAGTGGATCTGTCGCTCAAAGTGGTAGAGTGCTAGCCCTGAGCAAAAGAGCTCAGGGACAGCTCCCAGGCCCTGAGTTCATGTCCCAGGACTGGCAAAAATTACTTTGTGTGTGTGTCCCATAGATGGCCTTTGAGACGCTCTCCCAGTGGAATGTACAGTACACTACTGTAAATGAAGCTGGAAGTTTCCTAGTGGAAGTCAGCAATGAAGAAGTAGGATCATCCATTTCTAAAGAACTGAGAAGGCTGAATAAAAGATGGAGAAAGTTTATCTCAAAAACTCCACTTGTAAGTTGTTCCCTTGTCCCTCCCCATCGCCCACAGCATCTTTACTGAGTTGTAATTCACAGGACTATGCAATTCACTTGTAAAGCACACTGCACAGCCTCACAATTGTGCAGCCACCAATATAATCAATGTTAGAACATGTTCTCAGTTCCCTCAAAGAGACCCATGTACCCATTCACAGTCCCTCCTCATCACTCTCAAACCTCCCAGCGGTGGGTAACACGCATCCAATCTCATTGTCTGTACAATTGTCGGTTCTGAACCTTGTACATAAATGGAATCATACAGTGTGTGGTCATACAATGACTGGTGTATTTCACTTGGTATAATGCTTTCAAGGTCCATCCACCTTGCATTACGTAAACTCCATGCGCTCTCCTCCTGCTAACTGGACATTGTAGCCTGTTGTATGGACCTACATGTGTTGCTGCTTCCCATTCATTTTGTTTATGCACATTGGGTTCTTTCTACTTTTAGTGTCACTGTGAACATTTGCAGATCTGTGTTGGTGCAGGTACTTGTTCAGTTTCGCTTTTTGATCCTTGAACCCTTCCTAACATACAGCTTTCTAGTTGAAATTCATTTTCCGTTCAAGCACTGTTTGTTGATTGCTAGTGGCTCACGCCTGTAATCCTAGCTACTCAGCCACTCTGAAGAGCAGAACCAGCCCCGGCAGAAAAGTCCATGAGACTCTTATCTCCAGTTAACCAGTAAAAAGCTGCAAGTGGATGTGTAGCTCAAGTAAGTGCTAGAGTGCCAGCCTTGAGCAAAAAGCCAAGCAAGATTCTTGAGTTCAAGCCTCTGTACTGGCACCCAAAAAACCAGACAAATCCCCGAACAAAACATTTTACCTATTAGGTTTTAGGTTCCTAAAGAACATATATTTAGTGTCTCATAGAAAAATAGAGTAAATAAGTTTTAAAATTTATTCTTTTATCCAATATTCAAGAATTTACAATTTAGGTGTTTCATGAAAAATTTGCATATTTTACGGCAGTGCTGATAGATAAATTGTAAAAGTATTTTGTGAGTATATGATGTCTACAAGTGGAAATCTGAGTACTGAACTTCATGGAATTGTTTTTTGTTTTTTTTTAAATAGGAAATGAAGCAACCACTTCTGCAAAGACAAAAGCAGCCTATTGCTGATGATTCTGGAAATACTTCATCTAAAGAAGAAAAACCACCTGGTCATTTTTTAGCAGATACATCAGTTGAAGGTTCAGAAAATCATGACATGACTGTAAATGTAAGATGTTTCATTGTGTCTATGTCATTTGTATGGAGGAATAATTTAACAGCTAAAAAAACCACATTGTTGGAATGATGATGAATGTATAGTTTATTAGTAACAGTTATAATATCATTTCCTAAGGAAATTCTTAAGTGGTTTCCTTTATGACGGACTTGCTAGGATGAAGGGGCTGTGCTTAGCAACCCTGAGCTTTGCCAAGCAAGCATTCTGTCTCTTGAGCCATATCCCTACTTATTTTTTTCCCCTATTTTCATTTATCAGGCTCTCACATGTTTTGCCCTGAATTTGGCCTTAAACCATGATCCTCATTCCTATGACCTCCCTCATAGTTAGGATCGATCACAAGTGTGAGCCACCAAACCCAGTTTGTTATTTGTTGAGATGAGGGTCTTGCTAACATTTTTTGTGGACTGACCTTGAACTATGCTCTTCCTGATCTCTACCTCCCAAGTAGCTAGACTTACAGTATGAGCTCCTGTGTGTATTTTTTATTACACAGAGGGGTTGGAAGCAGACATGATTTCTGAGTTATGTGAGTCGAGTTAATCATTTCCTTGATGACTTCTCATTGGTGCTCAGAAATGGCCTACTGTTAAACTAGCCCTGAGCAATTTGTGTCTGACTGACTTTGTATAAAATGGGAGAGGGGGGAAAAAATGGAACTATCTTCCTTATTTAGTTGGACAATTTGGAAGACTATAGACTAACATGTAAGACTGGAAAAAGAACGAACAGCAGGTTAAAAATCAAACATGGATCAAATACCGCATATGATTTCAGAAGTGCACTTCTGCAGAATAGCAACTTGTGCATCTAAAGCCGTGGGTCGTTCGACTGGCTTGGCAAGGTGCCCTGTCGGAGTGTGGCATCTCCAGCTGAAAGGAGGCATGTAGGCTGGGGACATGGCATGTCCCTGCGTGGTGCAGCACTTGCCATGCTGAAGGAAGCCCTGTGTTCCATCCCCAGCACTACAGTAAAGCAGAACAAAACAGAAAAAAAAAGTTTGATGAGAGAAAATCTGGAAAGATCTGAATTTGTGCAATATACTTCAAAAGATAAATTCCCACCCCCCCTTTTTTTTGTTGGTCTTGGGGGCTTGAACTCAGGGCCTGGGTGCTGTTCCTGAGCGCTTTTGCTTAAGCCTAGCACTCTACCATTTGAGCCATACCGCCACTTCCAACTTTAAAAGATAATAGCATTAAAAATGTGATCCTCTTAAAATCAACTTTGAGAGATTGCGTTTATCATATAAAAACTAGTGTAGCAC
The DNA here is from genome assembly GCF_019054845.1 of Dipodomys spectabilis. Taxonomy (NCBI): domain Eukaryota; kingdom Metazoa; phylum Chordata; class Mammalia; order Rodentia; family Heteromyidae; genus Dipodomys; species Dipodomys spectabilis. The sequence goes on from NW_024870750.1 coordinate 7,915,330, forward strand.
ATAGTAACTATTAAAGTATTATTAATGGGAAAAGATTCAGTTGTTTTGAAATTTGTTTCTGAATCAGTCTTTTACTCTCTGTTTTTAATGTGCTGGCATTGGGGCTTGAACTCCGAGCTTAGGTGTTGTTTCTTCCTTTTTCGCTAGGGTCGGTGCTCTATCACTTGAGCCACACTCCACACACACGTACAGTACACATGTACACACATGCACAAATATGTCAACAGTCCTTGAATTTGTGAAGAGATGTGTGCTATTGTATAGTATTATGAACATTGTCCAGATTAAATCTTACGTTATTAAAGGGCAGTTATGTGCTACATAATGTTTTAGTCAATGATGGGCCCAATATACGACTGTGGCTGTACCACACACAGAGCCTTAGAGAAGTGGTGGATGGTGCTTTGTGATTTGTCTAAGTACTTTGTGATGCCCACATAGGGACAGTGTCACCTCATTAATAATGCATTATTTCTCAGAAGGCACCACAGCCATTCAATGAGGGATACCTGGCTAGGTGTTGAATTCGTGGCCTTTGATATCAAAGAGCTGAGTGTTTTTTAGAATGGAAGGTTATATTCTGTGTCTTAAGTGCTGACATTTTCTTAATGATAATTTTGAATGATGTAGGCTGTGGAAGAAAATGAAGAATGCACAGAACAATTAAAAATGGGGGAAGAGGTTGAACAACTCGTTGGACAGGTGGAAATCTGGGCGTCAGAAGCCAACTCCATTTTGAAGCTTCTGAGACTTCAGGATGGCATGGACGGCTCCAAGGAGGGGTCCTTACGGGTACGTGTGCAAAACATTTCATGCTTGAGGACTTACATATACACACATTTTAAAGTAAATGAAAAGTTTTAAAGTACTTATCAACCTACATTTGTTTTTCAATTGAGAGTTAAAAAATGGCATGGCTCTCCCCTCTCTCTCCTCTCCCTCCAGTACCCCTCTCTCCATCTCCTCCTACCCTTCCTTCCTCTCCCCCTCCCCTCCTCTCCGTTCCCCCTTTCTTTCCTCTCTCCTTTTTCCTCTCTTCATCTTTCCCTTCCATTTTCATCTTCTCTTCCTTCCAAAGTCCCTCTATACCCCCACAAAAGATGAATTATCCTGGCTCCTTTTTTATTTACACAGCACTATTTTTTATTTTATTATTATTATTTTTTTTGTCGGTCGTGGAGCTTGAACTCTGGGCCTGGGCGCTGTCCCTCAGCTCTTCAGCTCAAGGCTAGTGTTCTACCACTTGAGCCCAGCACCTCTTCCAGTTTTCTGGTGGTTTATTGGAGATGAGTCTCCCGGACTTTTCTGCCTGGGCTGGCTTTGAACCACAAACTTCAGATCTCAGCTTCCTAAGTAGCTAAGATTACAGGTGTGAGCCACTGGTGCTTGGCCATAGCACTATATTTTACATATACCTTTCTGGAATTTATTTTGAGTATATCACATAAAGCACAGCTTACTAAAATATTGTTCAATAGCTGATTTCTCTAATAACATTTATTGAATTTTCCTCTCCACTGAACAACTTCATTTGAAGATTTATTCCTATTCTCTCAATTTACTATCTTCCTATGCAACTTCTAGTTTTTATTTTATTGAAGCATGATCCATAAATGACACGATAATCAAAATGTAACTTTGTTAAAATCAGATTCCAAAATACGTTTTTTTTTTTTTGGGTCCGGTCGTGGGGCCTGAACTCTGGGCCTGGGCGCTGTCCCTCAGCTCTTCAGCTCAAGGCTAGTGCTCTACCACTTGAGCCACAGCACCACTTCTGGCTTTTTTCTTTTTTCTTATGTGGTGCTGAGGAATCGAACCCAGGGCCCCAGGCATGCAAGGCAAACGCTCTACCACTGAGCCACCTTCCCAGCCCCCAAAATATGTTTTTATTTATTTTTGTTTTTAAAGTAAATCTTCCACAATACAAAATTTGTCTCATTCTGGATTAATTACTATCACTTTATGGTTTCTTGATGGCATTGTTAAAGTTAATACATAGAATATAATCTGAATGTTTACTGTAATCTCTCTCCAATTTCTTCGATTAGCATCTTATTGCTAAAGGATCTATGTATGAAGAACTTCTGGCTAGAACCAAAGATACTTTACAAATGGATATTCAGAAAATTTCAAGTCAGGAGTCCCTCCAGTATCTTCTCACAGCTGAGCTTCAGGCAAAGATCCAAGAAGCTAATGAGAAAATCCAGGTCTGTCTTTAAAATTCCTTATTTACTGAATTTATTTTTAGCAACAAGTAACTAGTGAGTGAGAAAGTGGATTGGTGGCCTTGAAACTTGAAATGTTTTGTAAAGTATTACTTTATATTATTTTTTATTCCTTTATAACTTATCTCTTTATAATTATTTAAAATTTCTTTATAATTTCTATATAATTTATATTTGTGTGTGTGTGTCTGTCTGTCTGTCTATTGTGGGGCTTGAACACAGGACCTCTTACTCTTTTTTTTTTTGGTCTGTCATGGGGCTTGAACTCTGGGCTTGGGTGCTATCCCTGAGCTCTTCAGCTCAAGGCAAGTACTCTACCACTTGAGCCACAGTGCCACTACTGGTTTTCTGGTGGTTAATTGGAGATAAGAGTCTCATGAATTTTCCTGCCTGGGCTGGCTTTGAACCGTGAACCTCAGATATCAGCCTCCTGTGTAGCTAGGATTACAAGCATGAGCTACTGGCGCCTGGCTAGGCCCTCTCACTCTTGCTTGGGTATTTTGTTCATGACTTGTGTTCTACCTTGAGCCAAACCCCCACTTCCAGCTTTTTGCTAATTGGACATAAAAATTTCTGCCAGGGCTAGCTTTGAACTTCCATCCTCAGATCTCTGCCTCCTGACTAGTTAGGATTACAGGTGTGAGCCACCAGCATTCCAACTTCTCTATTGTCTCAAAGGAAATGCTGGTGAATCTATGAATTGACGGTGCAGTTGGATCACGTGTTAATTCACGTGTTAATTTGAGAAGTTTTTTGCCTTCACAGATCACTATGGTGGAACTTGAAGCACTGTTGACAAACTCAGCTAATGTGTCACCAGAACTGGATGTCAGCCTGCAAATGGAGGAGATGCAGAAGGAAATGGAGTCATGCATTTCCAGAGCTGAGCAATTACTTGGGCAAAAAGGGAGGCCTGGTGGGCTCGTTGCAAAATACAAGGTGAGCGACTTGTCAGCCATCAATAAAGACTGTAATTCTCATCCGCAGCCGAAGTCTCATCTTACCTGAAGTCCACTCTAATCATATACATCTCTTTCCCCTAACACTACTGAAAATACTCAACTGAATAATACTTTAATTGAATTTTACTGTGGAACCATGGATTGCACTTGATAGTATGTAAATAGCTCAGTTGAGAGTTAAGCAGAAATGTAATTTCTCCTCACACCTGTAATCCTACCTACTCAAGAGACTGATATCTGAGAGGATTGAGGTTTGAAGCCAACTGGGAAAGAAAAGTACCTGAGAGAGTGTGTGTGTGTGTGTGTGTGTGTGTGTGTGTGTGTACACTCATGCATATGTGACCTTAGTACTGGGGTTTGAATGCAGGGCTCATGTCCAAGCCTGGTGCTCTACCACTTGAGCCACACCTCCATTTCTGGCTTTTTGGTGGTTAATTGGAGAGCAGAGTCTTGCCTAGTCTTGCTTTGAACTGTGCATGATTTCAGCACCAGACTTGGATTTAGATGAGCATGAGACCTGGATTAGCCAGGATTATTGGCATGAGCTGCTAGTGCTTGGCTCTAGAGACTCACTGTTTTTAACATTGTGGGGCCTGCCTGTGAGGATTTGATGCAGGTGGAACTAACCATGGGCATACTTGGGGAGATCAGGGCACACAGGGTCTTGGTTTCATTCATTCCTTCAGCACTGAACACACTTATTTAATACTCTGGTGAGCTGGGCATTTGGAGGGAGAAGAAGATGCTGCCTACTCCTACTCTCCCATTCTTTGTATGGCGCTCTTACAGGCACCCATTTACATTCATGTTCTGGTTTTCATCTCTCTAAAGCTAGCAACTCTCTCTCCCTCCCTATCTCCCCTCTCCTCCTCTCCCTCTTTCCCCTCTCACTCCTCCTTCTCCTCTCCTTTCTCCCTTCACTCTCCCCTCTCCTTCCCTCCTTCCCCTCTTCTCCTTTTCTTCCTCTCCCCTCCTCTCCTCTCCGCTCCCCTCCCCTCTCTGTCTTTCCCTCTCTCCCTCTATTCCCCCTCTACTCTCCTCTCTTCCTCCACCCTCTCCTCCTCCTCTCCTCTCCCTTCTTTCCCCTCTTCTCCCTTCTCCTCTCTGTCTCTGCCTCTACCTCTACCTCCTTCCTTCTTTCTTTCTATTGCCCCTCCATCCTGTATGGAGGCTTGAACTCAGAGCTTGAATCCTGTCCCTTTGCTATTTCACTCATGTAGTGCTCTACCATTGGACTCTAGCAGTTAGTGAAGTGCATACATTTTTTTACATCAGAAGCAAGAAGTGTGTTCTGCCAGGCCCTGCCTCACCAGCCCCGGAACCTGGCAAGAGCACAAGCTATGGGAGCTAGCTCTCTACTAGCATTTAGGGGTTTGGGGATTTCCCAGGTTACAAATCTAGTAATTTTCAAAGAAACTTTGGGGCTGGGAATGTAGCTTACTGGTAGAGTGCTTGCCTAGCATGCATGAAATCCTGTTCAATTCCTCAGTAGCATATACACAGAAAAATCAGAAGTGGCACTGTGGCTCAAGTGATAGAGTGCTAACCTTGAGCAAAAGAAGCTCAGGAACAGTGCCCAGGCACTGAGTTCAGGCCCCAGGACTTCCAAAAACAAAAACTTTGGGAAGGGTGCTGGGGCTCAGCATTGTCCCATATCTGCAAGAGTTGCTTCTGATAGTAGTGAATAAATAATCAATTACTTTCCATCCTGCTTCTCCACCAGAATTTCTTCTGTCTTGTTTCTCTTTTCATAGATTTCAACCTGTTTTTTGTCTATCACTTGCTATTTTACTCAGGCCAGATTTCTGTTACCATAGCAGGCCAGGTAAGAAGCAGATGCATTTTTGTCCAGGACATCCCCATCTCTGCCTACTTCAGGGCCAGACTGACCAGGACTGGCTGTATGGTCAGTCCTGGGAAATGGGTAACATGGTAAGGTTACATCTTTGCCACATAACAGTGCTTATTCATCCTATGGAATAGTTGCCATGGAAATCCTACTGTAAGTTTGTGTAGTTTCAGAGCTCATCTTTACACCTGCTTGGGTCTGCTTCATGTTGTATTGCTTATATGTTTGGTTGCTCAGTATTTTAAAACTTTAAAAGTAGCCTTTTTATAGGCTTTGGACAAGAAAGCCTTTGAATTATTTACAAATGAAGTAACAGATCAACTGGGATATCAGGAAACTATCACAAATATAACTGTTTGGGGACAATATTCTTTTCAGAAGAATTAAAGAGGTACAAAGGGACTTTTGAATAATAAATATTCTTCTTCCTATTGGGTTTTCTGTATTGCTCATGCTGACCTCAAACTTGCCATTCTCCCTCCTCAGTCTCCCAAGTGCTGAAATTATAGGCATATGCCACCACATTCATCTCAAATTGTTTTCAAAAGAATTCAAGAGACACAAAAGGGATAATAACCTCGCTGTACAAAGAGATGTCTCTTATAAACCTTCATCATCAGAGAGTCCCTTTGGTTCTCTCTGCTTAGAGGCATAGCAAGTTGGTTTTGAAGATTTTAATTAGGTTTTCACATTCTGTGTGCTTTTTTAATTTTTCCCTCAGGAAGCACTGCAAATCTTTAATACAAACAGTCTGGCCAAATACTTGAAAGCTATTGAAGCACTCAAACCCAATGCCCCTGAGGATGTGAAGATGTCCCTGGAGGAGAAGAGTAGAGACGCCTGTGCCAAATGGCAGGTGAGAACAAATGTGTGCATCTGGCTCACACCCCTGGCCCTGGCCAGGGCCCTTCTGTCCCCCCCTGGGGTTCCCTCAGCTACTCTACATTCCATCTGGACTGAGTACTGCAGTGACTGGTGTCTGTGTGCCTTCAGCCAGTGATGATACAGATCAGAGACGAGGGGGCCACTGGAGGGGAAATGCCCTCACAGGCATTGTCTCTGGCTGCAGCGGTGTTTCTAGGCCTTCTGGCTCCCACTTCTCCTCGGCTCCTGAGGCCTTCAGCCTGGGTGACAGCATCTGTCTGTGAGTGCTAGTCTGGATTGCTCCACCTTTTCCCTTTCCAGGACATTTGCTTGTCTATGCTTTCAGCTCTGCTGCAATTGGTTCATCGTGTTTAATATTCTGAGGCTTAAAAACATATAGAGCATGCTGGGCACTGGTGGCACATGCCTGTAATCCTAGCTACAAGAGGCTGAGATGGGAGGAGAGTAGTTCAAAGCCAGTCTGGGCAGGAAAGTCCGTGGGACACTTTTTTTTCGGGTTGGGGGTGGGGGTGGAGAAGTGGGTTGTAGGGCTTGAACTTTGGGCCTGGGCTCTGTCCCTCAGCTCTTCAGCTCAAGGTGAGCACTCTACCACTTGAACCACAGTGCCATTTGTGGTTTTCTTTTTTTTTTTGGTCGGTCGTGGGGCTTGAACTCTGGGCCTGGGCGCTGTCCCTCAGCTCTTCAGCTCAAGGCGAGCGCTCTAACACTTGAGCTACAGCGCCACTTCCGGTTTTCTGGCGGTTTATTGGAGATAGGAGTCTCACGGTCTCTCCTGCCTGGGCTGGCTTTGAACCTCGATCCTCAGATCTCAGCCTCCTGAGTAGCTAGGATTACAGGCATGAGCCACCAGCAACCGGCCCAGTTGTGGTTTTCTGAGTGGTTTATTAGAGATAAGAGTCTCTTGAACTTTCCTGCCCAGGCTGGCTTTGAACCACATCCTCAGATCTCAGCCTCCTGAGTAGCTAGGATTATAGGCGTGAGCCACTGATGCCCAGCCTTTGAGATTCTTATCTCCAATTAACCACCAGAAAAGCAGAAGTGGAGCTGTGTGTTAAGTGGTAGAGTTGCTAGACTTGAGCAAAAGAGGTCCAAGACAGCAATCAGGCTATAAGTTCAAGCCCCATGACTAACAACAGCAAAAAAGAAAACCACATAAAGCATTTTCTGGTTTCCTGGTTAGCTCCTGACATGTTTCTATACAGCAGTTTTTTTGTTTGTTTGTTTTTGTTGTTATTTTATTTTTGTTTTTTTTGGGGTCCTGTTGTGGGGCCTGAACTCTGGGCCTGGGCGCTGTCCCTCAGCTCTTCAGCTCAAAGCTAGTGCTCTACCACTTGAGCCACAGTGCCACTTCCGGCTTTTTTCTTTTTGCTTATGTGGTACTGAGGAATTGAACCCAGGGCCTCATGGATGCAAGGCAAGAGCTCTACCACTGGGCCACCTTCCCAGCCAGCGTTTCATAGTGGAGTAGGTACCGGGTTTTGGGGACAAACAAATCTGGATTTAGCATGTGACTCTGATCAGGCCACTTAAGTTTTAAGAACTTCACTGATTACAATGGAAAGGACTCAAATTTTGTCAGGTCGTTGAAATAATTTTCATAAATCATCTATTACAGAGATGAGCACAATAAATGTTAACTAATATTGTAAATGTATGCATATATATTTAATCTCTACAACCCTGTTTTTGGGTTCTACACATGTGGATTCAGCCAAGCACAGAGCCAGACTATTCAAGTAGGAAAATGGTATCCGATTGATCTGGAAGCATTGTACCTATAATTGATATGGTTAATTGAAACCTCTTTATATAATTACTTAACACTTGTTAGAAGGGTCTGGTTTTAACTTTTTTTTTTGGTCTGTTGTGGGGCTTAAACTTAAAGGCCTGGGTGCTGTCACTGAGCCTCTTTGTGCTCAAGGCTAGTGCTCTACCACTGGGAGCCACAACTCCACTTCTGTTTTTTTGTTTTTGTTTTCCTATTTTCTGTTTTATTGCATTATAAAAATAATGCATTTATTTGGCATAGTAATCTAGGCTTCAAGATGAAATAAAAGTTCTGAGGTATAATGGTAAATTTTTTTTAAATGTGAAATATATCCTAACCAATACATACTAGCATCCTTATTAGGCCAGTCACCACCACTTCTGGTTTTTGAGTGGTTAATTGGAGATGAGAGTCTCAGGGGGTCTTTTCTGCCCAGGCTGGCTTTGAACAGAAATCTCCAGATCTCAGCCTCTAGGCATGAGCCACCGGTCCCTGTCTTAACACATTTTTAAAAAAGACACATGGGTACTCACATTATTGTTTATCACCCACTGTTACAAAATAGTTCATGGGCTGGGAATGTGGCGTAGCGGTAGAGTGCTTGCCTAGCATGCATGAAACCCTAGGTTTGATTCCTCAGTACCACATAAATGGAAAAAGCCAAAAGTGGTGTGTGGCTCAAATGATAGTGCTAGCCTTGAACACAGAGAGGCTCAGGACAGAGCCCAGGCCCTGAGTTCAAGCTCCAGGACTGGCATTAATTAATTAATTAACTATTAAGTTAATTAATTTAAAAAGATATGGATGCTCACAATACTGTTTAAACTTTTTTTCTGGGTCCGGTCGTGGGGCCTGAACTCTGGGCCTGGGCGCTGTCCCTCAGCTCTTCAGCTCAAGGCTAGTACTTTACCACTTGAGCCACAGCGCCACTTCTGGCATTTTTCTTTTTGCTTATGTGGTGCTGAGGAATTGAACCCAGGGCCTCATGCATACAAGGCAAGCGCTCTACCACTGAGCCGCTTTCCCAGCTTCAAACTTTCTTTTTTTGTTACTATAAATATATTGATGGCAAGTACAGTTTATTGTTTCTGTAATTGATTTTTTTTTACAGTCTCTTCATCATGAGATTTCTTTGTATATTCAGCAACTAAGAATAGATATTGAAAAAGGAAAGCTTAATGACAACATTGCAAAACTTGAAAAGCAAATAAATAAAGAAAAGAAACTTATTCGTAGACGGAGGGTCAAGGGTCTCATCCAGCAACATGAGGTAAAAAAAAAAGTCTGTGTCCTCCACAATTTTGTCATTACTTTTTACCTTTATCTTAAATTGTTGTGTGTATCTCTAGCCTAAGATTAGGTCTAATTTCAAAATTGCTTTAAGCCCTCCCATCCCTAACGATTGTCACTAAGATGGTTTAGTTGTAATTAGTATCTTCTTAGTTTTTCAATAGTGAAGAAAGTGATTAAGTTAATAGTTCATGATGTCATGATTCCTACCCCAGAGCTGGGGCTTGAACCCAGAGCCTTTCCCATGCTAAGCAAGGCCTCTGCCCCATGGCTTTGCTCCCAGCCCTTGATATATCTCAGTGACCTCTGTCCTGATATCTGCTCACTCTGCTGTCAGCCATGGTGGAATTTAGATGTTTTCAATCAGGGCCCATGTCCTTGGCAGCATAGCTTTTGTAAGGCTGAGTGCGTCAGGATAGAAAGCAATTTGGGGTCTAGTGATCTTTTTTGGACTCTATCCTGTCTGATTGCTTTTATGTATTTGATAAAACAGGTCCTCTTTTCTTGTCTCTTGCACTATCTGCGGTTGTGGCTTTCCGTCTTATATAGATAAATGTTTTATATGTGTGTGTGTGTGTGTGTGTTATACATACCACACATGCACATGTGTGTGTGCACACACACAAATTGCTGGTCGTGGGACCTGAGCTTTGGGCCTGGGCACCATCCCTCAGCTTTTCAGCTCAAGGCTAGTGCTCTACCACTTGAGCCACAGTGCCACTTTCAGCTTTTTCTGCTTATGTGGTGCTGAGGAATTGAACCCAGGGCCTCATGCACGCAAGGCAAGCGCTCTACCACTGAGCCACCTTCCTAGCCCCGAATCCCCCTTTTTGTAGTCTTCAAAACTGTCCCCATATCATCTGTTATCTTAATGTTTGTGTTTTCTTGTGGGGTGAGGAATGTGTCTGTCTCCATTGTGGCGGTGCTTAGTTCTTGCTTGTGGCTCCTCCATAGGGGTCTTTACCTCCAGTGGAATCTTTCCCATGAGAGGGTCAGGGACATGCATTCACTGTGTCTGAAGCTCACCCTGTCATCTCTCTCACTAACTGCTTCCTCATCTGTTGTACATCACGGTATGAGAGACATGGCTCCTCCTTTCTTCTCACTGGGCCTTAATGGAGATTATATCCAGCCTTAATGCCAGATTATATCTAGTCCCCTCCAGAATATCTACTTTCTGATCCTCCCATGTCTACAACATTTTCTACCATCAAAGTTGTCCTTTTGAACCACAGATATGTGTGGTATGCACATGCTGGTACTGAGCCTTGAATTCAAGACCTTGCAATTTTTTTTTTTTTTTTTGCCAGTCCTGGGGCTTGAACTCAGGGCCTGGGCACTGTCCCTGAGCTTCTTCTGTTCCAGGCTAGCACTCTACCACTTGAGCCACAGCACCACTTCCAGCCTTTTCTCTGTGTGGTACTGAGGAATAGAACCTGGGGCTTCATCCATGCTAGGCAAGCACTCAACCACTAGGCCACATTCCCAGCTCTTCAACTTACTCTTTTAGGCCTACTTTTCTGAGGAGAGTCTCCAGAGCCAGCTCCATCACCACATGGCTATGCTGAGGGCCTTGTACAAGGAGCTTACTCCACAGCAGGAACAACCAGAGGTGGAGACAGCACTCGAAGCTTATGAACAGAAAATAGACCGGCTTCTGCTCTGTGCTTCTGAGATCCACAAGACATTGCAGTCCTTATCTGGTAGCACATTGGAAAGGCCGTGAGTACTTCCCAGGATTCGCCACCCATAATAAATCAGCACTAGGTAGCATTCATGTTCTTCTGGGTTCCATGTTTCCCACTGTATTTTAATATGCAGTCTCTATTTGTTCCTAGGGGGACCGTGACCCCAACGGACAGTATCACTAGTGAGGCGCCATTTGAAGAAGAGCAGCAGCCGTCAACTGAAAAGGTGTAAAATATGGATAAGGTGTTTCAGAAGCAAACTCAAGCCTGGTTTTGGTAGCTCATGCCTGTAATCCTAGCTACTCAAGAGGCTGAGATCTGAAGATCACAGTTCAAAGCCAGCCCAGGCAGGAAAGTCAATGAGATGTTCATCTCCAACTAACCCCCTGAAAAGCTGAATGTGGAGTTGTAACTCAAGTGGTAGAATGCTAAGTGACAACACCCAGACCCTGAGTTCAAGTCCTAGTACCAGCAAAAAAAAAAGAAGAAAAAGTAGATTCAGTGTAAAAGCCAAGCAGGAATGGAGATGAGGATGTAGACAAGTGTAGATCTGTGAGGATGTGGACAAAGAACACATTATGAAGACTACTTGTTTGTGTTCTTTACAGGCTGAGCTTGGTCTGCACAGACACCTCCTGTCCATTAGGGCAGAGCTAATTCCTCATCCTTGGTCCACTCATAGCCATGTTCGAACATTCTGAATTCTTAACATTAGGTCAGTTAGTATTTACTATAAGACCATATATTCCAACCTGCCAGGCAGAACCTCTAGGGGGAGAATAAGAAGCCTTTGTTTTAGCTGGGTGCCAGTGGCTCATGCCTATAATCCTAGCTACTCAGGAGGCTGAGATCTGAGGATCACTGTTCAAAGCCAGCCAGGGCAGGAAAGTCCATGAAACTCTTATCTCCAATAAACTGACCAGAAAAAGCTTTGGAAGTGGCACTGTGGTTCAAATGGTAAGAGCTAGGGGGAGCACAAAGAGTCTCAGGGACTGCACCCAGACCCTGAGTTAAAGCCGCAGGCCCAGCAAAAAATCCAAACCAAACAACAACCACAACAACAAAACCCCTTTGTAGATGTTTGTTTCTCCATGATAGATTTCTATCTATGTGTTTTAGGGGACAGAAACTGAATGCAGGGTGTGTTGCTTGTGAGGTAGGCTCTGTGTCACTTGAGCCACATCCCTGGTCCCCGGTCTACTTTTGATTGTGACCATGATGTCTTAAATAGGAACTCCATTTGGAGGCTGATGGTGTTCCCCATTTTTTAGTGTCAGTCCTTGGTCTTGAGCTCAGGGCCTGGGCACTATCCCTCATTTTTTTTGCTCAAGACTAGTGCTCTACCACTTGAGCCACAGCCCTACTTCTGGCTTTTTGGTAGTTAGTTGAAGAGCAAAGTCTCATGAACTCTCCTATCTAGTTTGCCTTTGGACTTTAATCTTCAGACCTTAGCCTCTTGAGTAGTTGTAATTACAGGTGTGAGCCACTAGTGCCCCAGCTTAGTAGTTTTGTTTGTTTCTAATTAGAAGGTGACACTCAGTTTAAGTCTATTCTGTCCTGTGGTCTCTGAACTAAGAAATCTCAGAGAAATTGTATCATCTCCTTGTTTGGGATGTTAAGAATCAGAGATACATCTTTCAGTATAAAGTATATAGCTTTTACAATTTGTTAAAGATACTATGTTTAGCTAGGCACCAGTAGTTCACAACTATAATCCTAGATAAACAGGAAGTGAAGATACAGAGGATCACAGTTTAAAAAAAAAAAAAGTCCATGAGACTCTGATTCCAAAATAATCAGCGAAAGCTGGGCTGGAAGCCTGGCTCAAGTGACAGAGTGACAGTTGAACAAGCAAGTGAAATGAGCAAAAGTCCTGAGTTCAGTTCCCACCATCAGAAGAAAAAAAAGGTATTAAATTTACCATTTTGTATATTTGCTTAGGAAATGGAAGCCATTCAGAATTTCAGCCTGGCATCAGAGATACAGCTTCAACAAGAAGCCAGCTCCATGGAGCAGCATGACAAAGATCACGATGTCTCTATGGGTAACTTACAAGAGAGGTAAATGGATTCTTACTAAACAACTGGGGGACGAGGGGGGTGTTGGCAGTGGTTTGCGAGGGGCGTGGAGAAAAACAGCCACTAAAAATCTTCCATCAGTGAGAACCCGTTACACCTTTTTTTTTTTTTTTTTGTCTGTCGTGGGGCGTGAACTCTGGACCTGCCTCAGCTTTTCAGCTCTACCACTTGAGCCACAGCTCCACTTCCAGTTTTCTGAGTGTATTATTGGAGATAAGAGTTTCAAGGACTTTCCTGCTTGGGCTGGCTTTGAACTGTGTTCCTCAGATCTCAGCCTCCTGAATAGCTAGGTTTACAGGGCATAAGCCACCTGCGCACAGCTAACCTGTTACACTTTAAAAACAGTTTTATTCTCTCATCATATTTTTTTTGCATGTGGCCCTGTGAATTAACCAGAATTTTTCCAGGATTTCCTCATGTGCACTACTACACATGTATCTTCTATTGTTTTTTTTTTTTAAATTAAGGGATGTTGCATTTAATTCTTTCTCAGGTATGATACACAAAAGGAAAACCTTGAAGTGCATCTGCAAAATGCTGAACTCAGGATTTCTTCTGAACTTCCCGCTGAAGAGAGAGGGAGCAGTGGCTGTCTTCAGAGGAAACTGAGTGAGCTGCAGGTGAGCCCCAGGTTGTCTCTCTGATTAGAAAATAATTTTGCCATGTTTGTGGACATCACACACACAAGATGGTTTCCAGGAATTCTTTTCCTTCGATTGCATCTCTCTCCCTCCCCCTCCTTCTCCCTCTTCTTCTTTTCTTCTTCCTCCTTCTCTTCCTTCTCCTCCTCCTCCTCTTCCTCCTCCTGCTCCTCTCCTTTTTGTCTTTTCTTTTTCATCCTTTTTTTCCTCTTTCTCCTCCTCTTCTTCTCTTTCTCCCCATTCTCTTCCTCCTTCATAGTGCTGGAGCTTGAACTTAGGCACTCAGGAACTCAGCACTTGCAAACAGATGCTCTACTGTTGAGCAATGCCTCCAACCTGGATTTCATTTTTTCCCAGTCCCGGGGCTTGAACTCAGGGCCCGGGCACTGTCTCTGAGCTTCTTTTTCTCAAGGCTAGCACTTGAACCACAGTACCACTTCCAACTTTTTCTGTTTCTATGGTAGTGGGGAATTGAATCCAGGGCTTCATGCATGCTAGGCAAGCACTCTACCACTAGGTCTGGATTCCATTTCTACTGGACATCCCAGTCTGGATATAATTTCTAATGGATATCCTATTTGTGATTTTATTTTTGGCAGTGGTTGGGCTTGAACTCTGGACCTGGGCACTTGGTGATTTGTTTTCAAGTACCAAACCCAAGAAAGAGATTTTTGGTTCAGGATTCTAATTTATTGCATGATCAACCTCTGCTACTTCACATATTGTGGCTTATAGTTTTTGATTGTGCTGTGAACTTCAAATGAACTGATCAGAGACAATGTATTTGAAGGCATTTCAACATGATCCTGGGTTGCTCCCAAATTAATGAACTAGTTTACTGTGTGTGGTAGCAAATAGTCAGTGATCGAAAGATGACTGAGGGTCTGAGGATTCAGTCCAGGTGGGAAGTCTGCGAGACTCTTATCTCCAGGTAACTACTAAAAACTTGAAAGAGCAGCTGTGGTTCAAGTGGCAGAGCTTGCCTTGAGCAGAAAAAGCTGGCAGACAGTGTCCAGGTCCTGACTTCAAGACCTGTAGTGAGTTCTCTCTCTCTCTCTCTCTCTCTCTCTCTCTCTCTCTCTCTCTCTCTCTCTCTCTCTCTCTCTCTCTCTCTCTCTCACACACACACACACACACACACACACACACACACACACACACACACACACACACACACACACACACACACACACACACACACACACACACACACACACACACACACACACACACACACACACACACACACACACACACACACACACACACACACACACACACAGCTTGCCTTGAGCAGAAAAAGCTGGCAGACAGTGTCCAGGTCCTGACTTCAAGACCTGTAGTGAGCTCTTTCTCTCTCATGTTTCTCTCTCTCTCTCTCTCTGTCTCTCTCTCTCTCTCTCTCACACACACACACACATACACACACACAGTTGTGGGGCTTGAACTCAAGGCCTGGACTCTGTCCCTGAGCTCTTTAGCTCAAGGATAGTGCTCTACCAGTTTGAGCCACAGCATCACTTCTAGTTTTCTGGTGGAGATAAGAGTCTCACAGACTTTTCTGCCCAGGTTGGCTTTGAACTTTGATTCTCAGATTTCAGCCTCTTGAGTAGGGGATTACAGGTGTGAACCACTGGCACCTGGTGATATATTTTAAATATATATTTTCATGTGAAAATATGAGTTTGTTCCCATTGTTGGTGATTGTCTTGGTTTGTAAGAAAAGAAATAATGTACCTTTGACCCAGTAGTTCATAGATGCATTTATATGTTTCCTCTAGGTCTTGAAAATGGAAATGGATGCTCAGTGGAAAGAGTTTGAAGTCACTTCTCTGAAGTTAGAAATTGAAGTGAGTGATGAAGAGAAGGCTGACATAGTAAAGGCCAGAGACAGATTAAAGGAAAAAGCAAACGCACTTCAGACGCCTCTTCATACCAGGTATATTTCTGAGATTTATTAATCGTGACATGAATAAACCTGCTAGAACTTCAGAGGTAATTTTTAAACTGTTACTACCCTAAGTTATTTAGTCATTGCAGCTATAAAAGAGGTTATTATTGTTAGTCAGTTTTTTGTCTCTAACAAAAATACCTGAGATAAGTGAACATAATAAAGGAGATTTATTTTTGGCTCTCAGTTTGAGAGGTTTGGTCCCTGGTTCCTTGGCCTTGTTATTTGGGGGTCATGCACATTATCTCATGACAGGAGGAGGCCTGGTGACTGGCAGGTGAATAGACATCTAGGGGCTGGGCTTCCCATTATCCCCTCAAAGTTATGCTCCCAATGACCTAAATTCCTTAGTTTTTGCTAGTCCTGGGGCTTGAACTCTGACCTAGGTACTGTCACTGAGCTTCTTTTGCTCAAGGCTAGCACTCTACCACTTGATCTTCAATGCCATTTCTGGCTTTTTCTGAGTAGTTAATTGGAGATAAGAGTCTCATAAACTTTGCTGCCCTGACTGGCTTCAAACCGCGATCCTCAGATCTCAGCTTCTTGAACAGCTAGGATTACAGGCGTGAGCCACTGGTGCCTGGCTGTGCTAACATTTTATTTTTAGTTTGGGTCTCGTAATTGCTGGGAAAACCAGTCTTTTGGCATTTTAGATCATACCTATCATAATAGACATTTTTCTCGAGTAACCATTTCCTGATCTTGTTTAATTGTAAGTTATCTTCTGCTCTTTCCTTCATGGATGGCTTCTCACCCAGAATTGAGTCTTTAGAGATGGCGCTGCAGTTTGTACTCCCATTGGAAGAGACATTCAAGCTGTGCAACTTGGAGCTGGCTGGGTTTGCAGTGACTGTAAATGAGTTTCTTCTTACTGATGCTGACGGCCTCTATCAATCCATGAAGGTAAGTAATTTTTCACAGTGTTATAGAATTACCAATTCCTCAGAGATTTACAATGCTTATGGGGTTATTGTTTTTTTTTTTTTTTATCATATAGACTATAAGCTATGGTAGAAAAGTCAATTATTTAGACTTAACTCATTTCTCAGTTTTCCAGTTCTTTGTAAGTTTGGAGATAAGTATCAAGGAATAATAATGGGATATTTTCATTGCCTTGACACTGAAGTCTTCTTGAGTAAATACCTTCTTCAGGTATTGAACATCATATTAGATTCATAAGCTTAAATAGAATATTCTACAGTTTGTTTCAGATCCTTTTTGTGTGTGTGTGCCAGTGCTGGGGCTTGAACTCAGGGTTTCATGCTTTTACCTGGCTTTTTTGGTCAAAGTTGTTTCTTTACCACTTGAGACAAACATCTCCTTCCAACATTTTGCTCGTTAATTGGAGATTAGAGTGTCTGCCCAGTCTGGCTTTGAATTGCAATCCTCAGATCTCAGCCTTCTGACTAGCTAGGATTATAAGTATGAACCATCACCTCTTGGACAGATCTGGTCTTAAGTAAAAAATATTTTTCATATTATAAAATAGATCTTGCCACTGTCTCTAATTATTTCCTTGGCATTATATTTCTTTAGAGGACGGACCATCAAGAAGGGTATCAGATAATGAAATGGTCCAGACATCTGTTCATTTATAATAGAATGCTTACTTATGTTGAAATTGTCAGTTTGGGTTAAACTCAGGAGCATTTTTGTAGATGAATTCTAGTCATGTGGTGGGGATTTGTTTCCAGCATGCAAGTTTCTTTCTTCTGCCTCTGTCTTTTCAGCTTAATTTTTTTTTAAATTGTAGGATATCCAAGATTCTATTGCCTCACGCATCAAAATGTTTACCAAATTAGAAGAGCCAGACAACTTATTTTTAAAGCTGTTACACCCACTGGATCTGCATGAAATACAGGATATTATTCTGCAATGTAAAACACAACTGGAGACAGTGACCCATAAAGTCCAGATCCAACAAGATGCCTTGAAAGCTCTGGAAGACTTTTTATCTTCTCTAAGAACACTGGAGCTCTCTGTTGAACCTGTTACAGATCTTTCTGCCTCAGAGATAGAAGCAGTCCCCCAGAAGACTTGGACAGTACAAAATATACAGAGTGAAATTCATCCCATGAAAGAGGAGGCCAGGCTTTTGGACGACCGCTTGAAGATGCTTCATATAAATATGTCAGAGGCTGATGGAGACGAACATATCTCATGTGAGAAACTTCTTGATGTGCTGTCTGTAAAGTTATTAGAGGCACATGGCCACAGTGAACAGGAGGAACTTCCTGAGGAGAGCAAATTGTTAGCAGCTTGTGCTTCCAGAAATGATGAGCTCTTTAAGAATATTCAAGATGTGCAGAGTCAGATTGGTAAAATTGGCCTAAAGGATGCTACTGTTCCTGCTGTCAAGCTTCGGTAAGAAGAGATACTTTCCCAGCCAGAAGAACCTTC
The DNA here is from genome assembly GCF_019054845.1 of Dipodomys spectabilis. Taxonomy (NCBI): domain Eukaryota; kingdom Metazoa; phylum Chordata; class Mammalia; order Rodentia; family Heteromyidae; genus Dipodomys; species Dipodomys spectabilis. Next base: position 7,933,067 of record NW_024870750.1, read on the forward strand.
ATATTTTCCTTTCTTTCTATTGCTATTTTATCTGATATTCTCTATTTGCTATTCCTAATCTGTTTTTTTTTTTTTTTTCCTGGTCGGTCCTGGGGCTTGAACTCTGGGCTTGGGCGCTGTCCCTGCGCTTTTCAGCTCAAGGCGAGCACTCTACCGCTTGAGCCACAGCACCACTTCTGGTTTTCTAGTGGTTTATTGGAGATAAGAGTCTCACAGACTTTCCTGCCCAGGCTGGCTTTGAACTGAGATCCTCAAATCTCAGCCTCCTGTGTTGGATTACAGGTGTGAGCCACCGGCGCCTGGCTTCTTCTTTTTCTTCTTCTTCTTTTTCTTTTTTTGATTGGGTCATAGGGCTTGAACTCAGGACCTGGGAGCTGTCCCTGAGCTCTTTTGCTCAAAGTTAGTGCTCTACCACCTTGAGCCACAGCTCTACTTTCGGTTTTCTGATCATCAGTTGGGGATAAGAATCTCAGTCATTTCTGCCTGGGATGGCTTTGAACTCAGATCCTCAGATCTCAGCCTCCTGAATAGCTAAGATTACAGGCATGAGCCACCAGCACCTGGCTAAATTTCCTTTTTTACTGCAATGATACCTCTACAAAAATGTTCCCTATTTTTTTTTTTTTTTCTTTTCTCAAGAAAAGTGTGTCTTCTCCCTGATCTGCATTACTTCAAAGTTCCCTGTGCTCCTCTGTGTTGATGTGGAGTTATCATAGGGACAGAAACCTGGCAGGCCCCCCCACATTTGATATTAAAGGAACAAGTGGAGGCAGATCCCTGACCCCATCTTGTCCTCATCTTGTACTTCCTTAGTGATTTGGTGTCCTCCTTTCCAACAGTATTACAGAGGGAAGGGGCAGGAAGCTAGATCCAAGAGGCAAGCTAAAATGGGTGGTGTCTAGAAACTTAGAATTGCCAGCCCTAGCCTTAATCTAGCTGTTTAAGCAGCTGAGATCTGAGGATTGCGGTTCAAAGCCAGCCTGGGCAGGAAAGTCTATTAATCTCCAATTAATACCAGAAAACCGGAAGTGGTGCTGTGGCTCAAAGTGGTAAAGCACTAGCTTTGAGCACCCGGGCTGTAAATTCAATCCCCATAACCAACAACAACAGAAAATAAAAAAGGAATTGGCAGCCTTCTCTGTCTCGGATACTGTTTTTGTTTCTGGCTGTTTTTTTTTTTTTTTTTTTTGAGGTAGTAGACTTTGAACCTTGGATTTCACACCTGCTAGGCAGGTACTCTGCCACTTCAGCCCTGTCCTCATTCTTTTTGCTTTTTTTAAAGTTTGTTTTTCAGACAAGGACTTTGCTTTTGCCTGGGTGAGCCTCCGCTTGCAATTCTCTTTCCTCTGCCTCTAGAGTAGCTGCGATAATAGGTGTGCACCATGTTTTCTCCTCACCATACCATGCTTTCTTTGCCACACACATTCACACAGTTGCTCTCTATTTTCCCCTTGCATGCCTGTGAACCTTTTACAAATACGTTCTGTGTATGGTTTTGTATTTAGTAGTGAGCATGGTGGCTCACTACTGTAATTCTCACTACTTGGAGCTAGAGATTGGTGGATCATGATTTGAGACTAGCTCTGGCAGTAAAGTTCCACAAGATTCCATCTCAACCAATGGATGGGCTCAGAGGCCATTACATTCATTCCCATATCATTCCAGCTGTGGGAGAAAGCAGTTTTAGAGCTCAAGTGATAGAGTATCTGCCGGGCAAGCATGAGGCCCTGAGTTCAAACCTTAGTACTACCAGTATATGTCATCTATCTATATCTGTATATATACACACACACACATATATATGTTTTATATGATATAATGAGAATAAAAATAAATAAATCATCCCCTTTCCCAAAGAAAAACCCAAACCCCAAACCCAAAAAGCAAATTAGCATTCTAGAAATGTATAGAGCCTCCCCACTTCTGTATTAGGAATGGGCATTTTAGACCTTACCTCATGAGGTCAAAGTAAAACTAGTATATTCCCCCAAATTCCTGTATTTATGTCAAACCAAATGGTTTCACAATGTGCTAATAAACGTTTCTTACCCACAATCAAGGAAAAAGTCATTACTCAGACTGGACGAGGAGCTAGAGGGATATGAGGAAGAGAAGAAAATGCTACAAGAAATGGCTAACTCTCTCCCACAATTCCAAGATGGCCGAGAGAAATCTCTGAATCAGAAGTGCCATAGTACAGTGCTGCTGTGGGAGAGCACCAAGGCTTCTGTCACAGAATGGTAAGGGCAGTAACTCCCTTCAGAAACAGAATAGGTGTCTATATACCATGACTATTTTGAAAAGGTTTGTGGGAAACACAGCACTGGACCTGTCTTGAGGGGCAAACGTGAGTAACATTTTCCACACTGGAACGCACAGAGCCCCTGTGTGGGAGGGGGATACAGGAGTGGGTACATGGTGTGAAGCTCAGGGCAGCCCCCCTTCCCTTCATTTCTACATGGCCTGTGTGCTCTGGGACGTCTGGGTGTCTCAACCTCTCCCTGGACTTCCCATGAGAGGACCCTCCCCATCCTCTCTTAGGATCTTAGCTGATACACTTCCTGTGTTCCACAGGAACCTGAGAAGACAGACAATGAGACAAAGCCTGCCTCTGGCTTTCATCTACTTTATTTTACCATCTACAAAGGGCCTAATCTAGAATTAGTAAACATTCCCATAAGCAAGCTGCTAGGGATGCCTTAGTTGTCTTGTTTCACTTTATTTATTTTGTTTTGTTGGTATGTGCATTTTTTGTGTTTTACTTTTCCTGATTGTGGGTATTGGACTCAGGGCCTGGGCACTGTCCATGAGCTTTCGTGCTCTAGGTTTCCACTTTGAGACACAGCAGAACTTCTGATTTTTCTGGTGGTCAATTGGAGTTAAGTCTTACAGACTTCCCTGCTTGGGTTTGCTTTGAACTGTGATCCTCAGATCCCAGCCTCCTGAGTAGCTAGGATTACAGGTGTGAGCCACCAGTGCCTGACTGGCCACTACCAGTTTTTGAGTGGTTAATTGGAGATAAGTGTCTCATGGGGACATTTCTGCCTGGGCTGGCTTTAAACCACCATCCTCAGATCTCAGCCTCCTGAGTAGCTAGGATTACAGGCATGAGTCACCAGTGTCCTGGCTGCATGTGTGTTCTGAGACAAGGGTCTCACCTTGTAATTTTGGTTGGCCAAAGTTAAAGGTTGGCTTTGAGCTTACTATGTAGCTCAGGCTGTCCGTGAATTCCAGATCTTCCTGTCTCTTGTTCCCAAGAGCCGAGATCACAGGAATGTGCCACCATATATAGCCGTACTATTTTCCAAGTGGTTAATGATGCAATTGAAATGAGGGTTATAAATTCTGTATTTCTCTCTAGAACTTCCTGTTAACTTTTTTCTGTTGATTCAGTGGCAATGCTAACTTGGTGATTATTTCTACTATCTGACTGCCAGATAAATATATGTGTGTCATTAATCTTAAGATATGTGGATAAAGAACCATTAGAGGGAAAGTCCTTTATGACTTAATAGTTATTATTGTAAGATATATAGGAAAATAATATTTTCTTTTAATTGTTAGATACTTATTTTACTTTTTTTCCCATTGTAGTCTTGAACAATGTGAGAGAGTATTGGAACTCTTAAAACAGTATCAGAACTACAAAAGTGTTTTGACAACTTTGATTCAGAAAGAAGAGAATGTCTTCTCCCTGCAGCCTTCTTACATGGGAAAGGACAACCTGAAGAAAAGGATAGCAGAGGTGAGCCCCTGGCCCAAGATTGAAAACTCCACTCCATGGTCCACACATGAGGCTGAGAGGGAAGAGGGTTTTAGAACTGAAAGCACTGTGGAAACTTGGTTTAAAAGAAATTACTGGGCTGGGAATGTGGCTTAGTGGTAGAGTACTTGTGTAGCACGCATGAATCCCTGGGTTGGATTTCTCAGTACTACATAAACTGAAAAGGCCAGAAGTGATGCTGTGGCTCAAGTGATAGAGTACTAACCTTGAGCATAGAGAGGCTCAGGGACATAGTTCACGCCCTGAGTTCAAGGCCCATGACTGGCAAAAAAAAAAAAAAAAAGAAATAACTTAGTTCCTAGCTACTCAGGAGGCTGAGATCGGAGAATCACAGTTCAAAGCCAGCCTGACCAGAACAGTCCATGAGACTCTTACCTCTAATCAACTAACAAAAAAATAAGTCGAAAATAGAGTTGTGGCTAACTTTGAGCAAAAAAAAAAAAAAAGCTGAGGGAAAGCACAAGGCCCTGAGTTTAAGCTCCACTTCTACCATCTCACCTCCCCAAAGAGAAACTACTTAGTAACTCTATTTTAACAGATATCTAAGAAATTATATAGCCAGGTGCTAGTGGCTCACACCTGTAATCCTAGCTACTCAGGAGGCTGAGATCTGAGGATCACTGTTCAAAGCCTATCCAGGCAGGAAAGTCCGTGAGACTCTCATATCCAATTAACCATCAGAAAACCGGAAGTGGTATTGTGGCTCAAAGTAGTAGAGTGCTAGCCTTGAGCAAAAGAGATCAGGGACCGTGCCCAGGCCCTGAGTGCAAGCCCTATGACTGACCTCCCGCTCTCAACTGTTCTTTATTACCAGTCAGTTGAGAGCAGGCAGTCCCTGGTTGGTCACGGGTTGCTGGGTGATTTTGATGCTGGGTCCTTGGTTCCCAGCAGCTCAGGGGAATCAAGTGGTGATGTGGGGAAAATGATGGGTGACTTTTCTGTCACGCAGTGTGAGCTTGACTTCCTGGTTACTCTGTCTGTGGAGCCTCACCAGTCTCAGCTCCACCTGCTAAAGAAAGTCGCTGTTTTGGACACTAGATGTCATTATTTCCTAGGATTGTGCAGAAGAATGACACAGGAAAGAATCTGCCATACCTCCCTGTGTGCGGCCCTCCATTAGGAACTTGCTTTTCCTCTGTGTTCAGAGCAATGAGCTCAGGCATGACAAACATGGGCCATGTGTTTAGTTTGACACACCTGGGTGGTAGAAAAGCATTTAGATTTCTTAGGCATGGACACAATGAAGTGGAAATGTAAATAAATGACGTCTTTCAGATAACTTGGTCTCCATCTAGAATTATTCACCTACCCTTCCAGCAATACCCAGAGTGTCAAGAATAGTCCTTGTCTGGATCCCACCTTCTCAGCTGTGTTGGAGCTGCTAGCCAGCAGTGATGGCCCTGCTTGGGCATCACTTGGTACAATAGGTGACCATGGGGCTGGCTCTCTATTGGCCTTCAGTGAAGGAGACCACAGGCTCCCGAGTGGAGAGTGCATTGGAACTTCTCTGAGATGACGTGGCTGCCTCCCTGAAGCAGAAGCAGCTCATGGTGTGGCTGATTGTGGGCTGGGATGTTCTGTCCTCGAGCCACTGGCCTAAAGGAGGTTCTGGGATCATTGTCACAGATCATCACAGATCTCCTGGGCTTGCGTCTACCCTCTGTTGTGCCCCCAACACCCTTTTCCTGTTTCAGCTTTACTTTCTGTTAGTAGTAGCAGAACGCAGCCCATTCTTGATTTGGGAGGTACATTGTTAAGCACCTAGCAGAGGCATCTAGATCCAGGGCCTGGAACTTAACATATTGTGTGTGTGTGTGTATGTGTATGTATGTGTGTGTGTATGTGTATGTATGTGTGTGTTACTGGGATTGGAACTGAGGGCCTCATGCTCTTTCTTAGCTGTCCCTCTACCATGTGAAACACAGTTCCACTTCCAGCTTCTTGTCTTGAGATCCTGAGATCTCAGCCTTCTGAGTAGCTACGATTTCAGGTGTGAGCCACCTGACTGAACTTAACAGTGATTTCTCTCCTTCACCCTCTATCCTCCCAACCTCTCCTTCTCAGCTTAACTCATTTGACCCAGTATCAAATTCTATCCATTTTCTGCAAACAGAATATTTTGTTATGATTGAGTAATGTTTTATAGGTTAAATTTTTTTCTCTACCTTTTTTGGTGCTGTAGACTGACCCTAGGGGCTGGTACCTGCTAATCATGAACTCTACCCAGTCCTTTCTGTAATTCCCTATTATATAACATGAAGCTTTAATGCCTTCTCATTTCAACATTAATTCTAACCAGGATAGTCCAAAGAATGTGAGGTTTTAATAAATTATTCCTATGTCTAGTCTTCCTATTTATGTGTCCATAATATTTTAGCAGTAACTTTTGCTTAACTATACCCCATATACACAAAATTATTTATTATACATTTTAATTTTTACATAGTAGTGGAACATACAGTGGGTAAACATTTTCAGTAAATAGAATGGCATATGGTTTAAAGAATTTATGGAAATCCTTGAGAGAAACACAGTGATCCTGGATTTCACTGTTTGATCAAATATTTCACTCCTAAGAAATAGAGGCAGTCCTTAATACCAAATACCTAAATGTTTATTGCAGCACTTTACAGTTTTGCTGGTTGCCTGTGTCTTCATTGTTTTGATTAGCCTCGCATCTTGTGTGTCTATTGAGTGACTTGCTTCTGGACTCAGAAAACCCAGAAGCCATACAGACCAAATATAAATAAATAGTATTATGTGTGTTTGAGGTTTATGGCTCACACCTACAATCTTAGCTACTCAGGAGGCTGAGATCTGAGGATTGGGGTTTGAAGCCTGCTCTGGCAAAAAAGTCCATGAGACCTTAATCAGCAAAAGACTAGAAGTGGAGGTGTGGCTCAAGTGGCAGAGCACCAACCTTGAATGAAAAAGCTAAGTGAGAGTTTGAGGCAAGCCCTAAGTATCAGCACAATAAATAAATAGATAAATCAGTAGATAAATGAGTTTTATGATTTAAATAGCTTTAAGGAATGTATAACAATAAAGGATTTTCTCATTTTATTGAGACTGTATCTAGTATAGTGTCCTTCATACACATACAGCTTACATATCTATTAAAATACATTACTTTGTGGAACAGTCTTGAAGTTTTAGCACAGAAGCTTAGATCTTTTCACAGAGTTTTTTAAAAAGGAAATCTAGTTGTGATCATTAAAAAATTTACAATTGAGCCCTTAGTAGCTCAATCCTGAAAGCCTAGCTGCTTAGGAGGCTGAGACCTGAGAATTGCAGTTCGAATCTGGCCTGGGCAGGAAAGTCCCTGAGACTCTTCTCTCCAATTAAGAAAACTTGAAATCCCAAAGAAAATGGGAGTGGAGCTGTGGCTTAAAGTGATAGGGTACTAACCTGGAGCAAACGAGCTCAGAGACAGTGCTCAGGCCTTGAGTTCAAACACAATGACCAACAAAGAAAGAAAAAAAGGAAGAAAGAAAGAAAGTGGGCTGGGAATGTGGCCTAGTGGTAGAGTGCTTGCATAGCATGCATGGAGCCCTGGGTTCAATTCCTCAGTACCATATACATAGAAAAAGCTGGAAGTGGTGCTGTGGCTCAAGAGGTAGAATGCTAGCCCTGAGCTTAAGAGCTCAGGGACAGCACCCAGATCCAGAGTTCAAGCCCCATGACCAACAATAAATAAATAAATAAAATTTAAAAAGATGAAAGAAAGAGAAAAGGAAGAAAACTTCCAGTTAATTTGGTGATAACTTAGGACTGTTTGTGCACACAGTCAGTTACTTCATCTTCCTGGTGTTTTGGCCCGGTGACCCATATGTGGTACCACTGAGAATGTTTGTCCTTCAACATCATCAGAACCTGGATGTTTATCTAGGATACCGTGCTGAATTTCCACTCTCTTTAATAAAAGACAAATGCAAAAGAAAGACCAAAAGGCTAGAATGACAGAGCATCACTAATGTTTGGGAAATGGCAGTGTGGGAGTGACTCCCTCCCATTCACCCCAGGCGCTCAGTGTAGGACAAAGTCACTGTTTCTTCCGGTGCTAGAAGCACCTCCATCCTCTCTGTCCTCCTCACTTAGTGCTCCACTGTACCAGTACAGCAAGAAGGTTCTTTGCATGTAGAAGAAATACAGCGGTATGTTTATGTGCCGTCTATGCCAATATATCAAAAACATCTTTCCTTTTTTACAGATTGAAACTGTCAAACAAGAATTCAATGAGCATTTAGAAGTGATAGACAAGATAAACCAGATCTGCAAAAACCTTCAATTTCATCTAAACAAAATGAAAGCCTTTGAAGAGCCTCCTTTTGAAAAAGAGGCTAATGTCCTTGTGGATAGATGGCTTGATGTAGGTGGTAATTTAATTGGTTGCAACTTCTCTTTTGTAAACAATTGAACTGGTACTTTTTGAGTGTGTCTTTAACATTTTTATATAATTGGAAAATTAAACTATAGTCATTGTAAAAAATGTTTGAATACTACAAAGTTTAAACTTAATAATTAACTTTACCCCAGAGTTAGGCAGTACTAACAATTGAGTTTGTAATCTTCTAGGTATAGAAGAAGTACATAGTTATTTAATACCTTAGGATGGTGATTTTTTTTCAACTCTATACATCATACATTTTTGGTTGGGCAAAAATGATATCTTTATGAAGTACAAACTAAGAATTTATCTGTGGTTTGTTTTTCCATCTTCATTCTAAAAGATTTTTTTTTTAAATAATGTGGTTTAGATATCAGGAATACTGTTGCTTTTAATTGCATGTATATTTACAAAGTTTGGTGGGTTTTGTTTTTGTTTTAGTCACTTAAGTGACTGTTATTGGTAAATAAAGCAACTCACTCAGCTGCTTATGGTAAACTTTAATTTTAAAACTGTTGTTTGATTGAAATAATGGTTTTCACATTTTTTCACCTGTCTGAATTCCTTCGGATTTAAATTATGGTAGATGAATGAGAAGACAGAAGAGCACTATGAGAAGCTTGGCCGAGCTCTGGCTTTGTGGGACAAACTTTTTAATTTGAAAAACATCATCGATGAGTGGACTGAAGAGGCTTGTCAGCAAATGGGATCGAATCAGCTGACTGAAGAGGAAGGAGAAAGATTGAAGGTGACTCGGTAGAAATAGAATAGAGGCTCTGCCTGTACACTGCCGACATTTGAGGACTGAAATTACTTTCTTGGGGCAGGGTAGAAAAATCTAAAGGAATTTTTTTTTCATCCTTCCTTAAGAAGGAGCCAACCTCTACCACTCCCTTTGTGATATCTAGGATGATGTACATAGTTGTGTGGGGTTTTTTTTTTTTTTTTTTTTTGGTTGTACCTAGGATTTGAACTTTGGGCCTTGGGCTTGCTAGGCAGGTGCTTTACCACTGAGCCATCGTTCCAGCCTAAAGTGGACACTATTAATCTAGGATTCACAAAAAAACAAAGAGATTCATGGATAAGATGACCTTGGATGGGGGAATAATACCTTTCGTTTCACAAGTGTCTCTATGGTAGTATTTGTTTTAATTGTGAATATAGACAACGCACATACACATAGACACGTACATGTTTGTAGGTAAAATACCATTATTTGGAACTTAATTACCAAGAAAATCACAAAACAGTGTTAGATCTTTATTCATTTGTTACAACTGCTATTCTATGACTACTTTGAAAAGATAGGATTTAGCAGCCCTGGCGCTACATTAGGTAATTTAAGGTAGTTATCCAAAAACATGAATTCACATATATATTACAAATTATTTGTAATATTTTGGTAGCCATAACTATATTTTCACTATAACTGATATTTTGATAACTACAGTGAGCATAATACTAGTTATGACAACAAATAATATGATACAAAATCTTTGATAACTATAATATAATTGTTTACGTCTTTTCTTTCTTTCTTTTTTTTTTTTGTCGGTCATGGGCTTGGGCACTGTGACTGCGCTCTTCAGCTCAAGGCAAGCGCTCTACTGCTTGAGCCACAGCGCCACTTCCGGTTTTCTAGTGGTTTATTGGTGATAAGAGTCTTATGGAGTTTCCTGCCTGGGCTAGCATTTAACCGTGATCCTCAGATCTCAGCTTCCTGAGTAGCTAGGATTACAGGCATGAGCCACCAGCGCTGGCTCCTCTTTTCTTTCTGTTTTATTTTTCAAATAATATCACGCAAAAGACCCTTAGGTTTCACCAAATTGCCATAGGGGTAGCTAGTACAAAAAGGGTAAGAATTCCTAACAGAAGCTACACCCCAAGGACAAAGGCTGAAGGAGACTTTTTCTTAAAGGGCCAGATCATTAATATTCTGGGCTTATGTATTTTCTCAGCTCCTCAACCATGATGTTGTATCAATAAAACTGATTGATAGTCAATACACAGATCATTGAAAGTTGATGGGTGTTGATAAGACTTACTGCTTAGCCAGCCCAAGGCCTGTGCCTGATCTTCTTCACTGAAAAACCCAAACAAAGTAAAAAGAAAAACAAAAACCAGTTCTCAGTCCCTCAGAAATGAAGCAGCCTCACAAAAGGATTATAGAAAACACAAGATTGGGTGTCCTTGGGGCTGGGAAGGTGGCTCAGTGGTAGAGTGCTTGCCTTGCATGCATGAGGCCCTGGGTTCGATTCCCCAGCACCACATAAGCAAAAAGAAAAAAAGCCAGAAGTGGTGCTGTGGCTCAAGTGGTAGAGTGGTAGCCTTGAGCTGAAAAGCTGAGGGACAGTGCCCATGCCCAGAGTTCAGGCCCCACAACCGTACCCAAAAACAAAACAAAAAAAAAAGATTGGGTGTCCTTGACTTTTAGAGAGCCCTCCCTGCAAGAAAGCTGATTTAAAAAACAAAATGAAAAGAATCTGTAATCTCAGTTTTTTGCATTTGGAAAGAATCAGAGTTGTCTGTTTTAACTCTGAAAATAATTCTTTCTGGGGCTGTGTATGTAGCTCAGTGATAGGACAAAGAGCTTACAGCTGAGTTCAATTCCCCAGTTCTCCTCCCCCCCCAAAACAAACTTGTTTTTCTATATATGATTAGCTTATATCATACAAAAACCATCTTGCTAGGTCAAAAAACATTTAAATATTGGCAGATATATGTGGTTCAGTGCACAATAAAAGTTTATGTGTGTGTGTACACGAAATTGATGTTTCAAACCTAATTTTCTGTAAAAAAAAAATTTTTTTTTGTCTGTCTTGGGGCTTGGACTCTAGGCCCAGGCGCTGTCCCTCAGCTCTTCAGCTCAAGGCTAGCACTCTACCACTTGAGCCACAGTGCCACTTCTGGCTTTTTCAGCTTATGTGTTACTGAGGAATCGAACCTAATGCCTCATGCATGCAAGGTGAGCACTCTACCACTGAGCCAACTTCCAAGCCCTAAAATTTTTGCTCTCTTATTTACTTTTTAACTTCCATGTTTATTTTTTATACGTTTGGGAAAAAGTCTTCAAAGTGGGCTGTGATTTCTAGTTTCCTGAATAATTAGGATAATTCTAGAGTGAAACTATGATCCTCTGAGTGAAAGTGAGACATCTCTAAGGATCCTTTAACATTTTCTTGAAATACAGGTTATTTAAAAGCCTGATGTTAGGGCTGGGAAGGTGGCTCAGTGGTAGAGTGCTTGCCTTGCGTGCATGAGGCCCTGGGTTCGATTCCTCAGCACCACATAAGCAGAAAAAGCTGGAAGTGGCACTGTGGCTCAAGTGGTGAGCACTAGCCTTGAGCTAAAGAGCTGAGGGACAGCGCCCAGGCCCAGAGTTCAGGCCCCATGACTGACCAAAAATAAATAAATAAATAAATAAAATCTGAAGTTAAAGATAGTCAAGCAGTTAGCCCATGGGTCAATTTTTGCCAAAATTGTGTTTGCAACTGAGTGTCCATTCACATGTCTGAGAATTTGTAATACTTTGCGTAGGTTCTCTTTTGTCCTCGAAACAGAAGATACTTGTGTTTCTAATTCACAAGACTGTCAAAAAGACTGGTTGCCCGTGGTTCACACCTGTAATCCTAGCTATTCAGGAGGTCTAAGATCTGAGGATCCTGATTCAAAGCCAGCCCCAGCAGGAAAGTCCATGACATTCTTATTTCTAGTTAACCACCATAAAACCAGAAATGGCACTATAGCTCAAAGTGGTAGAGTGCTAGGCTTGAGCATGAAAGCTCAAGGTACTCAGGCCCTGAGTTCAAGTCCCACGACTAACAAAAACACAAAAACAAGCACTTAAGTGAAATTCCACAGCACTCTGTTTCTGTAGATTAAAATTTTATGAAAATTAGCCATGAAGTAACAAGATATACCTTTAAAATGTGTTTTAGGATGTGTTACAAGCCCATGAAGAAAAAACTTTGGAATTTTCTAGAAGAGTGACTGAAATACAGTTCCTGCTTCAGAGTAGTGAAAAACCACTTGAATTGCAGGTACTAGCATTGTTGTTTTTAATTTCAAAGTATCAAACTGTAATCTCAGTTTTTTGCCTACAAAATACTATGCGGATTTTTTAAAAAAATTGTTGTTTGTTTGTTTTGAGTCAGGTCTGCTTTTATAACAGGCTAGCCTCAAACTAATAATCTCCCTGCCTCTGCTAACACTCTCCTAACACTGGGATTATAGGCATGTGCTACCACTCTTGACCCCACCATGGGTTTAATACCCAGTATAGGTAATAAAATGTGCTCTGTGCTTAGCATGGCTAACGTACTTTGCATTTTTCTTTCTCCTTTCACTCAGGACAGGCTGTTTATGTAGAGGGGAAAATGGTGGTTGTGTTTTCCATTTAAAGCGACCGTGATTCCCCATGGAACCATGTGTTAGGTATAGGAAGGATAAGACCCAGGTGGGCCTATGTGTACTAACTGAAGATGGAGAAAGAGCCATGGCCTGTGTTGGATGGAGAAATTGGTCTGTGTTTCCTTTGCTCCGCTGTGGTTGAACGCACCCTCGGTAGGCAGAGTGTGTTGGTGCCATCCTGGCCATACTGCCTACATGACCTTTGTGCTCTTAGAGAGGTTGCCTGCCCGTCTCAGCCTGTGTTTTATACATGAAGTGCTTACCACAGTGCCGTGTACATAAAACATTATCATGGCCAGCCGGGGATGGTGGTACAGGGCTATGGGCCTGCTACTTGGGATGTCAGGCGGGAGTTTGAGGACAGCCTGGGCTGTGTATGGAGACATTCAGAAAACAATGTGGACTATTCAGGTTTGTTTGTTTTTTCTGTACGTTTTTATCTCATTTATGCTTGTCTGCCTGCCTTCCTTTCTCTCTTTCTCTTTCTTCTTTGTTTGTTTCTTTCCTTTTTTTTTTTTTTTTTTGGTCAGTCATGGGGCTAGAACTCTAGGCCTGGGCGCTGTCTCTGTGCTCTTCAGCACAAGGCTAGCACTCTACCACTTGAGCCACAGCACCACTTCCGGCCTTTTCTGTTTATGTGATGCTGAGGAATCGAACCCAGGGCCTCATGCATGCAAGGCAAACGCTCTACCTCTGAGCCACCTTCCCAGCCCTCTTCTTTCTTTTCTTTTCTTTCTTTCTTTTCCTTTCTTTCTTTCTTTCTTTCTTTCTTTCTTTCTTTCTTTCTTTCTTTCTTTCTTTCTTTCTTTCTTTCTTTCTTTCTTTCTCTCTTTCCTTCCTTCCTTCCTTTCTTTCTTTCTTTTCTTTCTTTCCTTCCTTCCTTCCTTCCTTCTTTCTTTCTTTCCTTCTTTCTTTCTTTCTCTCTTTCTTTCTTTCTTTCTTTCTGTCCCCTCCCTCCCTCTCTCCCTCCCTCCCTCTCTCCCTCCCTCCCTCGCTCCCTCCCTCCCTCGCTCCCTCCCTTCCTTCCTTCCTTCCTTCTTTCCTTCCTTCCTTCCTTCCTTCCTTCCTTCCTTCCTTCCTTCCTTCCTTCCTTCCTTCCTTCCTTCCTTCCTTCCTTCCTTCCTTCCTTCCTTCCTTCCTTCCCCCTTTCTCTGTGCTGGTACTAGGTGTTAAATTCAATTTTCTTTCCTGTGCTGGTATTAGATGTTTAATTCAAGGCCTGAGCACTGTCCCTGAGCTTCTTTGCTCAAAATTACCACTCTTACCACTTGAGCCACAGCTCTACTTCCAACTTTTTGGTGGTTAATTAGAGATAAGAGTCCCATGGACTTTCCTGCCTGGGCTGGCTTTGAACTGTGATCTTCAGATCTTAGCCTCCTGAGATTTAGCTAAAATTGTAGGTATGAGCCACTGGTGCCCAGCTTCCCTGTTATACTTTATTCCTTTTCAAGGCAATTCTCTCATTGTATGAGTGACACAGGATGAAGGAGAGCCATCAGAAGACTTGAGTTCTTAGTGAAGCTAAGCCATCCCAGCATGCTCTCTTGCAGTGCAGTGTACGGCAGTCTACTGAACACAATTCATCTCAGTGCTTCCTATGTTGCATAAATTCAGGTCATGGAGTCCTTTGTTTTGAGCAAGATGGGCCGCATGAGAAAGTATCTCACAGGGGAATCCAATGGCTCCGAGCTTGATGGCAGCACAGCAGAGCTCAGGGAGGACCTGGACCAAGCCAAGACCCAGATTGGAATGACCGAGTCCCTCTTGAAAGCACTATCGCCCACCGACAGCCTGGAGATCTTCACGAAACTCGAGGTACTGCCCAACTGCATGGCTTCGGTGACCCATGTTAATCTCCCACTTATTTTTATAGTTTTGGCTTTTTGCAGTCAATAAAAACAGGAAAATGAAAAGTCCTAGTTAGAGCAGAGATCTCAGAAACCCGTTTGCTTATTTAACCTTTTCACCCTTGAACTGCCTCATGGGATAATAACTTTTAGATATTCACTTGCATTGTATTATACATGGGCTAGTGAAGGGAAAGTGAGTGAATTCAATTGAACACCTTTGAGATGCTTCCAAAAATCATGAAGAGCTGCCTGGTGTCGTTCGGAGGGGGCTGTTTTAAGATGTGGTGGTGGTTGCTTGTGTGTTCTTGTGTAGGAGATACAGCAGCAGATTCTCCAGCAGAAGCACAGCATGACTGTCCTGGAGAATCATATAGGTTGTCGCACCCCGGAGCTCTCTGACTTGAAAAGGCAATATGAAAGTGTCAGCGATTTGTTCAGTGCCAAGAAACGTGTTTTGCAAGATCACTTCTGTGCATTATTGAACGGTGAGTGTGAGGTTTCTCTTGAACGATGACCAGTAAAGTGCTGTGTGCCTATAGTAACCTAAGCCTGGCTTACAGGTAGTTTGCATAGACAGCATTGATTGATTGATGGAGGTACCGGGCTTGGAACTCAGGGTCTGTCTCTTAATGGGCAGATGCTCTTTTACTTGAGCCATGTTCCTGTCTCTTTTACTTTAGTTTGTTTGTTTATGTTTTATTTTTTGTTTTGGTGCTAGTCTTATAGCTTGATCTCTGGGCCTGGGTACTGTCCCTGAGCTTCTTTTGCTCAAGGCTGGCACCCCACCAACTGAGCCACAGCTCCACCTTCTGGCTTCTTTGGTAGTTTAATGGGGATATAAGAGTCTCAGACTTTCCTGCTCAGGCTAGCTTCAAACTGAGATTCTCAGATGTCAGACTCCTGAATAGCTAGGGTTGCGTGTGTGAGCCACCAGTGCCCAGCTCACTTTTTTTCCCCCCTTTCTTTTATTTGTGTCTGTCATGGGGCTTAAACTCAGGACCTGGTGTCTGTCCCTGAGCTCTTTTGCTCAAGGCTCGCTCTACCACTTTGAGTTATGCCATTTATGATTTTCTGGTGGTTAACTGGAAATAAAAGTCTCATGCAGTTTTCTGCCTGGGATGGATTTGAACTGAGATCCTCAGGTATCAGCCTCCTGAGTAGCTAGAATTACAGGTATGGGCCACCTGCACCCTGCCTTTCACTTACATTTTTTTTAGACAAGGTCTCTTGCTTTCTGCCAAGGGTTACCCTTGGGCCATGATCTTCCTTTTTCACCTCTCACTTAATTGGGATAATAGGTGTGTACCTCCATGCCTGACATCACAAACAGTATTTGAAGGCATAATAGTTAGACAAATCCATTGGGGAAACCTATTTAGTAAGTAATGGATGGTATAAGTAACATCTGAAAGCACTGTTTTCATGGATAAGTCACCAATACCAAGTGCCACCGACTGCCTGTGGCTGTTGAGTCTATGAGCTCATGCCCTAGCAACTATTTTGGGATATCCTGGGTACTTAAAGAGAAAAATTGGAAGCTCATGCCTGTAATTCTAGCTATTCAGGACACTGAAATCTGAGGATCCCTATTCAAAGCCAACCTGGGCAGAAAGCCAAGTGATAGTGGCTCATGCCTATAATCCTAGCTACTCAGGAAGCTGAGATCTGAGGATCATGGTTTGGTGCCAGCTCAGGCAGAAAAGTCCATGAGACTCTTATCTCCAACAAACTACGCAGAGAAAGCCAGAAGAGGTGCTATGGCTCAAGTGGTAGAGTTCTAGTCTTGAGCAAAAGAAGCTAAGAGACAGTGCCTAGGCCCTGAGTTTAAGCCCCAGGACCTGCACACACACACACACACACACATACACACACACACACACACACACACACACATACACACACACACACACACACACATACACACACACACACACACACACACACACAACACACACACACACACACACGCACGCACACACGCACACACGCACACACGCACACACGCACGCACGCATGCACACGTGCACGTGTGTACTCCATGATACTCTTATCTCCAAATAACCATCAAAAGGCCTGAAGTAAAACTGTGGCCCAAGTGGTAGAATACCAGCTTTGAGTGGAAAGTGAAAATCCAAGGCCCTGAGTTCAAGCCCCAATGCCAACATCAAAGAAAATATACCAAATTATGATGTATTAGCCCTCAAAATTAGGTGTCAGTATTTATTAGCACTTTACACAGTAGTATAGAAAACAGATTCTACAAGCTCTCACATAACAGGGGTCATGATGTGCAAATGAAATGAATAGACCTATTTTTTTTTCTTCTCCAGATCAATGTAAGAACTTTAATGACTGGTTCAGCAGCATTAAAATGAGCCTTAAGGACTGTTTTGAACCCTCAGCAACCAAAACGAGTGTGGAGCAAAAGCTACAAAAACTTTCTGTAAGATACCTATATCAAAACTGATCAAACTAAAATATTAGCAACATAGGACTGTATTTTCATTTAGGGAAGAACTTACTTTGACATAGTAACTTTTTTTATGTAAGAGGTAATACTTCTAAATAACCTGGATATTTTCCAGATATACTGAAACTGCTTTACTGGGTAAATACTCCAGTGGCTTTAACAATTCTATTTTCATATTCTAAGATTCTGTTTATGTTAAGACACTATTTTAGTGAAATGCACTTGTTGTTATTATTATTGTTGTTGTTGTTGTTGTTGTTACTATTATTTTTGCAGTGCTGGTTTGAACTCAGGCCTTGAACTTGCTAAGGTCTCCCTTCGTGTGCAGGCTAGCCTAGAGTTTGAGTCTCCTATGCTTGCTTTCCCACATCGCTGAGATGGTAGATGCATGCCACTGTGCCCAGCTATGAGTTGAGATGGAGCCTTATGATCTATTTTGCCTGGGGTGGCCTCAAACCAGGACCCATCTTTCTCCTCCAATCTCTATCTCCCAAGTAGGCAGGATTATAGGATTATAGGTTTGAGCACCATACTTGGCTAAAAATTGCAACTGAAGTTTTCTTTTTCTTTTTCCGAATACTGGGGCTTGAATTCAGGGCCTTGAGCTTTGGTCAGCTCTTTTGCTCATACCTCCAACTTTCGGCTTTTTGTTGGTTATTTAGAGATAAGAGGCTCATGGATTTGTCTGCCCTGGTTAGTTTCAAGCCTCAATTCTTATGTTTTAGCCTCCCAAGTATTTGGGATTATAGGCATCAATCACCAGCAGCTAGCTGCAATTGAACATTAACACACTGCTGGTCAGACTACAACGTGAACTAAAAGGCTGAGTGTGTGGGGAAACATGTTGCATGCTCGATCACTTTAGGGTAGACAGTCTAGTAAAGTGTTTGCTTGCTTGCTTGTTCTTTGGGAACCAGGCTAGCCTTGAACTCCTGGGGCTAAAGCTGTCTTCATGCCTTCCTTCCCCACCCCAGTAACTGGGGATAGGGGCCCAGTTCTGTTTTGATGTTGTCATGTTCTCAAGCTTGTTGATGGCAACTAAATGTTCTCTTTGCTATAATTAATTGGTATTAACTAATTAGTTAACCAATTAAGTGGTATTAATCTTTATTGCAAGACTTACCTTTGCCCCTCTTTTTGCCTTTACTTTTTTCTTTTTCTTTCTTTCTTTTTTTTTTTTTCTGATCCTGGGCTTGAACTTAGGGCTTGGATGCTGTCTCTGAGCCTCTTTGTACTCTAGGCTAGCACTCTACCACTTGAGCCACAGCACCACTTCTGGCTTTTTGTGAGTAGTTTATACTGGAGCTAAGAGTCTCATGGACTTTTCTGCTCAGGTTGGCTTTGAACTTGGGCCGTAGCTAGGATTAGAGGCGTGAGCGACTAGCGCCCAGCTCTTATATCTCATTTTGTCCATATCATAGGCCTCAGCAACTGATGCATTGAAACACTAAAATTGCAAGGAAAATTCTGCTTGGGCCAAGTTCAAGGGAGAGTAGTCTGTTTAGTTTTGCATATTGATTGCCAGAAAGGAAAGAAGTATTTAGGAGAAGTGGAACAGAGCCAGAATAAGAGTGTGTGGCTTCCTTGGTCTTGGTCCAAGTTCCATGCTCCTGTATTTTTTGTACTTCTGTGATTCCAAGAAAACCAGATGCAAATGCATTTTGACATCCATGATTCAGAACAGCTACAGACCCATCTGCCACTGGCGCTAAGCCATGTCTTCATGTCCTGTCAGGGACAAGATGATGAGATGGAGTGTCGGTTTGTGTGCTGGTTTAGAATAGTGTCACAGAGGTGACAGACAGAGCTCATCAGACCATTTTAACCTTCTGTTTTCTTCCTTCAGGATTTCTTGGCTCTTGAGGGACGGAGTGATAAAATGCAGCAGGTAGACACCGTATTGGAGCACGTACAGAAACATCTTCCCAAAGCACATGTTAAGGAGCTTCACAGTTGGCTCCTGACTCAGGAACTAGAATTAGAGAAAATGGAGTCTATCTGCCAGGCCTGTGCAAAGGAACTTGGTCACCACCTGCAGCAGCTGCTGAGGTAGGAAAGAAAGGTGATCTCAAATACCACTTTCTAGCAATATTTTCCTAGTGATTTCTCATGAACTCTTTGTCAGTACCATGTATGCTAGGAAATACAGTACATTTACATTTCACAAGTAAAATAGATATAGTTGGTCTCAGGGAGAAGTCCTCTACACCGAAACATGAGATGTTCTAGTCTCTTATATAAAATGGGAAGTGGCCAGGCACCAGTGGCTCACACCTGTAATCCTAACTATGAAGAAGACTAAGATTTGAGGATCATGATTCAAAGACAGCCTAGGCAGGAAAGTCCACGAGACACTTATCTCCAGTTAAGCACCCCAAAAAAGTGAGAAGTAGAGCTGTAACTCAAGTGACAGAACATTAGTCTTAGGCAAAAAAGCTCAGAAACAGTGCCCAGGCCCTGACTTCAAGCCCTAGGTAAAAATGCTTAGAGACAGTGCCCAGGCCCTAAGTTCAAGCTCTAAGACTAGTGCACACACACACACACACACACACACACACACACACACACACATACACACTTACAGACACAAGAATTGTTTTCATATGACCTATGTACCAATGGCATACCTAATGTGATG
Organism: Dipodomys spectabilis; assembly: GCF_019054845.1. Lineage (NCBI taxonomy): Eukaryota > Metazoa > Chordata > Mammalia > Rodentia > Heteromyidae > Dipodomys > Dipodomys spectabilis. Next base: position 7,952,606 of record NW_024870750.1, read on the forward strand.
CAAATGCTATGGGAAAATTTGTCTTTATTCTCTAAGGAATGAGGACAAGAAAGGAGGAAAATCGATATTTTACAGTAACAGACACATTTTGTCCCAAATAATTTAGATTTGTGATTGGTAGAATCTATGGATATAGAAACATAGATACAGAGGCCTGACGACACTTTGTTTTTTAATTCTTCATGTTTTTGCAATGCTGGGTGTCAAACTCTGAGCTCTGTCTCTAGCCCTTTTTCTGGGCTAGAGATTAAATTGATGCTAGGATTACAAAAAGTTTGAGAGATTCTTCAAATGATCTAAAATGGCAAAGGCTCGGGATTATCCAAGAAATGTTTTCTATTTGTTGTCTCCTCTTTATAATACCTTTACATGACTCATTGCTTTAGTGACTTCCACTCTAGTACAGTAAATTACTGTTCAGATTTTGATATGTGGCAAGTTACATCTTTTCTAGGAAAATAAACACAGGAAGTAAATACCTGGTCAAGTCACAAGGTACATGTCATCCTTCTCTTGGATATGAATCTATTTTTGTTCATTTTGTAGTCTGATCTGTGAATTGTTCTTTTAGATTGCAGGATGATTATAGAAACCTAAGTAAGTGGTTGACTAATCAAGAAGAGAAATGGAAAGAAATGGGTGAATCGGGAGAGAAAGCTGAGCTATTTTGGGAAGCATTAGCTCAAATGAGGTATCGTGATCTTGGGCAAGGTGTATTACTTGGAGTATAATTCCTTCCATCCTGTAGTAGCAACTCCTACAAATTTTCAATGGTATTTGGAAATTACAGGGAACAGTTTGAGTCTGTGGTCCAGCTGAACAGCTCTTTGAAGGAACATGGCCTTTCGGAGGAAGAAGAAATAATAGCAGAATCAACACATTTGATTGACCGATACCAGACATTATTGAGACAATTACCTGGAAGTGAAGAAGAGGCTAAGCTACCACCTGCTGAGGACCAGAGCCTCCCTGATCTCGCACATGATGTGATTCTGTGGATAAAAGAGATTAAAGAGTCCCTTATGGCTTTGAATTCATCTGAAGGAAAAATGCCACTTGAAGAAAGAATCCAAAAAATAAAGGTAAAACTGTGGAAAGTAGATTTGACAGGTCAGAGTGAACTCTCACTTTGAAAAGATTTAGAAGAAAAGTGGCCAAGATTTGTTTCTTAATGGAAAGTAGGATTACTGTGGACGAGTTGAAGCAATTCAAATCACTGAACTTACAGAAGACAAGGGTTGGGATGGATATAAAATTATTTTAATGCATACTCAAGAAAGTATAATCTCTTTTTGAGGGTAGGGCCCAGTCATTGTCATCTTCAGTATGTGCCAATAAATGAAATAAAAGCCATGGATGAGAACCTGAGTTACTGAGGATATAGGATGAATCCATGTCAGGAGAGCAAATTCAGGGGACAGCAGCACAAATGCTTATTGAAATCACTTTAATTGAAGCATATTATGGAGAAAAAATGATCGATGCTAATTAGCTAGTAGCTCATGCCTATAATCCTAGGTACTGAGGAGGCTGAGATATGAGGATTTCAGTTCAAAGCCAGCCTGGGCGGGAAGACTCTTAACTCCAGTAAACCAGCAAAATGTCACAAACAGAGCTGGGGTTTAGTTGGTAGAGTGTCAGCCTTGAGTGACAAAGCTAAGGGGCAGCACTCAGGCCCTAAGTTGTATGCCCCAGTACTGGCACCAAAAAAATTAAAAAACAAAAAAAAAGCTGGTTGAGGAAAATCATTTGAGATTGTGTCTGTGAGTGTACCTACCTGGCTCATGGGAATCTTGAGTAGTTTTTCTGAATGGAACTGCATTGTTAGAGCAAAAAATAGAAAGAGCAGAGAATGGAAGATAACTGTCATGGTGGAGAGATGAGTTGACATGAGGCATGTTTTTCCTCTGCAAAGTTATGAGTCTTAACAGAAATGTCCTGCTAGGCTGTTCCCTATCCTTCCTTCCACCAGTGAATGGTAGAAGTGAATGGCAAGGAGGATTTGTGGGACCTGTGAAATCAAAGAAAGCAGTTGAAAATCAAGGGCTGAACAGACAAGCATTTACTGAGCACCAACTCTGTGCAATTTATCTGTCTCTGGGGCATCTATGAAAATGAAACTCTGCAGTTAGACTCTCAGTGGAAAGTTTACAAATAAAATGCCATCATCTGAGCTAGGTGTTGGTGGCTCACACCTATAATCCTAGATACTCTTAGGAATCTGAGAATCTCAGTTCAGTACCAGCCAGGGCAGAGAAATCCCTGAGATTCTTACTTCCAATTAACTATCAAAAAGCTGGAAGTTGGAGGTGTGATATAAGTGGTAGAGCACCAGCTATTATAAGAAGCTAAGGAGGAAGCCAGGCACCGGTGGCTCATACCTGTAATCCTAGCTGCTCAGGAGGCTGAGATTTGAGAATCACAGTTCAAAGCCAGCCCAGGCAGGAAGGTCCATGAGATTCTTATTTCCAATTAACCATCAGAAAACCAGAAGTGGTGCTGTGGCTCAAGTGATAGAGCACTCACCTTGAGCTGAAGAACTCAAGGACAGCACCCAGGCCCAGAGTTCAAGCCCCACAACTAACAACCCCATCCCCCCAACCCCCAAAAAGCTAAAGAGGAGTGTGAGACCCTCAGTTCAAGCATTGGTACCAGCAACACACGCAGTCATCGGTAATATCCTTAAGTAAAGCAAATGACATTTTTTTTCTTTGTTTCAGGAAATCATTTTACTGAAACCTGAAGGAGACGCCAAAATCCAAACTGTGATGAGACAAGCTGAGGGCAGCGAGGCCTCGGAGGTTCAGGAGACCCTGACTGATATCCACAGCCAATGGGACAGCACCCTCCACTTAGCCAACACGTACCTAAGGTAGAGGACAAGTTCGCCTTCACCCTCCATCGCTTTCCATGGCCCAGTGGAACCACAACAAGTTTGTTTTGTCTGTCTTCGGCCTGGGTTGGGGAATAATCTTTTGCTGGAGAAAAGTTGGTATCTCAGATAAGAAAAGGCATCCCAGTGCTGATTCCTGAGCAATGGGAACTGAACGTAGTTCATGCACCAACCTGGGAATCTTAGCAGAAAATTCTCACTTACCCCTGCTTCCCTTCCATACCCCTCCCTCCAACCAGCCTCATCCTTCACATGAAACAGTGTAGAACTATCTCTCTTGAAAAAGATTTGCTTACAGAAATTCCAAAAAGGGTAAACATTGATAAACATTAGCTGAACCTTCTAGATAGATCTCTGGCAGAAACTTATTTTGTATCAGGTCTTAAATGTATATTTCAGGTTGGAAATAAATGTTGACTGAGCGTTTTCTAAGGTGATAGATCAAAATTTAAGTTACAGAAAGCATAGAGTTGCTAAATATGCTTAATGCTTATTTTACTCTTATGTAAATATATCATAAAGGATATTGTCATGATATTTAAATATAACAAAAAAGTCAGGATTTTGATACCTAAGGTATTAAAAATTCTCTGGGCAAACTGTATAAAATAATTTCTATGTTTCTGAGCTAAATGGAGTGCTATTTAGAATGTTATAATGTACTCAGGCATTGGTTCATGCCTGTCATCCTAGCTACTCAAGAGACAGGTCTGAGAATTGTGGTTCAAAGCCAACCTGGGCAGATGACACCATGAGTCTCTTGTCTCCAGTTAACAAGCAAAAAGCTGGCTCAAGTGGTAGAGCCCCAGCTTTGAGTGGAAAAAGCCAAGTGAGAGCTGGTGGCTCTGAGTTCAAGTCCCAATACTGGCAATCATATTTTTTTTTAATTACAATGTATATTTGTGGGGGTTTTATTTGTTTGTTTTTGTGGTTGTGGGACTTGAACTTAGGGTCTGGGCACTGTCCCTGAGCTCTTTTGTTCAGAGCTACCCCTCTACCTCTTTGAGCCACAATGCCACTACCAGTTTTTGAGTGCTTCACTGGAGATAAGAGTCTCACAGAGACTTTTCTGCCCCGGCTGGTCTCAGATCTCAGTCTCCTGAGTAGCTAGAATTACAGGTGTGAGCCACCAGTTCCTGGCTATCTGTGTTATTTTAATGCTATTTATTTTTAATGTATCTTGAATTATAGTATGCAAAATGCCTTCCCATTTTGCTAACCATCATTTCATTTATGAAACATTTGGTGAAATTTAGCCACCAAGAAAAGCTTCTGCTAGAAGGAGAGAAATACCTCCAAAGTAAAGAGGACCTGAGACTGATGCTCACAGAATTAAAGAAGAAGCAAGAAGCAGGTTTCGCTCTGCAACCTGGTTTGCAGGAGAAGCAAGCCCAGCTAAAAATCTATAAGAAATTCCTCCAAAAGGCACAAGATTTGACGTCCTTGTTAAAGGAGTTAAAGTCTCAAGGAAATTACCTCTTGGAGTGCACCAAAAATCCCAGCTTCAGCGAAGAGCCCTGGCTGGAAATAAAACATCTACATGAAAGTCTCCTTCAGCAGTTGCAGGTGACTTGGACAGAGGTTTAAATGATTGCAGTGATTTCTATGTAAGATTTGTACATAGAACCTTACAGATGGCTTCGGTTGTCATTCTTCGAGTACACCCAAAGCTTTCAAAATTTATTATTTTTGTGTGAAAATACCAACTCTCAAAATTAACAGAATCAATCCAGTCAGTTTTGCTTAGGAAATCCTTTGCTTGTTAAAAGATGATGATGTTATTTCCTGTCATTGAAATTCTCTTCTTTGAGAGTTCAATAGATTAAAAATTATTTGAGGTGCTGGGAAGGTGGCTCAGTGGTAGAGCGCTTGCCTCATATGCATGAGGCCCTGGGTTCGATTCCTCAGCACCACATAAGCAAAAAGAAAAAAGCCGGAAGTGGCGCTGTGGCTCAAGTGGTAGAGTGCTAGTCTTGAGCTAAAGAGCTGAGGGACAGTGCCCAGGTCCAGAGTTCAGGCCCCACAACCGGACCCAAAAAAAAAAAAAAGTAAAAATTATTTGAATTTAATACATTTATTTTTTGTATTTTGTTTAGTTGTAGAGAGGGGTTTTAGTTGAACATGTCAATTAATGTTAACCCTTTAGGGTCATGTTCTTTGGACATGGCTGTGGAGTTGACAATGTGGATATTCATCATCCACCCATCTATCCGTTGCAATAGTTTAATATGAATTATATTTATGAAACTTCTTGTTTGTGCCCTTCCTGGGATATTTCCACATGATCTGCAGTGAAAGAATTGAGGCAAAATGTCAGCTTGTCATGAGGGAATGTATTCTCTAAATAAGACTGTTTATAATCCTCTAATGAAAGCCAGGTTCAATGCAAGCATTACTAAGATAAGAAATACTACTTCTCCAGATACCAGCAGCTGGGCAAGGGTTAAGATATACCTGCTTGATGCCAGGCACTAGTGGCTTACACCTGTAATCCTAGCTACTCAGGAAGCTGAAATCTGAGGATCATGGTTCAAATCCAGCAGGGCAGGAAAGTCTGTGAGACTCTTATCTCCAGTTAACCACCAGAAAATGAAATGGAGCTGTGGCTTAAAAGTGGTAGAGAGCTAGCTTTGAGCAGGACAGATCCCAGGCCCTGAGTTCAACCCCCACAACCAACCCCCTCCCCCCGCCAAAAAAAATATATGTGCTTGACTGAATATTTTTTAGCTAATAGTTGTTGCTTTTCTGATCAGGTGTAGCCATCTGATAACCATAGGTCCCCAGGGAGGGAACTAGAGGATGATTTTACTTTTGAGTTAGGAAGATTTGAGTTTGACTCTTGGGAAAAGGAATCTGGAATCATATAATAAATTCTCACTTATTTTCCAAGTGTGAATTTTTGGCTTCAAAGTCACAGATAATTGAGGGGGTCTCATTTATTATGGACGTTTGTAATTTAATTTAATGATAGGCTTTGTAGTGTAGCATCTTGTAAGCTCTTAACTAATTGCCTTTGGGAAGGAAGCAAAGGCAAGAAAACATGGAAGGACAAATGTCTTCATTCAGAGTCATTTGGGAGAAGGAGAGATGGAAAGTTTTACATTGTACTATCTCAAACATCAGGAGCTTTGGATAAGATTGGACATAGCCCTGTTTTGAGATGAAACTCTTAATAAACAAGTATTTATGAATGGTATAATTACCTTCTGAGAGAAGAAATAATTACCTTCTGAGAGAAATACTTGGTAAGGTGCCATGGTTTTACTTTTAGGATTCTGTGCAAAAATTGGAGAGTCATGTGGAAGAGCATCACTCATACCATCTTGCGGTCGCAGACCTGAACACCACGTTGGACCATTTCTCTGAGGAACTTGAACATCTTTCCCAGGTGCCTGAAGATCAAACAGCAGTGGAGGACAAACTGCAGAGGCTGCAGGTATTAAATAAGTCCAGACCGAGTAGACATTCTTGAAAAGAACCAATATTCATTACCAATTAACTATCAGTGTCTTCGGTATGAAATCCAAGTACTAGTCAGATGACTCATAGATAAAGATTTGAGCTGACATAATAAAATGGGAATATGTTTCCTCTTCTTTCCCCCTTCCCTTCCCTTCCCTTCCCTTCCCTTCCCTTCCCTTCCCTTCCCTTCCCTTCCCTTCCCTTCCCTTCCCTTCCCTTCCCTTCCCTTCCCTTCCCTTCCCTTCCCTTCCCTTCCCTCCCCTCCCCTCCCCTCCCCTCCCCTCCCCTTCCCCTTCCCCTTCCCCTTCCCCTTCCCCTTCCCCTTTCCCTCTCCCTCCTCCCCCTTTCCCTGTGCTGGTTTTGGAGTTTGAACTGTAAACCTGGGTGTTTTCCCTGTGCTTATCTACTAAAGGCTATGACTTTAATGGCAGAATGCCAGTCTTGAGTAAAAAGACTCAGGGACAGCACCCAGGCTCTGAGTTCAAGCCCCAGGCCTGGCACCAAAAAAAAGAAAAAAGAAAGAAAGAAAAGAGAAAAAATGGAGACTTCTGGGAGTGGGCAGAGCACTTGTGGCTCTGCATTGCTGTAAGAGCCTGAGAATTTATCTTTTCCACTTTGGAGGTGGGCCCCAAATTAAAGCCCCAGAACTGGAACCACCCCAAAAAATAATGCTGGAGGCATTGCTCAAGTGGTAAAGCATCAGTCTAGCAAATGAAGGCCTGAGTTCAAACAAATATCTGTGAACATTTTTTTTCATGACTTGTTGCAGTTTTCTTAATACATATCAACGATTTGTTTGAGAATTTAATGTGGCATACTAGATTGTTTTAAATTGTACTCCAGTGTTTCTTCTTTGTGGCGCGCGCGCGTGTGTGTGTGTGTGTGTGTGTGTGTGTGTGTGTGTGTGTGTGTGTTTCAAGGCTAATGTTCTACTACTTGCACCACAGCTTTACTTTCAACTTTATACTTTCAACTTTATTGGTAGTTAATTGGAGGTAAGAGTCTCATGGGCTTTCCTACCTGGGCTGAATCCTTAGATCTCAGCCTCCTGAGCAGCTAGAATGAACGATGTGAGCACAGACACCTGGCTGATGGTTTTCAACACATTTTCTTTTCTTTTTTCTTTTTAATTTTTTTGGGGGGTCCGGTCGTGGGGCCTGAACTCTGGGTCTGGGCGCTGTCCCTCAGCTCTTCAGCTCAAGGCTAGTGCTCTACCACTTGAGCCACAGTGCTGCTTCCGGCTTTTTTCTTTTTGCTTATGTGGTGCTGAGGAATCAAACCCAGGGCCTCATGCATGCGAGGCAAGCGCTCTACCACTGAGCCACCTTCCCAGCCCCTCAACACATTTTCTACTGGTGAAGCAGCATACTCCATGATTTACGAAAGCCAATGAACTCTTCTTCCAACCAAAGGGCGATATTTTCTGTAACAGTCTTTTCTCTACTCCTAGGAACTAGAGAGTACACTCAATTTGCAAGATGAGCCACTAAAGAAGATTTTAACTTTGGCAAAATCCATCAAACAAAATACATCTTCAGTGGGACAGAAGATGATTAATGATGATCTACAGTCACTTGAACATAAACAAAAGGGTTTAGAAAACAGAATTGAATTTGCTAAGCAGGAGACTGAAAGTTGTCTCAACAGACTTCTCAGATCAGAATGTTTAACAGAAAAGCCTGAAAAGTTTTCTCCATCAAGTGGAGAGTGGAAGGGCACTTCTGATGAGCCAGGGACCACCAATGGCTCAGCAGTGGTGGAGAAGTTGGAGGAAGATTGGGATGGAAACGAGGTAGGTGCTGGTGGCTATGCTAAGACATCAAGCTTGAAAATGAGGAGGTGTGCAGCTCTGAAAAGAGTCCTGAATTAAGTGTTCTGATTTCATAATTAAATCCTCCAAGTGCTGGCTATTTATGAAGTTCTCTTTATAAAAGAGCCCTTGGAAAATGGTCCAGATTTGAGTGGTAAAATATTCCTATTCAGTCTGTTCAAATATCAGTCATCAAATTAGGTTTATTATTCCCACCCATATGTAATCAAGAGCACAAACACTAATTTGAAAAGGCAAAAAGAAAAACATGCACTTTACTTATTTCTATGGTGGGGCTGGGGACTGTAATCCAAGAACTCTTGTTTTGTTTTGTTTTTTCAGTTGATTTTGTAAGTGAAATCAGAGTCTGATAGGACGAAAATAGGCTCTTTTCTTTCTCTTCTAGTGTTAACCCTATGGTGCAAATGTACTTAATATTATCAGAGCATTTTGTGTGAGAATAGCATCACTCAGATTCCCAGGTCTCCTAGGGAGGAGAAGGAAGAATAATGTTTCCATCTCAGCATCCATGTGGATGCCTTTTCCTGTGCCTGGACAAGGGCTTCTTGCATGACGCACAGCTCACAGATTGCAATGGCAAAGGCACAAAGAGAGAGCTTCCAGTAAGCTGTGTTTGAAAGGGTCACCCTGTTGGGAAGCCTTCAGAGTGCAGTGGAACAGGGAAGAAGTTAGACTCAGAACCAACTCAGATGTGAGTTTTTTCTCACAGCTGGAGATACTCGGGAGAGAGCATCGTAGGAGATGCTCTCCCAACAAGGAAGGAATTCTGCTGGGTCGAGTTTGTGATATTGTTACACATTTCAGGGTTCAGGCATATCTGATAAGAGGTGTGAGGGGTGTGAGGGTGTTTGAACATTCAGGGAGTTTCCAGGGTGGGTTGGGAGTTTTGCTCAAATCCCCTTGAGGTGTCTGTTTCTTCTATTCTAGATACCTGGTGTATTGATGATGCTCTAGTTAGAGTTTGACATTATCACTTGGATCCAAAGAAAGCAAGTCTGGTCAGGTTACTAAATCTAAATCAGGGTCATTGTGACATAGAAATCTGTTTTCTTTAAAGGATGGGATTTTTTTTTTAAATCAGGTATTCCTTTTTTCAAGACTAATGTACATCCTTGAAGTAAATATTTTCCTTTGTAAATACTTGTGTGATCAAAGGAGTTGTTTTACTAAATCCTCACCCCCCCCCCCCCCCCCCCCACTAAGTATCCTTCTTTAAGATAGAAGCTGTTCCTAGAGTGTACTCATTATTTGGACAAGCAGGCAAGGTCAGACTGGGAGAGTGCTGCTGTTTGTTTTTGCAGCTTAGTGAGGGGGTGTGTGAGGCTCAAAGTAAAGCAAGTTCCGCCTGTGTGCTTTTCATTAAGCTGTTGATTAAACACCGTGTGTGGTTTCTTTTCCCATACCCCATTTCCCATGATCTCTTTCTACCTCAATTTCTCACCAGCTTTGCATGGTTTCTGTAATTATCAGGAAAGAAGAACACTTGTGCACTGATTGTTTCCCTGGAACAGAAATGCATGGGAGATGAAAGGAACCATAATGGAATTATCTAGGTTACCTGGCCACATGAAAAGTCTCACTGTAAATCCCATGGTATTAGGGATTTTTAAGTCTCAGTCTCTAAGGCTCTTGAGAATGTATATGTGAAAGAAACTTTATTCACACTATTGAAAGGGGAAGCAATAAGTCAAAAAGGAGGAATGCCTGAGTGTCCTCTACTAGCTGTGAGGAGGACCCTGGCCTGACAGGTGACCTTGCTGCCGGGTCAGCTGCTTAAAAACCCCTAAATAATCACACTCCCCTCCCCTCAAATTCAACAAAGTATATTGAATACTGAATTAAAATCCTAGCTGGGAGCTGGTGGCTTACACATGTAATCCTAGCTACTCAAGAGGCTGAGATCTGAGGATCCCAGCTTGAAGCCAGCCAGGCTAGAGGGGAAAATCGAAGTGACTCTTAGCTCCAATTAACCAGCAAACGGCCAGTTAGTGGAAGTGCAGCTCAAGTGTTAGAGCACTAGTCTTGTGAGGAAAAGGCTAAGGGACAGCACCCGGGGCCTGCAATCAAGCCCCAGTACTGGCAAAATATAAGCAAATGAAGAAATAAACACTTGGATTTCTACCTCCTTTAAATTCGATGATTCTATTGACTTTCTGTCACTGTAGAAATAGCTCCTGGGGCTCATAAGAAATGGTGTTTGAAAGTGACTGAAGGTGTTTGTTTTGCACCTTCTGTCCACTGGTTAAAGGCAGTCATTACAGTTGTGCACGCTTTCCTGCAGAACAGCAGTCACTGGCTCCTGGGGTATGGGACCCCAAAGGTTCTGATTTTTCTTTTTTTTTTTTTTTTTGCTGGTCCCAAGGCTTGAACTCTATCCCTGAGCCGCTCTGTGCTCAAGGCAAGCACTCTACTTGAGCCATAGTACCACTTCCAGCTTTTTCTGTTTATGTGGTACTGAAGAATCGAATCCAGGGCTTCATACATGCTAAGCAAGCATTCTACCACTAAGCCATATTCCTAGCCCAGGTTTTGAATTACTAATGTGTAGCTGTCAGTAGCTAATGCTCCCCCAGGGTGTGATCCCAAGGCCTTAGCTCATGCTGTCTTGTGCCAGCTGCTTTAGTTGAGGTGTGTAGGGAGATGGTAATCAGCAGGTGGAAAGCAGGCAGGCATCTCCCTTGGATGATGGTGGCATACGAGCCACCGACTGAATAGAGATGTGACCTCCCCCCTGCCTCCTTCCTTCTTCCTGGATCTTTCCCCTGCATGGATACCCTTCATGTACATTTTCCTCATGAGTTCATAGGAGTGAAATTCCCAATTAAGTGACACATACTCAGTGTTGTTTAGAACCTGGAAGCTCTGGACAGCTTGCATTTACCTGCCACTTAGCATCAGTGACACTCCACATGGTGGCTTTTGATTTTCCTAAGAGCTGCAAATTTACAGAGAAATTGCAAAAATAAGGCACAAGCTCCCTATATCCCTGGGCTGTGACTCTGTTCTATGTTCTATGCTCTATTCTATTCCCTGTTCTTCTATTACTGCCATGGGCGTGGTTGGTGTAAGTGCCCACAAATGCTTGGTGAAGGGAACAAGGGAATGCAGATGCCCCAGCTGTGCGTCCTATTGAGAGCCATAAGTTCTTAAGGCTTTCAGAAAATATCCATTAATCAGTGCAGAACTTGTGTTGCCTTACCTGTGTTGCACTTTGTACTGCTATGGATTACAGTGTATTATTACGGGAAATCTTGGCTTCCCTCTGTCACTTACTATAGACTACCGTGGGTAATAAGGATCCCTTAGTGTTTTCTTTGACCTCTGTATTATAGTGGGTTCTTTTTTTTTTTTTGTCAGTTGTGGGGCTTGAACTCTGGGCCTGGGCACTGTCCCTGAGCTTTTCAGCTCAATGCTAGCATTCTACCACTTGAGCCACAGTGCCACTTCCAGTTCTCTGGTGGTTTATAGGAGTCTTACAGAGTTTTCTGCCTGGGCTTTGAACTGTGATCCTCAGATCTCAGCCCCCCAAGTAGCTAGGATTATGGGAGTGAGCCACTGGTGCCTGGCCATTATAGTGGATTCTTAAGTATAAATTTGGGAACCTTTGTTTTTTTTCATATCTGTTTTCTTTCAGACCCACCCCCGCATGCAGATACATATATTGTAAAAGAATGTTATTTGTTTGTTAAATTTTTTTTTAGATAAGGTCTTTCTATGTAGCCCAGGCTGGCCTTAAACATGATTCTCCTGCTTCAGGCTCCCGAGTGCTGGGATTATAGGCATGTGCTACTATGCCGAGCTCAGACTTGGCATAGCATATAATGGAGCAATGCTAGATCTTGTATTATCAAAAATATTCCATTTCATGAATACCTGTATATAGATATTAACTTTCAAAAATGAATTTTGGTATTGCCCCAAATATACTTCACTTGAGTCTTTAATCTGAGGAGAATTTAGTCTAATAGAAACAACTGGAGTGTTTTCATCAAGAAAAAGAAAAATGATGCATTTGAAGAGTAGACTGTTGAGTAATTAATCTTTTTATGTTTTCAGAATTCAGCAGTGGAAATGGTTTTGTCAAAACAACTTTCCCTCGATGCTCAGGAAACCATGAACAACACTGGAGAGGAGCAGAAAGTCAATGAGCTGCAGAATCAGCCTTTAGAATTAGATGTTATGTTAAGAAGTGAACAATTAAGAGAAATAGAGGTATGGAAACATGAAAAACACTGTCAGCATGATTGCATCATTAAGCCACTGCGGTACAATATATTTTAATTACCAAAAACTTGCTTGGACAGAGTGAAAAGTCTTACTTAACCTTTGCCTGATGATCAGTTTGGTAACTATATAATTATGTACTAATCAGTAAGTTGTATGAATCTTTCCATTTAAAAAGTGGAAGAGCTTAATGACCAGTCATCGTCTTTTCTCTTTAACAAAGTTCCCCAAAACTTATTCAGTGACACAATGTGGAGATTCTGACTTGTTCATTTTCATGGTTCCATGTGTGCTTCTGATTCTAGAAAGTTCTTTGTGTTTTTAGTAATAGTGTGATGAGGTTCTCCTCCTTTGTTTTCATAGCTGATTGATAATTTTATCAATTTATTATTTTAATTTTTTATATTTTTTATTGGATTGTACAATGTACTTATGGCCTGCTAGGTTTTATAAAATGAAATTATAAACTGCCCCCATTATTTTACATGCATTTACATGACAGTAAATGTGTATCTAAAATTGGAAAGAAAGGTGACATAGGTAAAGAAGAATAAGATGATTTTTTTGAGAAATGATAGATCTTTTTAAGAAAACAGTATCTAATTGATCTTAAATACTCAACTTGTGATGAATTTTGATCTAGATATGTATATGTTAACTTTAAACTATGGTCCTCTGAATCTCAGCCTTCTGAGTAGCTAGAATTACAGGCATGAGCCATCAGCATGGAGCAAAATTTGAGTCTAAGTTGAACAGGAGCCTAGCAAAAAGAATCTTTTAGCTGTCATGACTTTAATTTCCCTGTGTGGAAATTAAGAAGAATTTAAAGCACAGGCTTGGGATTGGTTATATTATTTGAAGGAAGGAGGAAAGGAAAGAACATGAAGGAGCAAGTGCATGTGTATTTGCTGATTTGTATGGTTTGTTTTCAGGAACTATACACCCAGTTGGAAGCAAAAAAAGCAGCTATTGAATCCCCAGAGCAATCGGGAAATCTACATACAGCCGAAACAAGTGCTGTGATGCTCCACAATTCAAGACCTTCGGCACATGGCTTTGACAATCTGCTTCAGGCACTTACTACTCTGAAGAAAAACAAAGAAAGCCAGTATGATCTCCTTAGTGACTTTCAGGAATGCCTTGCAACAGCTGAGTCCTCACTGAAAGCCTTGTTTGCAGAAAAGGAAAGTCTGAAAGTGTAAGTGTAGGAATTTAGGACTTGCAGCCAGTCTTCGCTACCTGGGACAGGTTCTTGGTGTTCAGAATTCATAATATGGAAGGACACTATGACCTATTATTCTATTACTATGATCTTAATTCCTTGTAGAAGCTGTTTTAGTCTGTCTGGACTGATTTAGTAAAATACTACAGACTGAGTAGCTTATCAACAACAAAAATGTCTTTCTTTTAAAAAATTTAACAGCAAATGCTGGCAGCGATGTCGGGGAAAGGAACCCTATTGCACTGTTGGTGGGAATGTAAACTAGTACAACAATTCTGCACAGCAGTTTGGGGGTTCCTCAAAAATCTAAACATAGACCTTCCCTACAACCCAGCCATACCACTCCTAGGCATCTACCTAAAACATCTCAAGCCACAGTACCATAAAGATACTTGCACATCAGTGTTCATTGCTGCACATATTCACAATAGCCAAGTTATGGAAACGGCCTAGAGGCCCTACAATAGAAGAGGTGGATCCAAAAAATGTAGTATAATCCAAAAAAATGTAGATAATAGAATTTTACACAGGCATTAGGAGGATATGTCATTAGCAGGGAAATGGAAGATTATCCATTTCCATTTCTCGTGTGTGTGTGTGTGTGTGTGTGTGTGTGTGTGTGTGTGTGTGTGTGTGTGTGTGTGTGTGTGTGTGTGTGTGTGTGTGTGTGTGTGTGTGTGTGTGTGTGTGTGTGTGTGATGGGGCTTGAACTGGGCCTGGTCACCGTCCCTCAGCTCTTCAGTTCGAGGCTAGCACTCTACCACTTGGTCCACCGTGTCACTTCCGGTTTTCTGAGTGGTTTATTGGAGATGAGAGTCTCACAGATTTTCCTTGCCAGGCTGGCTCTGAACTGCAATCCTCAGATCTCAGCCTCCTGAGTAGCTAGGATAATAGTCATGAGCCACTGGCACCCTGCCTATTTCCATTTCTGAGTCAAGCTCAGAGAGACAACACCTGTTTTTCTCTATGTAGAAGCTACACTGGGACATGAAAATTATACAGGACTCCTAGATGTTTACACACAATGATTACACAAAATGTTTACACAAAAGAGGATACGCTTAGAGAAGGAGCACAAAGGTGCAATGCCTCCGGTGCCTCTGAACATACAGTATTTATTGAAATGAATTCTAGGAAATGGAAACAAGAGGTTTTCTTTTTTTTCTTTTAAAAAAAAAATTTAGGCCTGGGAAGGGGGCTCAGTGGTAGAGCGCTTGCCTTGCATGCATGAGGCCCTAGGTTTGCTTCCTCAGCACCATATAAGCAGAAAAAGCCAGAAGTGGCACTGTGACTCAAGTGGTAGAGTGCTCGCCTTGAGCTGAAGACCTGAGGGACAGCGCCCAGGCCCAGAGTTCAGGCGTCAAGACCAACCCTCAAAAAAAAAAAAAAATTAAAGCCGGGGTCTGATGGCTCACACCTGTAATCCTAACTACTCTGGAGTCTGAGACCTAAGGTAGCCAGCTGGAGCAGGAAAGTCCATGAGTTTATCTCCAATTAATAACAGAAAAGGGTGGAAGTGGTGCTGTGGCTCAAGTGGTAGAATGTTAGCTTTGAGCAAAAGGAGGTCAGGGACAGTGTGCAGACCCAGAGTTCAAGCCCCGTGACTGACCAAAAAACAAATTAAGGAAAATAATAACACTGAGGTTTGAATGGGCAGGCTCTCTCTTTATATTTTTTTGGTGCCATTACTGGGGCTCAGAGTCTCAATTGGCTTGCTTGCTCGCAGCTCCTCTTCTAGCATTTTTCTGGTTAGTTGGAGATAAATCTCTCAGATTTGCCTGTCTAGGCTGGCATCAAACCGCGATCCTCCTATCTCAGCCTCCTGAAGTAGCTAGGATTACAGGTACAAGCTACTGGCAGCCCCTGGCTAACAAGCACTATTGTGTTTCTTTCTCTAGGGGACCACTGGATAATGCAACCTATGTGGACAAACTGCAGAAATTTCTGGGATCAGTAGAAAAAGAAAAAGGATATGTAAGAGAGCTTCAACTCAAATGGGAGAGTTTAGCAAAGCCTCTGTGCAGTATGGACAAGAAGCTGTTGGAGAGCCAGCTGAAGCAACTTGAATATGGGTGGCAGCAAGTGGAAGAGCAGGTTGGAAGGAAATGCTCCCAGCAAGTTTTGGAACACGATGCATTTACCTCTCTCATGAGCAAGGTCCATGACCTTGGCATTTCTCTACAGCAACAGCAGCAGAGTTTGCTATTAAAGCTGAAGGCCCCAGACGAACAAGCAGGGAGGCCAAGCATCGTGGCCATGGCTGCTGACCTCCAGGCAAGCAAACAAGAATTTTCTGTGTTAAAGGGGCAAGCCGAGCTTCAGATGAAGAGAATCTGGGGAGAGAAAGAAAAGACGATTTTGGAAGATGCAGTCAATAATTTGAAGAAGCAGTTGGAAGTCCTGGAGCCATTACACGTTGAGGTGGAAAAGCAGATTAAAAAGTGTAGCCTCAGGAGCAAGATGAAGGAAATCCTCTTGTGGGTGAAGACTCTGTTGGGTGAACTCGCCACCCCCATTTCCCTTCTCCCAGATGACATCCTCTCCCAGATCCGAAAATGCAAGGTGACGCATGATGGCATTTTGGATAAGCAGCGGGCCTTGGACTCATTGGTGGAAGAGGTGAAGGAGACCATTCCTAGCTTGCCAGCCTCTGAGAGTGATCACCTCAATAATCTCCTGGAGGAATTACAGAACCAATACCAGGTGCTGGTTTTAAAATCTACTCAAAGATCACAGCAACTGGAATTTGAGTTGGAAGAAAGAAACAAATTGTTTGAAGTTCTAGGGAAGGCTCAACATAGCCTTCAAGAAAATGAAGCACTAATAATTTCCAAGATAGGGGCCACTGCCTCAGAGGGTGAACTGGCCCATCAGCTGGTCACGCTGAAGGCATCTCAGAAGGAATTGCAAGAGATCGAGAGCTTGAGCTCTACCCATTTTCATGAATTCACAGATGCTGCCTATAAAGATCTAAATGTGTTTGAGAGATTGTTTCTGGATGATCAGTTGAAAAGCCTGAACAATAGAACTGACAGGGCACAAAGATTCATTCAGAATAAATGTAATGAAGTAGAACACAAGCTCAATGCTTGCAGAGAATTCCAGGCAGAAATATGTGCACTTCAGGAGGCCATTGACAGCGTGCAGATCAATGAGCTGACACTTAACCAAGAAACACATGAAGATGTTAAGGAGCAGTTCATGAGTCTAAAGCACAGACTTGCTGGGATTCGCTGTAGCATATCACAAGTGTTGGCACATCAAGAAGCATTTGACTATTTAGGGCTAGATGGGGAGGGATTGCACATCGGACAGTTACAAACCCAAGTGTCAGAAAAGGAAAAGGAACTTGAAGAAAAAATGAAGCTGTTGGACACATTTGTAACAGAGCACAGCAAGTATCAGGCATTGCTCAGTAAAATAAGGGCTGTGGATCTGCAAATCAAGGAGAAGGCTGAGTTAGTCTTGAAAACTAGTACTTCATCAGAAAGCAGTGTGCTTGATGCGCAAATTCTGAATCAGAAGATTGAGAAAGCGAAGGAGCTATATGATGAGATAATAAAGAAATTAAGCGAAAGTGAGGTATTTGATGACTCTTTCAAAGAGAAAGAAATACTACACCTAAAGCTGAAGGCCAAAGAAAATGATAAGTTACATGAGGATCTCCAAAACACACTAGGAGAATTCCAACCCAAAGAAATGGATGGAAAGAATGTTCAGGAAGAACTGGAACATTCCTTACATGTTTTAAATCAGCTAAAATCTCAGGTACAGCAGCCTTTACTTCTGCGTTTGGGAATTAAACATATTGAAAATGAGAAGGAGCACTGGGAAGCATTTCAAGCTCAAGTTCAGGCAGAAATGTTTCATATTAAACCTATGAATACTATTGGGAATGGAGGAGTTGAAGAAAACTCTGGTGAACCTGAGGATGTGGAGACAAAATTACATGCCATCCAAGATCTTCAAATGCAACTTTGCAAGAACATTGACTTACACAAAGTAAGTTTGTTTTTTACTTTTAATTAGGCATTTCATGCAACTGTTTTTAGTTCATTATTTTTTTTTTTACTCTAGTTAATATCCATACTAATAAAGAAGTTACAGGTTCCATGGGAGAATTCTTTACAGGGAGATACCTGTTTCCCAAAATTCAGTAAGCCACCTGGCGCCACAGTGGCTCACACCTGTAATCCTCACTACTCAGGAAGTTGAGATCTGAGGGTCATGGTTCTAAGTCAGCCCAGGAAGGAAAGTCAGTGAGATTTTATTTTATTTTATTTTTTTGTCGGTTGTGGGGCTTGAACTCTGGGCCTGGGCGCTGTCCCTCAGCTCTTCAGCTCAAGGCGAGCGCTCTACAACTTGAGCCACAGCGCAATGTCCGGTTTTCTGGTGGTTTATTAGAAATAGGAGTCTCATGGACTTTACTGCCAGGGCGGGCTTTATACCGTGATCCTCAGATCTCAGCCTCCTGAATAGCTAGGATTACAGGCATGAGCCACCAGCACCCGGCTGTGAGATTCTTATCTCCAATAAAATTAATTTTAAAAAAACTGAAAGTGGAGCTGTTGCTCAAGTGATAGAGAGCTAACCTTGAGCAAAAAGAAGCTCAGGGACAGTACCTAAACCCTGAGCTCAAGCCCCAGGACCAGCAAAAACAAAAGGAAACAAAATCCAACACACACTTGATAATCCTATATCAAAAGATAAAAGAATCTTAGAGACTTTTCTGCCCAGGCTGGCTTGGAAACACAATTCTCAGATCTCAATCTCCCAAGTAGCTAGGAATAGAGTTGTGAGCCACAGTGCCTACCACAGTAGAGTTTTGAATAATGCTCATAGCACACCAGTTCTGAAGAGCAACTGCTGCACACTCTCCCCTTTCCTCCTGATGATAGCCTCGTTGCCATACTTTGCATCATACGTTTCTATCAGTTTATAAATGGGCTTCACTTCTCTACCTCAAACAGTTACTACCAATGTATTTGAAATCACTCAATAGATGTAAATGCTTCAAAAATGTAAAGTCATATAAAGAATCTGAATGCTGTTTAATGTGACTCCTAAAAAATCTTGAGTAATTTGAATACCTCTTTTGATTTTAAGAGTTTCAAAGAAACAATTTGCATAAATTTTCACATCTGATTACAATTGGACTGGTAGGGAACTTTATGGTTATCTGTTTGGTTTTGTTTGTTTTGGTCAGTCGTGGGGCTTAAACTCAGGGCTTAGGCACTGTCTCTGAGCTCTTACTCTTTTTGTTGTTGTTGTTGGTTGTGGGGCTTGAACTCTGGGCCTGGGCGCTGTCCCTCAGCTCTTCAGCTCAAGGCGAGTGCTCTACCGCTTGAGCCACAGCGCCACTTCCAGCTTGCTGGTGGTTTATTGGAGATAAGAGTCTCATAGACTTTGCTGCCTGGGCTGGCTTTGAACCTTGATCCTCAGAGCTCAGCCTCCTGAGTAGCTAGGATTACAGGCGTGAGCCATCGGCACCCAGCTTGAGCTCTTATTCTTAAGGCTAGCGTTCTACCACTTGGAGCTACAGCTCCACTGCCAGGTTATGCTTTAGTAAAAAAAATACTTGTTATTTTAATGACAAGATTGAAGAGTAAGGACATTTAATGAGGTATACCTAAAGTTAGTGACAGAGGCATTAAAAAAATAATGGATCAGAATTTTGATTTTGGTTCTGTGCTTTTCATTTGCTCATACCTACTAAGATTAGATACTTAGCTAGGCATAGTGATGCATACTTCTAATCCCAACACTCAGGAGGCTAAGAAAAGAGGATTGTCTGGGCAGACTTGGCTATACAGGGAGACTATCTCAAACCACTCTAATCCCTACTGATGCAAAAAAAGAACCTCTCTCTCTCTCTCTCTAAAACATATGTTATATAATCTTTAATACACAATTTAATCATTCTGCATGTAATTATTAAACTTTCATTTTTTAAGTTTTTGTATTATCTTTAAGTAGTTACAACAAAGGTATTACCATTCAACACATGAACATGCCAGTTTAGGAATACAATGCATCTTGATCACCATTGTTTTCATTAATTCATAGTATAAGAATTGTAGAACAGAAAGACATTGATAATCTATGACTTATGGGATGTCATTTTCAATTTAAATTTGACTTCTTAGAAAATACAGACATAACTTTTCTTTATAAAAACAAAATCTAACTGAGCTAGACACTGGTGGCTCATGCCTGTAATCCTAGATACTCAGGAGCTGAGATCTGAAGATCAGAGTTCAAAGGCAGCCTGCGCAGGAAATTCTGTGAGACTCTTATTTCCAATAAACTACCAAAAAAAAAAAAAAAACCCTGAAGTGGAGCTTTGGCTCAAGCAGTAGAACACTAGCCTTGAACACAAAAGCTCAAAAACAGTGCCCCAGAACAGGCACAAAAACAAAAGAAAATCAAAATGTTTCTCATTTAAAAATAATAGCATAGTATTGTTAGACTGAAAGTACAAAAGCTAATTCTTCTAAGTCTCAGAGATTCTATGAATACATGATCAAAATTCAAGAATGACAAAAATCCTGAAAGTTTGACAATTTTGTTGTAACATATGATCTCCTGTTTACCAGCATGTCTTGGATGATGCACATGAGAACACAGAACGCTACAATGAAGCAGTCACCAGTGCCCTAGAGACCATCGCCTCCCTTCATTCCATCATCACAGCTCCAAGAGTAGACCTCTATGACCTGGAGGCCTCGCTGGAGCTGCTTCACAGGAAACAAAAGGAGTTGGAATCCACAGTTGCGCATGTCCAAGACCTCGCTGAGAAACTGGGGACTGTATCCAGCCCAGAAGCCAAACTACAGCTCCAGGAAGCTATACAAGAACTAGTTTCAAAGAGCTCGGCCTTGAAGGTGGCAGGTGAAATGCAGGAAGCTGAAATGGAAAGGTAGGTCTTATTTCTAAAGAACTGTTCATGTTTATTATGCTTTAAGATCAGATGCTCTAGGGATTTCTCTGTTGTTAGCAGATAATTTGGACAATATGGAAAAGTAAAAAAAAAAACAATCACTGAAAAAAGCATGCTAAATATTGCATTGTGTTAAAATTTATTTCATACTTGGTACATACAATTTAATACTTATAGAAGTATGTATATAGTATAAATGATAATAAAACAAACATCTTTGTACTCAAAGTTTCAAAGATAAACACAATTTTGTATGTGTGTGAGTACCAGTACTGGGACTTGAACTCAGGACTTGAGCACTGTCTCTTAGCTTTTTTACTTAAGCCTGGTGCTCTATCACTTGAGCAACAACTCCACTTCCAACTTTTTGCTGGTTAATTTGAGAGTATTATCTCATAAACTTTTCTGCCCAGGCTGGCTTCAAAACTGATTCTCAAGTCTCAGCCTCCCTCTAGTAGCTAGGATTACAGGCACGATCTACTAGTGCCTTGCTTGATTCATTTAAATTCTTTTATGTCCTTCTTCTCTTTTGACTGAGAATAACCACTATGCTAAATCTTACATTTATCATTTTTTGGCCTTTTTTTGGGGTGCCAGTCCTGAGGCTTGAACTTAGGGTCTTGGTGCTGCCCCTGAGCTTTTTTGCTCAAATATTAGTGCTTTGTCACTTGAACCATAGCTTCACTTTTAGCCATTGGCAACCAGTTTCATTGTACTTTTTTAATGTGTTTTTATGTCTTGTTTTCATGATCTTTTTTTCTTTTTAAAACTTGGTCTTATTATGTTGCTAAGGCTGACCTTGAATTCATGATCCTCCCACCTCAGCCTCCTAGTGCTGGGATTATAGGCATATACTACCATACCCAGTAGTTTTCACAATTTGTAGTTGACCCATACATAGTGCATGCATTTTAAAACTTCCATTTTTTGAAGTCATCATTATGACTCTGAAGTTTCTTCATCTTGTCTGTAGTAAAATTCATGCACCTCACTATTGATGGACGTTTGTATTATAAACTGCTCCTAGGAGCATTTTTACATAGAAGACCTTCCCTTGAGTATATAAGAGTGTAACTTCCCAGGTCCAGAGGTTTGCAAATCTTAAATTTTTAGTGCCAAACAATTTTATCAGTTTCCACTTTTACTAGCCCCTTGCAAGTGTTTGAGTTGTCTCGCATCTTTGTCTATACTAGATATGACGGGAGAAGTAGTTTCAGTTAGCATCTTGTTGCTGCTGCTGAGTTTGATCCTTTGTGAGATCCTTTGTAAGATGTTCATTGGTCATTCATATTTCCTTTTCTGTGAAATACCTCTTCAAGCCTTTTCCTTATTGTTTCTTAGGAATTTATTTTATATTTTAAGTCCTTTGTAGTTATGTGCATTGTAAATCCATGAATATAGCTCATTAGTAATGCTTAAACATGCAGTTTGCTTGAGTAAAGAGACTTCATTTAAAAAAAAAAAGGAAAGGAAAACCCCTCTAATTTTGTGTTTTGAGGTCCATTCTGTCTGCCTATTCAAATTCACACTGGAAGCCATTCACAGTTCTCCTTGGAGATAGATAGTCCACAACAATATAGAAATGCTTTACAGAGGGGGAAAGAAATAATAAAAGAAAGTGAATCATATCCTTTTGAAAGAGTTAAGTGAGGGAGAATTGATTCTGGAAAGTTCAGCATTTATTGGTGTCCCACAAAACTCAGTGTCCTATTCTACTAACTGCCTTATCAGGTGTCTGGAGAATTACAGATGCTACCAAAAAATGAAGGAGGAGCTGCACACTAACCTCAGGAAGGCGGAGACCACTCTGGGGCAGTCCATGGCCCAGTTGCCCGGTTCCTACAAGGAAGCCTTAGCTCTTTTGGAACAGAGCAAGGTAACGGTAACTGTGACTGTCAGTCTGTACAACAGGCAAGTAGAGGCAGCAGAGAAGGTGGCTCCGTTACAACCGACGGAAATCTTTAAACACCCAGGAAAATCACTTAGTCCACACAGGGGTTTGATGGGAGGGTGGGTGGGCAAAGCCACAGCTCTGGATTCACAACTCCACACTCCCCTAACAGCATCTTGTAGCTTGTCGAAGCCTTTCCTTCCCCAGCATTTGCAGGGACAGTGGCAGTATCCACAGCTCTGAATTTCTTTCCATCCTCTTTTTTTTTTTTGTCAGTCGTGGGGCTTGAACTCCGGGCCTGGGTGCTCTCCTTCAGCTCAAGACGGGCGCTCTACTAACTTGAGCCACAGTACCACTTCCAGTTTTCTGGTGGCTTATTGGAGATGAGTCTCATGGAGTTTCCTGCACGGGCTGGCTTTGAACTGTGATCCTCAGATCTCAACTTCCTGAGTAGCTAGGATTACAGGCGTGAACCACCAGCACCCGGCTTTTCCATCCCTTCTTGTACCCTGTTAGCAAGCAATTTTATTTATTTTTGCAGTGTTGGAGTTTGAACCGAGGGCCTCATCCATGATAGGCAAGCACCCTGTCACTAACTACATCCCTAGCCCACCTACCAATTTGAGTTTTGTTTCCTTCTTTTATTTGAATCTATGGGACCATAGTATTGCAATAAAATAATATAAATAAAATTCATAATAAATATTAATTCATATTTATCCTGGTTTTTTACTTATAGATTTATTCTTTGAGACAGAGTTTCTCATGTAGCCAAGGCTAGCCTCAAACTTGTGATCCTCTTGTCTTAGCTGCCCAAGTACTTGGATTACAGGCATGCATCATCATACCTAGCATGTTATTAGGGTTTAGATGAGACATTCAAAATCAAATGTACTTACTATCCACAAGAAATTAAAATAGGAGCTAAGCAAACAAAACAATCCTAAATGTTGTATTGGTAGTTGATACAGTTGATATTG
This sequence comes from Dipodomys spectabilis, assembly GCF_019054845.1. NCBI lineage: Eukaryota > Metazoa > Chordata > Mammalia > Rodentia > Heteromyidae > Dipodomys > Dipodomys spectabilis. Next base: position 7,976,049 of record NW_024870750.1, read on the forward strand.
TACAGATGAACTACCTAGTAAAATGTCACAAAATGTACTTGAAGAATATTTACATTTGATAATATAGTCTTATTAGAAAATTTAGTTTCTGGGTCTTGTCCCTTCAGTCCCAAATACATGAAGAATTTAATGCATACATAATTCTCATCTGGCTCAAATTGGCTTACAAATGGATGAGGAATGGATCATGGAATATTTGTAGAGGATGAAAATCATTTAATGTCTCAAATTTAATATATTTTTTAAGTTCCAGAATAAATCAGAGACACTCTTACTATTTCAATTTTTTTCCCCAGTTCTGGGGCTTGAGCTCAGGGCTTGAATGCTGTCTCTTAGCTTTTCTACTCAAGGCTGGCACTCTACTACTTGAGCCACAGCTCCACTTTTTGGTGGTTAATTGGAGATAAGAATCTCACAGAACTTCCTGCCCTGATTGACTTAGAACCACAGTTCTCAGATCTCAGCCTCCTGAGTAGCTGGGATTACGGGCCAGATCAGAGATGTTATATTCTTTTCTCCCTTTCTTTCCTTTCTGCCTTAAGGCCTTGGTGTCAAGTCTCATTGGAACCAGAGAAGAGCTGGTGAAACTTCGGCAGCTGGTCAGACAATTGGGGTGCAGGTGCACGGAAAGCAGTGCTATGCGAGTACTCGGAGGTGCATCAGCTCTGTGGGATGATTGGCTGAGTTTGCTGGAAGCTGCCAGGGCATGGGAGAGGTGGAGTGAAGAACTGAAGCAGGAGTGGAAATTCATCAGTAAGGAAGTGAGTACTTCATTATCCTCACTCAAACCCTGTGGTTCCCAGACAAGGCTTGTTGCATTAGGTTTATAACTTTGTTCCTATATGAAACAAATCTACAACCAATCACTTGTGAACAGTGCACACACATTGCTTACAGAGGCCAGGTCTTATGTAGCGGTCATTCGGGCGCAGCTGTGCTCTGTGCTAAACTTGTGTGGCTAGCTACCTGTCCTCCTCATTAGCCTCAGTTTTCTGCATGTGTGCAGAAACTCTATGATTAAATGATAGTTGAAGTATTAGAGAATTCATTCTCTTTCCCCTAATAGCCATGAAATGGGAAATATATGTCATCCATATTTTGTTGGATGGTGGCTCATGCCTGTAATCCTAGCAACTCTGGAAGCTGAGATCTTAATATCACAGTTCCAAACCAGCCTAGACAGGAAAGTTATGAAACTCTTATCTCTACTGAAAAGCCAGCAGTACAGTTATGGCTCAAGAGGTAGAGCACTAGCCTTGAGCAAAAATGTTTAATGACAGTGACCAGGTCTTGAGTTCAATCCCCAGAACTGACATTTTAAAAAAAACAATTCATTATCTCTATTCTCATAGGTAAACAAAGACAGCTGGATCAATGTTTCCAAGACAATCAAATATGTTTAATATTCATAGGTATGCATGTATGGAATTTACTCCATCCATCTGAGGGTAGACTAACCAACCAGAAGATTCTGTGTGATAAAGCTCTAACCCTGATGTGTGCTCCTGTGGGAGACCAGGGAGACCTTTCTTAAGTTCTAAGTCAGACTCACCTGTGTTCAGAGCCCTAGTTGTGTGACCTTGGGCCAAAGTCTCAGCTTCTCTAGTGTTAGCCTAGCCCAAGCTCTCACACTTCCTGCTTCTGCAACTGCAGATGTAGGAACAGCATCATTTTTTCTCAAAGTTGCATGCTAGGGACAACATGTGAAAAAAATACCAGGCCTAGAGAGTTGTTCAATGCTTGCTCATTTCTTTCCTGAACTGCCTTCTACCAGCCATTTGGTCTCAGTTTATGGAGCTTTAAATTTAGAGTAACATCTGCTTAACAAATGCATTATTTCTTTGTGTCAAAAGAATTACATAATACATTCTAAGCCAAAGCTAAATCACTTAAGTCTTAAAACAGTATTCAGTTTCTTTCATAGTAGTGCTTTGGAGAGTAGGTGTCAGATAGGTGACTACTTTTGGATTTGAGCCTTAAAATCTTTATTGTGATGATAACCCCTCTTAAAAATAACTGTCTCATGTATGTATTACCCTCAAGGTTAGAACTAAGTAATGGACATAATAACCAACTAATTTTGAAATTAACTACATTTGTTAGCTATGAGAATTAGCTATAATTGTTAAGTATGAACTTAAAAGTATAAGATGCAGTGTTCTTTCTGAAAACTGGGCAATGTCCATCACTTGATTCATGGCTTAGGACTTAGGCATCGCATATATTCAGAAAGAAAATGGGAAATCATGTGAAATTATCTTACTCTGATCTTTCCAGAGGGCCAGGTGTATGTGAGCTACACATCGCAACTTTAAGTGAAAACTTGTCTCCTATTGGTTTCAAAGTTTCTGCTGAGTTTACCTTAGATGGAAATGTAATGCATCATTACTTAATTGGAGAGAGAGCACACATGCTTTGGGACTGAGATGCTTAGAACTTGATATTCCTAAAAATGAGTCAACGGTGCTAGTGGAGCTTGAACAGTGAATAATATCTTGAATCTCCAAATCACAAGGAATTTTGTAAATTATACTTTGTGTGGGGCTGCGAATACCACTTTCTCTCCTGTCCATAATGGTACCACTTACTGAGCCCCTGCACTGTGGTAAACAAGTTCACACATGATCTCATTGACTCCTTGCCTTGGACTTACTAAGTAAATATAATTACTTTACTGTTTGGCAGATGGGGAAAAGGATCATTAAGCGATTTTTTAAAAACTAATGCCACAAGAGTCTCACTTAGAGACTGAACAGTAAGCTTCTGGGACTGAGACTGTCTTGTTTGTAGTAAATATTTATGAAGGACAGTTATTCAAATGCAAATCCAGGTTCTAAGTTATTATTCTTTTTATCTTATCACAATATTGCTGTATCGCTATTGGCAATCGTTATCTTATTAATTCCGACCCCATTTGTTTAAAACACTCAAACAAACATTTGACAAAAATTGGCTAACACACAAAAAATAGGGGCTGTATTCTCTGGTTTCTCTTCACTAAGCAGAATGCATTTGGGATTCTTTTCTTTTCCTCTGCTCACATCAGTACTTCTTATCTTTTTTTAGTGGTAGAGTTAAAACATTAAACAACTTGATCTTGGCCTTAGAAGACAATCTCTGGCATTCCTCATATCGTTGGGTGTTTGGGAATGTAATGCCCTGGCTCCTGAATTTTCATAGGATTTTGCTTTCTCACCCTCTGTCACATCTAATTGGACTTCCAAGGTCTTGCTCATCATTTCAGTCAGTATCGTAAGTGTAGTCACCTGGAGAGGTACTCGGTTATGTCCACATAGCCAGGTGCCTGACTGTCTCAATGTACAGTAGAAAACCGGGGATGCGGATGACTAAACTTGAGTTGAGGGAGCTTCAAAGGATTTGAAGATGGGCAGAAGAATTATCTGATTGAGAGATTTTTTTCTGTCTCTACTCTGAGTTTAAGGCTGATAAACTCTGTGTGTGCATGCATATGAACACACGTACACTCATGTACCAATACTGGGACTTGAACCCAGGGCCTTGCACTCTCACTTAGCATTTTTCTCTCAAGGCTGGTACTCTACTACTTGAGCCATACTTCTACTTCCTGTTTTAAGCTAGTTAATTGGAGGAGTCTCTCAGGTTTGAATTTCTCTGCCTAGCCTGTCTTCTAACCCAGATCCTCAGACCTCAGCCTCCTGATTAGCTAGGATTACAGACATGAGCTGCTAGCACCTGGTCAGGATGGTAGAATTATTATTTTTTCTTCTTTGTCGGTCACAGGAGTTGAACTTGGGGCCTGGGTGCTGCCCCTGATCTCTTTTTGAGCCACAGTGCCATTCCTGGTTTTCTGGTAGTTAACTGGAGATGAGTCTCATGGACTTTGTTGCCAGGCTGGCTTCGAACTGCAATCCTCAGGTCTCAGCCTCCTGAGTAGCAAGGATTACAGGTGTGAGCCACCAAGACCCAGCAGACTGGTAGAATTCCTAATGTCTAGATCTGTGTTGTATTAAGTTCTTTTTATTTCTGGGTTCTGCAGTGGTTGATAACAGTGGTTGATACCTATGCAGTTGGTGCACTAATTCAGCTACTTTCCCTTTGGTAGGTTTCAGGTTGGTAAGGATGTCCCTGGCTTAGTTTCAGAGTAAGCAGGGATTGGAATTGAAGGGAAAGAAAACTGTAGAAAACTTCCTGTAACCAGGAGTGGCCACCCCCATCTCTAATACTAGAAGCAGTTCGGGAGCATTCATTCTAACTACCTCATGTATGCGTCCTATGAATGCTGCTTTCTCCAACAGAAATCCAGAGGGGAGAATAAATCATGGTGAATAATCCAGTAGCCTTTTGCTCAGCCCATGACAGCACACCTCAATTTAATCACATGGCTGCATCAGCAGTCACTGGGAGGGGCTGTGGCGTTCCAATGATGGTGGCTAATATTCTCAGCTGCAGGAGAACACACTAGTGTCTGGCCTTTGAAACCTTTAAAGTGTGAGCAAACATAAAAATTATGGCTGCCAACAGATAAGTTTCAGGTTCTAAATGATAAGCATGTATTTCACTCATTTTTGTTCTCTCTCCCTCTTCCATTTCTCTCTCACACTCCTACTCTGGCCTCCCTCTCCGGCCCTCCTTCATTTATTTACTGAACTAGATTGAACGAGAAGCAATTATTTTAGACAATCTTTCAGAAGAACTCCCGGAAATTTCCAGAATAAAAGAGGCAGTCACCACTGAGGAGCTTTCTGAGCTGCTGCATTCTCTGTGTCAGTACGAAGAGAGCGTGGAGAAGCAGCAACTATTCCTGAGCCTACTTCTTCAGCGCATAAAGAATATCCAGAATGTTCCAGAAGGCCCAGAGGCCGTGGAAACTACCCCAGCTCTTCAAGAGATTTTGCTTATGCAAGAACGGTGTGACAGGTAAGATTTATGAAGAAGTATTGAGATTGTATTTGACAGTTGCCACTCACAATTTAGAAATTACCAGATTTGCTAAAAGAAAATTTAGAGCCAGGCACTTGTGGCTCCTAGCTACTCAGGAGGCTGAGATCTGAGGACTGCAATTTGAAGCCAGACCAGATAAGAGTCTGTGAGACTCTTATCTCCAATTAACCATTAAAAAGCCAGAAGTAGAACTATGGCTTGAGTGCTAGCCTTGAGCACAAAAGAGCTCAGGGACAGTGCCCAGGCCCTGAGTTCAGGCCTCAGGACTAGCACACACACAAAAAGCTTAGAATAATAACAATACTACAGAATTGAGTAAAAAACAAAAAAAGAAGCCAGGCGCTGGTGGCTCACGCATGTAATCCTAGCTACTCAAGAGGCTGAGATCTGAGGATCCTGGTTCAAAGCCAGCCCAAGCAGGAAAGTCCATGAGACTCTTATCTCCACTAAACCACTAGAAAACCGGAAGTAGTGCTGTGGCTCAAGTGGTAGAGCACTCGCCTTGAGCTGAAGAGCACAGGGACAGCGCGAGCGCAGGGACAGCGCCCAGGCCCAGAGTTCAAGCCCCATGACTGACAAAAAAAAAAAACAAAGAGCTAGAAAAATTAATAATTATAAATAAAACAATATACATTTTTCATCTTGATATTCCTAAGTGTCATTTCTTTTTGTTTCAGATATTTTAGGACTGCTTGTAATTATAGGAAATTTTTAAAAATGGGGAAAAGTATAAAGTTAATATAAAAAATCCACTTTGAATCTCCATTTAACCGTCACTGATATGCTTTTCTCATATTTTACTACAATTTTAACTAAATTTGGATTATAGTACACTGCTTTTTGTTATATGAACACTTGATCAGTATATCTTGTCTTTTAACTATGCCATTATATATTAATTTAAGAATATCTCTATAGGACTGAGAATGGGCTCAGTGGTACTGCTTGCCTAGCATGCATGAAGCGCCAGGTTCTGTTCCTCAGTACCACATAAACAGAAAAGGCTGGAGGTGATACTGTTGCTCAAGTGGTAGAGTGCTAGCCTTGAGCAAAAGAAGCTCAGGGACAGTGAGTGCCCAGGCCCTGAGTTCAAGCCCCAGGACTGGAAAACAAAATCTCTATAGTATTCTGTCATATGTAGCTTATGTCTATAAATCCTAGCTACTCAGGTTGAGGCCCGAGAATTCTGTTTCAAAACTAGTCGATGCAGGGGCTGGGAAGGTGGCTCAGTGGTAGAGTGCTTGCCTTGAATGCCTGAGGCCCTGGGTTCGATTCCTCAGCACCACATAAGCAAAAAGAAAAAAAAAGCCGGAAGTGGTGCTGTGGCTCAAGTGGTAGAGCGATAGCCTTGAGCTGAAGAGCTGAGGGACAGCGCCCAGGCCCAGAGTTCAGGCCCCACGACCGGACCCAAAAAAAAAAAAACTAGTCGATGCAGAAAAGACTGAACTGTGAGGCTCTTTATCTCCAATTAACCAGCAAAAAGCCAAAGGTGGAGGTATGATTCAAGTGGTAGAGCTCCAGCCTTGAGAGAAAAGGGCAATTGAGAGCGTAAGAGCCTGAGTGCAAGCCCTTGTACTAGTAAAAGTAAAAAAAAAAACCTTTATGTGTAATTATGTTCTGTCGATGAGATTTATTCTTATGTCCAATCTCTTATTTCCATATGTGACGAAGTGATTGAGAAAGACAACAAGTAGAAAGGTTGAGTCAATAGACTTAATAGTTCTATGGCTAGAAATGCTCTGAAGAAAAAACTAGGTTTTTTTTCTAGCACATTGACTAAACTCACTGATTTCACGGAGTAGAGGTCAAGTAGTTCTCCAGCTGGGATTTTGGTAGTTCATTTCTGATACCATCAGGAGATAGCTTAACTTCCACATTTTGAGGGCTTAGTCCCACAGGCCACCCTCAGTCCCAGGTTGCAAATTGTTACCTATATTTCACAACAAATGGCTGCTGGGTTCAGTTAATTTGCTAGAGTGGCTCACAGAAGAAACACATACACTGGCTTATTAATAAAAGATGCAATAAGGGGAAAAAAGATACAATAAGGGGCTAGAGGCATGGTTCAAGTGGTAGAATGCCAGTCTAGTCACCTGGCTGTCTCCCTTGGCAACCAGTCCTCATTCTGATGCTTTTGGGGAGCCTACTATGAGCCACTTTGTTAGAACAGATGATCTTATCATTCAGGAAATGACAAAGGTCCATAGAGTTCTATGTCAGGAACCAGGGCAGCAGAATAACATTAAAGCAATTCTCCTTGCACCCCTTTTTATATGAGCCTTAGGAGTTCTGGCTCAGCCACCAGGGCAGAGACTCTGTGTGTGTATCTCTGTGTGTGTACACATACATAAGGTATGTGTGTGTGTGTGTGTGTGTATGTGTGTGTGTGGTATAAGAAATATACATAGATACACATTTCTTATTATATTACATCACAGATAGCAAATAGTTCTTGGAAAGATTTTTATACACCTTTCCCATTACCAGTGTTTGATATATTATATCCATAACAAATGGGGTCAGTGGCAGAGAAAAAAGCTAGAGCCTCTCATTGACTCCAAGCACACCTCTTCCATTTCAGATCAAGGACTACATGGAACAAACTAGAGGACAGAGATGATGATTCGAATGTCAAGTGTGAAAGAGGGGAGTTAGGATTTAAATTTGGAGAAGTGTTAGATGGAATTATAGGAACTGCTGATTGCATATTATTATTATTATGTAATTGTACTCAGGGATTTCAATTCCCTAAGTCAGGTTATGAGTGCAACACTTCCTGAACACTGTCCCCCCTTGCTTCATTCTCCAAGACAATTATATTTTGATGCTGTATTTTAGACTTTTACAGAAAGTTCTACAAAACAAGGAACTGGTACAGACTGAAATCCAAGAAAGACAGTCCTTCGCAAGGGAAATAATTGCTTTGAAGAGTTTATTTCAACAGACTACAGCTTCTTTCCAAAACATGGCACCCGTAGACCATCCAGAAAGGCCAGAACAAGTAGAGGTGAGTGAGGAGAGAATGCGTGAATGTGGCTGACACTGGTACCCTGCCTCATATTTAAAGTATTTGGGGGCAGAGGGAACGTGGAGACGAAGAAGAAGAAGGCAAGGCAGAGGCCCTCTGGATGGTGTGCGGAGAGGTAGGGGAGAAGAGGAGGGTGGGTGGAGAGCAGAGAACAGTTGAGGGCAGAGATGAGACCATCTTTGAGCATGTTTGGTGGGTAGGGGCCTCGCACTACTCTTGGATAGCATGGGAGACACCACTCCTCACTCCTTTCCTAGAAAGTAAGTGATGCTGTGCCTCTGTCAAAGTCAGAGAACTGTCTTCAGAATGACCTCTTACTGCCATCCAGTAGTGACAACCAAATGGGATTTTCAGAAGTTTATTCAAGTGACAAGCCATTATAAACCAGAACTTGTGGGCATTAATGCTTAAAAAGGGAACTTGGGTGTGTGATCCTTGACTGTAATCCCAGCCTTCTCAGGAAGCATGGTTAAGGGATCCAGGTCCCGGCCTGACAAGGGCAAAAATCAAGAGAGACCCTATCTGGAAAAAAACAAAGCAAAAAGAGCTGAGGCTTGGCTCAAGTGGTAGAGCACCTGTCTAGAAAGTGGGAGGTCCTGCGATTAGTTCCAAGTACTAAAAAAGAGTGGTGAGGGGCAAGGGAGGGATGGAGCAAAAGAGTTTAATTGGTAAAGCATCTGCTTAGCAAGCATGAGGCCTTGAGTTCAAACCCCAGTATTGCCTAAAGAAAAAGAAAATAGCTGTGTGCTGGTGGCTCACACTTGTAATCCTATCTACTTAGGAGGCTGAGATAGGAGGATCATGGTATGAAGCCAGCCTGGACAAGAAAATCTATGAGACTAATCTCCAGTTAACTACAAAAAAAAAAAAAGTCCAAGTGGAGCTGTGACTCAAGTGGTAGATTGTTAGCCTTGAGCACAAAAGCTCAGGGACAGAATCCAGACTCTTGGGTTCAAGTCTCAGGATCAGCAGAAAAAGAGAGGGGGGGGGGAGATAGAAGGGGGGGCGAGGAAGGGAACTAGGGAACTTACTCTCTTCACTCCTGGAACCATTCTTTATGGGACAGATGTCTCTGTAGCTCAGATACCCAGACCTCCAGCCCACCTGTGTCCAGATGTCACTACTCTTTAACCCCCCCACTGCTGAGAATGAAGAACAAGTCTGGTTAAATTAGAACCGTCCTTCAGGGCTCTGATTCACTGCCTCACAGCACAAACAGTGGTACTCAGCAGTAACTGTAAAAACTAAACAACCCAAGAGCCAGAGTGAAGTCAAGAAGTATTTTTCCACTTGATCTTTGGGAAAGTCCTAAACAAATGAGTTTCTCCTTTGTAATTACTGCAGGAGAACAGAGATTGGATTTTGTTTCTAGGCCACAACCAATGGACTATTTGTTCTGGTTTCTTTTATCTCCTCTAGCGGGCATTCTTTGGGTGGAACTGGAACCCTCCCTTTTAGAAAGAATTGGGGCTCTGCTGAGCTGTCTAATTACATGAAACAGACACTTTTCCTTCAAGCTGGGGGCTTTTAGTAGCCTTGACTCATTGTGATGATAATGTAGGAAGTAAAAATCGCAACAATTAATAACAACACCAAAAGAACTTCTTTGAAACTTTTGCTACTTGTAGCCTTTTAGATCAGGACTGCAAGTGAGATCCAGTTAAATCCTAGAGGTACTTTAGAAGCAGGTGATGTTGTAATATCTTTTTGCCACAATGATCTGACACTATGAAGAGATATCAAGTTTTAATTCTTACAAATTAGGAGGCATCATCTGACCAGGCTGAGCTCTCTCAGCTTGTGTCATTCAAAGTTTGCTCACTTAAATCTTGAGGCTGGAAAGCTGCTCTGGCTTTTTAGAGCAAAACTTCCCCTCCTTACCTCCAGTACTAGGAGCGTTGAAAGTCTTTGGATATTTTTTTTAGGAGCTTCAGAGCATTCTTAAGAGAGGGAAGCTGTCTTTGGAGAACATTATGGAAAAGCTGCGAATCAAGTATTCTGAAATGTACACCATAGTCCCTGCAGAGATGGATTCCCAAGTGGAGGAGTGCAGAAAAGCTCTCGAAGACCTGGATGAGAAGGTAATACTAATGTATGAATGCAGGTTAGTGCTGATCGGGCCAGATGATTACACAGGAGAAAAATACGCTTTTATGTCACATTTTCAACTACGCTGATTTCAGCTTCAGCTGGTTATGATCAAATTTGGTTAAAATGAACAGTTTGTGTATACGGAGGGGAAGATGCTTGAAAGAAGGAGTCTCGATAACAGAATATTAGATCATTTGTAGTTTTTTTTGGTGGAGGTGCTTAGTTTTTCTTTTGTGTTTGACAGTAGTTTGTGTATTTTACTTGGCTTATTGTTGTCTTATTGTCATTTACTATACAATTTCTTAAAAGCTTTAGAAGTTAATAATACTTGGACTTAAAAATGTATTCCGCCCAAAACTCTTTGAAATGACATCCAAGGGTAGTAAGAATAAAAAAATGTACAACTCATTGGGAATAGTGTTAACAAATAGTACATTCGGAATAGTACTTAGCATATAGTACCTGTCTGATGACGATGTTACTAAAACATAAGCACACATAGACAAATGTTTCTATCTGTGTGGCCCGTTTCAGTGACATGGTGGAAGGTCTTATAGGACCAGAGACATAGTAGCTTAGCATGGACAGGTTTTCTGAGGAAAAATGGAACCCAAGTAAAAAGTATGTAACTTCCTAATACCTGTTTATAAAAAATCATTTTGGTTTAATGTACAAGATAACCTGTTAGATACTTTCACAAGGATTATCTACTATTGGTTTTATTTTAAGAGACAGATAAATGCTTTTAGAGAAATGAAAGGTTATTCTCATGAGTATTTTATGTAAAAATCCCTGCAAAGTAAGTTAATAAAATAAAAATCAGTCTTTGAAATTCAAGATTGAGCAGGGTGTTGTGGCTCATGCCTACAAGCCTAGGTACTCAGAACACTGAAATTCAAAGCAAGCATAGGCAAAAAAAGCCCATAAGACTCTTACTTCTAACTAACTAGCAAAAAGCCAAAATGGAGGTATAGCTTAAATGGTTGAGCTCTAGCCTTGAACAGAAATAGCCAAGAGAGAGTAGGTGACCTTGAGTTTCAAGCCTTAGTACTGGCAAAAACCAAACAAAAAAAAATTGAAGCTTTGTTAACTTGTGAATTATTCCAAGTTCCTTATTTCCTGTATCATGTCATGTTCGCCATGTATCTAAATAGTATGTTTCTTCCAGGAGAATACTTTCCAAAAATATCAGACAACTTCCTTTTGTGATCATTTGTTACATAGCCAGAAGGAATAAAATCATATAGGATCAAAATAAGAGTTTTAAAAGTAATCATCATGATTATAGTATACTCTGTGGAATAAAAACCTGATTCCAAACGTATTAGCTGCCAGTGGTGAATAGAGCCTGGGATAGAGTCTGGAGATTTGAAGACTTTTTGGAAAGTCTAGCCGCAACCTTGTGTGACCTCTACATGTCATTCAGCCTGGGTTTCAGTTTCTGCATCTGTATACTTGCCTTCATGGGATAGTTTTAGTCTCATTGGTCATATTAATGTGGTACAGATTAAAGTATTAGGCAAAAGCATATAATATTAGTTGGTATTTGTTGGCTACTTGGACATTGCCTTATCGTCACAGCTTCAGAAAACAAGAACAGAAATGAATCGGGCATTTAGGAACATGAGACATTCACCATTCATTTATTGTCTTTCCTAGCACAAGTAATTTTCTTAAGGAAATCACCTAGATAAAAAAAATTACATTGCCTGCAGCTAGATTTCTTCTTTGCTCAAGGCTGATATTCTACCATGAGCAGCTAGATTTTTGATTGCAAGGAAAACACATACTAGAAACAGTCATATAGAAAAATTAAAGTGTCTCCATCTTAGAAAATATCCACTTTGAGGAGATTGTTTTATGCAAATGAATATTAAGGTGGAAATCTTGCTTTTAAGCTGCCTTGAGAATAAGTTTGGTTTTATTAAAATAGACAAGGCCAGGCACCGGTGGCTCACACCTGCATTCCTAGCTACTCAGGAACCTGAGATCTGAGGATCATTGTTCAAAGCCAGCCCGAGCAGGAAAGTCCATGAGACTCTTATCTTCAATAAACCACTAGAAAAAAACCAGAAGTGGTACTGTGGCTTAAGTGGTAGAGCTCTTTTGCTCAAGGATAGCACTCTACCAGTTAAGCCCTACCTCTACTTTCAGCTGTTTCTGGCCATTAATTGGCAATGAATCTTACAGGCTTTCCTGCCCTGGCTGGCTTTGAACCTCAATCCTCAGATCTCAGTTTTCTGAGTAATGAGGATTATAGGAATGAGCCATCAGCATCCAGTATGAATTGTATTTTCTTAAAATTAATTAATGTATAGATGACATTTAAAAGATCAGGTAAACACATTGCCATTCCATAGCTAGTGATCTACCCTGTCATGAATGCATTTGCTGGTATGATGTGCAATTATTTTCTTCAGACCTTCCAAGTTTTTGCAAGTACTGGTTTTGTTGTTTGATCCTGGGGAATGGAGAACAGAAATCCTTGGTAAGCCCAGCATGACTTTTCTCATGTAACAGATCAGCAGTGAAGTCTTGAAGAGCTCACCGTCCTACGTAATGAGCAGGAAAATAGAGGACATTAATCATGGGCTCCAGCTTGTTGAAAAGTTGCTGCAGCAGAAAAGCAAAAACATGGAGATGGCTCAAGAAATCCAAAAGGTAATGCCTTCCTGTCACTCAGCTCAGCAACTGCAGTCTCTGATCTACTGCACACACACACACACACACACACACCATTCCACCCTCAATTGATCATCCCAAGGTGAGGTCTTTAGACTCACTTGCATCTCTGAGACCCTAAGCCACATCTGTAGTATTGGTGATGAGAAGTCACCCACAGGGCCTGAGAGAGAAGGGTTTACATTGGAGAATGAGTCTCAAAGTTTTGCAGGGTAGGCACATGCTTGACTCCTCAGAGTCTCTGAAGTAGGGTTTCCACAGAAAGGATCTTATATTGGGAAGAGTTTTCATTAGCCCACTTTAAAACCAAATGTTTATCTCATGACTTTTTGTGAAATTAGGACAGTATTGGCCTTACTTGTTGTGATTAATCTCTAGAAAATGTCCCGGTCTTTTGTTTCCTTGCAGCTAATTTTCCTGAAACAGATTCTGCCTGTTACAGGTAGAAGAACTCAGAAAAAGTGGCTTTTGGTTTAGATTACAAATAGTTACAGCATACAAATTCAACAAGTATGCCTGAGATATTATTTAAGTAGCTTTTCCTCATGCAAATACTTTGTAAGAACAAGGTCATTACGTCATCTACCATGGCATCTTCACTTAAGTCAACTTACAATTTCCTTCTCCAGAAAATGTGGGATGAGCTGGATCTCTGGCATGCCAAGCTAAATGAGCTGGATTCTGAAGTTCAGGACATTGTTGAACAGGACCCGGGTCAAGCTCAAGAATGGATGGATAACTTGATGATTCCTTTCCAGCAGTACCAGCAAGTATCACAAAGAGCAGAAACCAGAACCTCTCAGTTAAATAAGGTGAGACTGCAATAGCTGTTCAGAGATAGGTTGAAACCAAAAACGAACAAAGCTGGGTGCTGGTGGGTTATGCCTGTAATCCTAGCTACTCAGGAGGCTGAGATCTGAGGATTCCAGTTCAAAGCCAGCCCAGGCAGGAAAGTCTGTGAGACTCTTATTTTCAACTAACTACCAGAAAACTAGAAGTAAAGCTGTGGCTCAAAGTAGTAGAGCATTAGCCTTGAGGTGAAGATCTCAGGGGTAGTGCCCAGGCCCTGAGTCAAGCCCCAGGACTGAGACAAAAAGAAACACACACACACACACACAATTCAGAGGCCTCCAGTTCTCTTTGAATTACCAGCTACATTTGCTGAAGTTCATGCTGTGTGGTAAGCTCACATATGGGCACTGAGGAAAACAGAATTCCAGTAGAGATACAGGTCTGATTGGATAAGCAGAACCAAGAAGCCAGAAGTCAGAGCACTGCTGGAGGCCAGGCAAGTGCTGAGATTAAATAGGTACATGAAGAGCAGAGATAGGTATTCATAGGCAATCTAGGCAGGGAGTGAGCCTTGGGAAAGGCTGCCCTTTGGGAACAAAATCCCTCTACTCCATTCTAAATAATGCTGCTGTGGTATGGTGAGTTCTGAGTATCATCTATCAAGGATAGGATCCCAGTCTTAAAGGAAGTGGGCTATCACAGGGCAAAGTCCTGAGCAGGAAGAACTACAGGCCATTACCAGAGAGAAGTTAATGTGAACTAGACTAGTTGAGGCCCATAGAACTTAATACATTTCCCCCATGATCAGGATTGTGGAAGCATGTTAGCCTGGAACCAAAGTCTAGTGTTGTCAGCCATGGGGACGAGATCTTCAAGGCGTGGCATATCACTGACAGCAGCTAGCTTCTTCATTCAGGAGTCATTCACCTCCTGTAACCAGAATCCATCTGAGTTTGTACTGCATTTCTCTCCCAGGCCACGATTAAGATGGAGGAATATAGTGATCTTTTGAAGAGCACAGAGGCTTGGATAGAAAATACTAGTCATTTGTTGGCCAATCCTGCCCCCTGCGAGTCTTCAAAGACCCTGAGTCACCATGCCAGTACCCTCCAGGTAAGCTCTCTGAGGTTTTCTGTGAATGAGAGACCTCCATAATGGTCAAGGGATTCTCTCACTAGCACCATGGGCTTTTTCCTCCTCTGAAAAACAATCTTATGGCTGGCTACTCATACCAAGAGGTGGAAGGAAACACAGGCTAGGTGCAGGCTTTAGTCAGGGATTTTGGAGACCAGAATAGAGTTCTGTATGTTTCTTGTCATGACTTTTTAGATAATTTTGTGTGTGTCTTCCATGGGCCTCAGTTTCCCCCATCTGTGAAGTGAGAATGTTGCACTGGCTGGCGTTGATGGATTTGACTGGTAGAATTCTAACAAGCCTCCCCCTCCCTCACCCCCTGCCCAGTTATTCTTTGATCATCCTCTCCTTTAAAAACCAGTAGGAATGTGAATCCGATGGGATAGTCAGGTCATCAGTGAAGTTATGGAACATGGCCAAGGTCATCTTGTGGCTATGTGATCAATCACGAGTATTTGATGATGAGCCCCTCATAGTAGATAAGAGAGAGTCTCTGCTACTGGCTTGAAGAAGAAGCCATATTGGCTGCAAGCAACCTGCAGCCATTATGGGGTGGGGGAAGGAAAAATTTAGATTTGTAAGTTATTTGTAAAACATTCTAAAAACTACATGACTGTCTATATGATTTACAGTTTTTTTTCACAGTCTGTGGCTTAGCTTTATCAGTGTCTTTCAGAAAGCAGATGTTACTGACTTGCATGAAATCCAGTCTATCAATATTTATCCTTTCTGTGTTATCCTTTTATGCCGTAAGAAATTTTTACCCAACTCAAGACCCACAAGGATATTTTTCTGCTATTTTCTAGAAATTTGGTAGTATTACTTCTTAGGTATGTGATCCATTTCATGTTAGTTGTATATGGTGTGAGTCAGGATGGAGATTTCGTTTTTTCCCAGTTGTCCCAGCACCATTTATTAAAACAACTGTCACATTAATACCATGTTGAAAATTCATTAGATTCATATATGTAGGTCAGTTTCTGGTTTTCTCTCCTGTCTGTTAATCCGTGTGGCTAATCTTTTGCCTTTATGACAGTTGGATGGTTGTCATAATAATGGTAAACCTTAAAATCAAATAGCATGACTTTTATAACTTCTTACTCAAATTTGGTTAAGTTTATTCTTTGTGTTTTCCTGTAACTCTTAGAATCAACCTATATCTATTTAGAGGTCTGTTGGAATTTTGGTCTTCCTTTGCTTCATTCAGCAATGCTTTATAGTTCTCAGTATATAGGTCTTACATTTATTATAAAATTAATTGCACAGCATTTTACATTCTTGATGCTATTGTAAAAGTTGCTGTTAGCAAAAAGCATTGGCTTTAAGTTTGAGTTTTCTTTGACTTCCACTAGGACTATTAATACACAATTTTAAATAATCTTATTAATGTTAAAGATTTTTTTTATTAACGTTCTGCTTGAGCAGAAATGTGAACAAATGTAAATCTGTTCTGAGTTAAATTTTAGTCAGTTTGTTTCATTATCTTGGTTTTGTTTTGCAGTGATAGGGCGCAGTGTTTCATTTTCTTTCTCTTCCGTATTTCTCTTATCTAGATGGCTTTGGAAGATTCAGAACAGAAGCACAATTGCTTACATTCAATTCTCATGGATCTAGAAGACTTGTCAGTCATTTTTGAAACAGATGACTTAATACATTCCGTACAAGAGTTAAGCTCTCAGGTAGCAGCTTTACAACAGCAGATAATGGAAAGCCTTCCACATGTTCAGCGAATGGCAGATGTAAGTTTGTACCACAAAGATGTGAATGATAGACAAATGGGGAGGAACTCAAAGGTGCAGTGACGTTGTGCCTCTGATCATAGAAAATAATATTTATCAAAATGAAAAAAATAGAATAGGCAAATGATGGCTCATGCTTGTAATCCTAGCCACTCAGAAGGTGAGAGCTGAGGATTGCAATTCAAAGCCAGCCAGGACAGGAAAAGTCTATGAGACTCTTGTCTCCAAAAACTACAGCTGTGGCTCAAGTAACAGAACACTAGCCATGAACAAAAAAGTTCAGGGACTGGGTTGGGAAGGTGGCTCAGTGGTAGAGTGCTTACCTTGCATGCATGAGGCCCTGGGTTCAATTCCTCAGCACCACATAAGTAGAAAAAGCTGGAAGTGGTGCTGTGGCTCAAGTGGTAGAGGGCTAGTCTTGAGCTGAAGAGCTGAGGGACAGTGCCCAGGCCCAGAGTTCAGGCCCCACGATGGACAAAAAAAAAAAAAGTTCAGGGACACCATCAGCATAAAAAAACCACAAAACTTATACTGCTTATTATGTCCCACCCACGTAAATAACACTTGTTATTCTTGAATTCTGTTTTATCTTACTTTGCAACCTGTAATGCAAAGAAGAAAGCATACTTCCTAATTCATCCAGAAATGGCCAGTCTAGAGAGAGAAAAGTCTTCATCAAATAAGCTCATGGTTATCTGTCAAAGAGCAGATACTGTTGAATTAGCAGATACTGTTGAATTAGTATCAGTGTGGTGGCTCAAGCCTATCTTAGGTACCTGGGAAGTAAAAAGAGACTGAAACTGGAGGCTAGCTGGGCAAAATAATTTTTTTTGCAAGTCTATCTTGTCCAGTGACTGGGCGTGGCTGGGCGTGGTGGCACGTGCACACTTGTTATTCCAGCTATGGGAGAAGCACGCTAACTAGGCACAGTGGAAATCATCTACTATCACCACAACAGGGAAAGCACAAACAGGAGTCTCACAGTCTGGGCCAACCTGGCGAATGAGAGCCTACCTAAAAAAATAACTGATACTAGAAGGGTTGTGGAGTGGTTTGTGTGGCAGAGTTGCAGCCTAATAAGTGAAACCATGAACTCAATCCCCAGTACTGCCAAAAAGAAATTAGTAAGTAAAACATTGATTTGGAAAGAGAGAATTGAAATAGTAACCCCTAAGTCTTCATTCACCCATAGCCAATATTTATTAAGGAGATGCTGTGACACGATGCCACAATTTTTTAAATTCATTTTGGATTTGTTGGAGTCATAAGGCTTTTACTTAAAGATAAAGTCACCTTGTACAGAAGCTTCACTTAGAATTCTGTGTGTGAGTGTGTACACATACACATGCATGTGTGCACGTGCGTGCGTGTACATGCTAGATTTGGGGCTTATACTTAGGCTCCCTACTCTCTCTTGGCCTTTTTTGCTCCAAGCTGTCATTCTACCACTTGAGCCACACCCCTACTTCTTGTTTTTGTTTTTGTTTTGTTTTACTGGTTAATTCGGAGATAAGTCTCTTAGATTTTTCTTCTTGGACTGGCTTCTAACTGCCATCCTCATATCTCAGCTTCCTGAGTAGCTAGGATTACAGGTGTGAGCCATATTGTTACAGCAGTACTTGCTTTTGCTTATTTTTGCAGCAGTTTCCCTTTATGGTTCTGGGCTGGGTGTGGACATAAATGAACTTGGATAGAAGAAATAACCACTTAACATGTGATCTGTGGTTTAAATAAATTTAAAAAGGTTATAAAGTAATTTGGAGGCATTTTGCTTGGGTAGTTTAGTAGGGAGGGTGATAAGAAATCCTGATGGTTTTCCAACTCCTTGTGTGTTCGTTTCTCAAGGGTAACTTTCTCATTTTACTTATACTGATGGGAATTTTTTAAGTGTCAGACCATTTGTAGTCAAGTAAGCACATTCCAGAGATAAATCTAAAGACTTTGTAGATAATAGAGAGTTTATTTTTTAAAAAAAAAAGATTGGCTTGAATGCATACTACCTTTGTTCTCATGAGTAATTGAAAATTGGTTCCAAGATTATCTTTCGTAACGAAGTATAAGCAATGCTTTGTAACATTATGTGCTAGTAATAGAACATATTTCTTAAAGCCATGCACTGTGTAGCACTGATTTTTTTATGACATATAAGTAGCAAACTTTCTTTGATTAAATATGAGAATAGAGTTGACAGAAATACTTGTGTGCAGGAGTGTGTTTTGTGTGTTGGGACTGGGGCTGGAACTCATTGCCTGGGCTCTGTCCTTTAGCTTTTTCCAATCATATCTGGTACTCTACCAGTTGAGCCACATCTCCACCTCCGGGCTTTTGGTGGTTAATTGGAGATAAGAGTCTCACAGACTCCTGCCCAGGCCTGGCTTCCAACCTCCATCCTCAGATCTCAACTTCTGGATAGCTAGGATTACAGATGTGAGCCACCAGAACCCAGCTAATAGTTTTGTGAATAATAGATCACTAGTGTACTTATTTTTGAAATTCTAGGATGTGGTTGCTATTGAATCTGAAGTAAAATCAATGGAGAAGAAAGTTTCCAAGATCAAAGCTATCCTGTTATCAAAAGAAATATTTGACTTTCCACCTGAAGAACATCTTAAGCATGGAGAGGTAAGCAGACACCATATTACAGTTATTTCCTCACCAGGCACTGGCAGCTCACGTCTGTAATCCTCACTATGCAGGAGGCTGAGATCTGAGGATCATGGTTTGACACCAGCTCAGGCAGAAAAGTCCATGAGACTCTCATCTCCAATTAACTACCAAAAAAAAAACCAAAAGCCAGAAGTAGAGCTGTGGCTCAAGAAGTAGAGCACTAGCCTTGAACACAAAAGTTCAGGGACAGCACTGGCTCTGTTCAAGCACCAGGACGGGGACACACACACACACACACACACACACACACACACACACACACACACACACACACACACACACACACACACACACACACACACACACACACACACACACACACACACACACACACACACACACACACACACACACACACACACACACACACGACACTTTTTTTTCTCATCATACTATGTCTATTTTTAAAATACATAATCATAGAATGTGATGCAAAGATACAGTCTTGCTAGAGTAATTGCAAAATCAGATTGGGAAATAGATGCCAATGTAATATGAATACTATTCTAAAGCATAGTCATTGGATTAGCTATGTAAAGATAATTTTCCTGATGATTCCTTTGTTTCTTAAGTCCTGCATCTAAGTCAGGTGGCAGGAGGCTTCTGCTCCCAGTGACTGCGCCTACTGGCTGTGTGACTGAGTGTATTTGTTCCATAAACTCTTTGGTGTCTGTGCATTGGTATTGAAATGATTACATTGGCCAGTTGACAGTGTAAGTGGAAAGAGTCTAATTTATAGCAAACATACCCCCTCAGCCTAGTGATTGAAAGCATGTACTGGGTTCTAATCTTGCCACTGACTCTTGCAATCTCACCTTACTGGGTTGTTCTAATTCCTGGGAACCTGACTTCCTTCCCTGTGAAATGGAGGTTAGGATAGTTCCTTCCTACAATGATGCTGAAGATTAAATGAAATGATTTAGATGGAGTATTTAGGAAAATGAACACTCTCTTCAAATTATTGCTATGGATCAGATTTAGTAAAGCAAAATATAATTAGATTTTTGACACTCAAAACTTGTCTGGACAATTATGTTTAATTCAGCAAGCCCTTTTTTTTTTTTTGGCAGTACTGGAAGTTGAACACAGGTCTTCATGACTGCCAGGCAGGTTCACTACCATTAGAGCCACTCTGCTAGCCCATTGTGTTCTGTTTTTTTTGGGTCCGGTCGTGGGACCTGAACTCTGGGCCTGGGCGCTGTCCCTCAGCTCTTCAGCTCAAGGCTAGCACTCTACCACTTGAGCCACAGTGCCACTTCCGGCTTTTTTCTTTTTGCTTATGTGGTGCTGAGGAATTGAACCCAGGACCTCATGCATGCAAGGCAAGCGCTCTACCACTGAGCCACCTTCTCAGCCCCTGTTCTGGTTGTTTTTGAAATTGGATCTTGCTTTTTATTGCCTAGGCCAAGCTGAATTTCAGTCCTTTTATTTAGACTTCCTGCTATTGCTGAGATGAGAGAGGCATATACTATCTCACCCAGACTTTTCTGTTGAGATGAGGTCTTATGAACTATTTTTCCTGGCTGGTATGGAAGCAATCACCATCCTCCTATTATCAGCCTTTAAGTAGCTAGGATAACAAATGTGAGCTATTAGCACTTAGCTCAGCAAGCCTTTTTTGAGTGTTTCCTGTATACGAGGCTCTATGCCAGGTACGGTTGCTTTGAAAATAAGATGCCTAGTGACAATACACGTAGCCAGACCTTGCTACCAGAGAGGGGAGGAAGAGAAGGACTAAATCTTTTTTTTTTTTTGGTTGGTCCTGGAGCTTGAACTCTGGCCTGGGTGCTGTTTCTGAGCTCTTCAGCTCAAGGCAAGTGCTCTACCACTTGAGCCAAGTGTCACTTCCAGTTTTCTGATGGTTAATTAGAGATAAGAGTCTCACAGATTTGCCTGCCTGGGCTGGCTTTGAACTGCGATCCTTAGATCTCAGCCTCCTGAGTAGCTAGGATTCCAGTCATGAGCCACTGGCGCCAAGCTAAGACTAAATCTTATATTAATTTTGAACAATCAAACTTAGCAGAGGCCGCTTTGTTTTCTTTCATATCTATATCCTGCTCCTCTTCTGACATGAAGGTCATTCTGGAAAACATTTGTCCCATGAAGAAAACCATTGGGGAGATAGTGTCTTATCGTGAGGAACTCAGGCTGCCCCAGACTGGAATGAAGCCTCTGCCCGTGTTTCAGAGGATAGATCAGCTATTACGGGATGTGATGCTGTTGGAGGATGCCACTCAGGAGCAAAACGAGTTATTGAAAGTAAGTAGTTTGTGATGACAGCCAAAGAACTGGGTGCAACATTCAGAAATGCTGGTCGTGTTCCCAGTTTTAAATGAAAGTACTTATTATGCAGGAGATAGCACTGATATAAAAGGTTGTTTTTGTTTTGGGGTCTTTTGGTTTTTGTGTGTGTGTGTGTGTTTTGTTTTTTGTTGTTTTTGTTTTTGGTGCTATTCTTAGGGCTTAAACTCTAGGCCTTGTAGTTATCCCTGAACTTTTGTGCTCAAGGTTAGCGCTGTCTTCTACTTTGAGCCACAGCTTTACTTTTAGCTCTTGGGTGATAAGATAATTGGAGATAAGTCTCACAGACTTTCCTGCCTCGGCTGGCTTCAAATCCTGATCCTCAGAGCTCAGCCTCCTGAGTAGCTGGGATGACAAGTGTAAGCCACCAGTTCCTGGTACATATGTCATTTCTTTCAGTTAGATAGTGATAGTATTATCTCCAATTAGTAAATTAAAGCTTATAAAATTAGGTGTTATAAATGTATTTAAAATTCATGGATATAACGGAGGTTATCTATAATCCCAGCACTCAGGAATCTGAGGCAGGAGGATTATAAATCTGAGATAGGCTTTGACTACAAAGTAAGACCCTGTCTCAAAAAACAAATAAATAAAAGATCCATGAACTATGGGAAGAGATACAGTCCTGATGAAGATCAAGACTGTATCTAGAGAGCATTATTTAGACTTATAAATCTATAGAAGCAGTAATTCTCTAGATTATTATTATATAATCACATAGTAATCTCTGTGTCCATTGCACTCATCTCTTATTGAGCAACTTTTTACTTCTTTTTCTGGAGGAAGAGAATGATTAGGGTTTGAACGCAGGGCCTTGCCCTTACTAGGCAGGTGCTCTAAACCTGACTAGCCATTTATTCTCCAATATTGTATTTTTGTAGAGTAAGCACTTTATTGTCTTTGTGGAGACTAACTAGTATGGAGGGTCAAATGGCTTATGTAAACACTTCTTAGTTAATGGACTTCACTGATCACATAGTGTCAGTTTATATGTGAATAGGTCAAGGATTTGAGTTTCTGAGCCCCTAACATCATCCCCCTATACTGATGGTCCCTTCTTTCTGACACCTTTCTGCCTCTTTCCAGATAATTTACTTTCTCACTAGTCTCATTCATTAGAAATTATCTCTTTTTTTTTAGTTTACATTCCTAGATTAAAAGCTAGTCCCCCTAGAACATAAGAATGCTGAAAAAGCCTGAATCCTACATAGGGTTCACCCCTCTTGGTAGACATCCTATGTCTTGCTTTTGAAAACTGCTGTGGTTTACTTAGATATCATTCTCATTTAGGTGACCTCTTTATTCCCCTAGAGTAAGTGGGAGTAGGGAGGATATTATAGCCTTTGCTTTGAACCTCTTCCTCCCCCCAGATGTCTTTTAGACTAGAGCTTGTTATGTAGCAAAAGTTAGCCTCAATCGCATTATGTAGCCTCAAACTCTGAATCCTCCTGCCTCTGCCTCTTATGTGCTAGAATTGTAGCTGTGTGTCAACATGACTCATGCTCTGTTTGAGTCTTTACTCAGACACACACTCTCTCTTTCTAGCCTGGGTATTGATCACCTGATGTCATTTCTTAACACCCACAGAGAGAGAAAAAAGACCTAGCAGTCAATGTACTATTTATTTATATTTTATTTTTCTGCCTGGGGCTTGAACTCTGAGCTTGGGCACTGTCCCTCAGGTTTTGTGCTCAAGGCTAGTGCTCCACCACTTGAGCCACAGCTCCACTTCTAGCTTTTTATGGTTAATTGGAGATAAGAGTCTTATGAACTTTCCTGCCTGGGTTGGCTTTGAACCTTGTTCCTCAGACCTCAGCCTGCTGAGTAACTAGGATTATAGGCATGAGCTACCAACATCCAGCTTCAGTGTATTATTTTTGTAATAATTTGTCGAGAGGAAAAGTACCAAATTCAGTATATCATTTTTCATCTTTTTTTGCTTTATTGGTCTCTTGGTCAGGAAAAGAAAATGCCAGTTCTAACTATGCCTTGAAATAGTTTTCTTCACAAGATAAAAGAGAATGATAAAAGTCAGCATGATATTTATTTCCAATTTAGATATTAAACAGAGTTAGTAAAATTTTCCATCTTGTTGTGTGGGTGGAAGTCAGATGCCCCTCCTATGTTTTAAAGCTCCGTAAGTCAGTGGTAATGAAAGTCAGGAAGAACAGAGGACATTTCCTTCAATCCCTCCGTTAACTATTCCAAGTATCTCCATTGTCGGAAATAAGATAGATGACTTTGGTGGGAGGGATGGGAGGTAGTTCATTACTGAAAGCAAGGAAATGGGTGTGTGCCATCAGCATAGTTACTGATTCCCAGCCTGCAGTGAAAATGGTAGTTAAATATTAGAGAAAATACAAGGAAGAATTATACAGTGGCCAGAAACTTTGTAGTTCCAAAGCATACCAGCAGAGTACCCAGGCTTGTTATGGAAGCCCATCTCTTTATCTTTCTTCTTTGATCTTATCATTTAGTCCACAAGCAAGCCCGAGTCCATGCGACCTGAAAGAATGCATATGGCTTATGTTTTAAAATGGTATTATGGACACATCAATAATTTCATAGGTCTTAGAAAGTTTATGTTCAAAAGCTCCAAAGAGCTTTCTAGAACAAATCCACTTGGTTGGAAATAAATAGAGAAAAATGGCTCTTGGTAGACTTATAAGATAGTATAGATAATGTTTAGAATGTGCCTATGATCTATTAAGAATACAAATACAGAATAGAAAAATGTGCCTTTCTTGTTGAAATATGTGTGGGTGATATTTTCTGCATTTGATTGGAGTTTGTGACAGGGATTAGATAATGAGAATTTTCATTCACCTGGTTTTTAGATTATGACTGATTCTGCTTATGGGGGCGCTGTTATTTTACAGGTAGTCATAAGACAGACTAATGAATGCGATGAGGAAATAGAGAATTTGAGACAGATCATAAGTAATTATTCAGCTGAGATCTCCCCTGAACACACGTCACCAGACCAAGCTGCCAACCTGCCAGCAGTGCAGGTAAGTGTCAGTCAGTCATTCATTCATTCACCAGTTTATTCAATAATCACCTGTTTTACCCTCAGTGGCTCAGAGCCTCGGCAATACTGCAGTGTTATGTTTGGCTTCTATTTTCCAATTGAAGCTGTTCGCTGTGTTTATTTACTTTCTTTTCTTTTCTTTTTTTTTTTTGGGTCTGGTCGTGGGGCCTGAACTCTGGGCCTGGGTGTTGTCCCTCAGCTCTTCAGCTCAAGGCTAGCGCTCTACCACTTGAGCCACAGCGCCACTTCCGGCTTTTTTCTTTCTGCTTATGTGGTGCTAAGGAATCGAACCCAGGGCCTCAGGCATGCAAGGCAAGCGCTCTACCACTGAGCTACCTTCCCAGCCCACTTTCTATTTATTTTTTAAATAAGTTAGTGATTTGTGCCAGGCACTTGGGACTCACACCTATTACAATCCTAGCTGCTCCAGGCGACTGAGATCTGAAGATCGAGGTTTAAGCCAGACCAGTCAGAAAAGTCCATGAGACTCATCGCAAATGAATCGGCAAAAAGCCAGAAGTGGAGCTGGAGCTCTAGTGGTAGAGAACTAGCCTTGAGCAAAAAAGCCAAATGAGCGTTCGAGGCCCTGTGTTCAAGTCCCAGAACCAGCACAAACACATACAATATTCAAGATGCTTAACATGTAGAGTTTTTGTGTACATTAAAACATTTGAGGATCCCAGAGAGTTTTTGTTTGGCTATGCACAGATAGAGGAGATAAAACTCAGAGGTGTTTAGTTTTTTGATATTTACTTTTATTAAATAGTTGTACAAAGAGGTTTCTGTTCAAGAAGTGAGGTTATGAGCAGAAGACATCTTGATCCATGTCACCCTTTCCATCCTTCTCTCCCAAGTTTTAAATAACAATAGTGTTAGTCAAAATAGCCTTTTTACTTTTTAGAGACAGTACTGGGTTTTGAAGTTGAGTACTCATGTTTCACCAAGAAGGCATTCTACCACTTGAGCACTCTGCCAGTCTGTAAATAATATTTTTATTAAGGTAGTTATATATCCCCAAAACCTTGTAGTCTCAGTCACTCAGTAGGCGGAGGCAGGAGGAGTTAGAAGCCTAGGCAAAGTTAGAGACCCTGTCTCTATTTATTACATCTATTTTGCTTGGAGCACCGAAAGACAATCCAACCTCTCCAAGGCATGCTTGGAAGAGGAAGCATCACTCCTAACTGAGCCTCCTGAAGGCTGGGGTTGTAGGTGAGCACCACCATACCCAACCTACATCATGCATTCTCCTATACATATGTGACTTTATAATGTTGTTCATCGTTTGGGAAACATTATTTCACCGAATTATACGGATCTTGCCAGATGCTCACGCATTTCAGTAGTCACTATATAGAACACCTTAGAAGAACGTTAATATCACATTTAAGATCTTAAGTTTATGGGCTAACTTATTTCATGTGAAACTAGTGTTTTGGGAGGGGAGAGTTGGACAGCTGGTGGATGATAGTTCAGCTCATAACTCAGTCAGTCACCTAACTATTTTCCCTCAATCATTGGACCTGGGTATGTAGCTGCATCGCCCTAACATACATCCCAGTTTGTCCCCAAAATATTGAAAGTACATGTCTTTATCAAGGACATTCTTAAATGTTGCTCCATCCCCCATGACCTAAAGGTTCTGAATTACAAGGTATGCAGAAGGGCTCAGGCATCATAAGCTCATAAACCCTACATCTGTGCAGCTAGGATTGAAAGGAAAGGAATTATCTTGTATACCAGAGGCTGGCTTTACAAACCATTGGCCTAAAATGGTCACTGTCCTGTGTACCAAAGGAGGCTGTTTCCTCTGAGCATCCAGTGACCCCAGACTTCCTGAAACAATATAAACCATTTTTCTGCACAGGAAGAAATCAAAGGTATGGAGAAACAGATTCAGAGTTTAAACCAGAAAAAAGAGGAGCTTCTAGAGGACCTAAAGGTTGCCGTGCTAAGCCTTCATCAGCATTTGAAGCAAGAACAGCCTGAAGCAGAAGGAGATATGCTATCACCCCATACTCCAGAGGAGAGCAGAGCTACTGAAAGGGATGCTTGTGAGTGGAAGGTAGGTGTAGGTGTGGCTGTAGGTTAATGCTCAGCCCACACAAATCATTTCTCACCTGGATGATCTGTGGCATGTGTGTATGACCCATAGTGAAGGAATTTTATTAAGTGGAAATCACTGCACTTGAGTTTGTTTACTAGTGAATAGAAATCCTCAGGGCGTACCTGTGCTGGATTCAACCCAGAATTCTTATGCCTGAGTTACTTAAGGATGTGCTTAGGAAATTCCACAGGCCAAGAGGGTGGGAGCTCCCTTTGAAGTATCTGTCTACAGAGTGGTCAAGCCCCAAGGCCGACTGAAAAATAGCCCAGCAGCATTCTGAGCTCAATCTTCAGTTGTTTGGTGAGGGGCTATCGCGGGTGATGCAAAAGATAAGGCCTCAAGTTTCACCATGAGGGTATTTGGCCAAGAGAGCTGAAAAGTGCAGGGCCCAGAGGCTGTGTGTAGGAGGGCATCTTGGGTAATGGGCGGTGAAAAATCAGGTGCATAAAAATGTAGCCAGGCCAGGATGGTGCCATTGCCCATGCCGGATGGGAGCCTGACCGCTTGGTGTCCTTGTGCTGTGCCTTTCAGGTGGACAGGAGAGGCTCCATGTCTTTCTTGCCAGCCGTCAAGGAAGAAGCAGAAGAAAGCTCCGTGAAGAGTGAAGTAAGGACAATGATTTTTGCATTAAGGGTAGTCAAAGCCAATCTCTTAAGAGGTCAAAGAAAAGATATGAAAATAAATAGATGCCATAGGACTTTAAAAAATTAATAATTGCTTATTTTAAATCTTGATATTTTTCAAGTATGACTGAATGCTCTTAAATATGGCTTAAATGAATCTCTACCTCCTTTGCCACATGAGAGTGGGGTAAATGTAACTGTGTTTCTTGCTATAAGGTGGCAGGGCAGGGTCCTCTGTTATGTCCAGACTTCATGGTGTTTTCTCTGAAGCTTTGTAAAGTTTTTGTTTGCTTGGCACTTTGATGGGGTTTTACAACTTGATGTTTCCTGTATGTGAATCTCTTCTTTGGCCTAAGATAGTTTTGTGGAGGATATGGTCTGTGTTAGCAACTAACCTTCTCCTGCTTTGCTACTTCACTGCAACTGGGTGAAGGGGACATTTACAGTTCACTTTCCTGGTATCAGATTACATGTTGTACTTTAGAAACTGGAGTTATAATGTGTCTTAGGCTAAAAGGAAGAAAATTGCAGCAACTTACAGGCTTTCTGACTGACATAAAACCACCAGGCATTTTTCTGATCACATTATAGATTCTTTTGTCACCCAGCCTGTCTGTAACACAGACACTCATTCTGCCCCTTTAAAAGGGCAGAGAGAACTGTGAGAAAGAAGGAACTAAAATAAATAAAAAGAGGACACCAGAGCTGGGAAGGTGGTTCAGTGGTAGAGTGCTTGCCTCACATGCATGAGGCCCTGGGTTCGATTCCTCAGCACCACATAAGCAGAAAAAGCTGGAAGTGGTCCTGTGGCTCAAGTGGTAGAGTGTTAGCCTTGAGCTGAAGAGCTGAGGGACAGCGCCTAGGCTCAGAGTTAAGATCCCACAACCGACCAAAAAAAAAAAAAAAAAAAGAGGACACCAGTATTATTTTAATTTCAGACATGTGTTTGTTTCTGGGGTGATATATTTTTAGTATGTGTTTATCTTGATGACAGCAACAAAAGTACATGCTCATCAGGTTTTTTTAGATTGATGAGTGAAATGATAAATATGGTATACATCATAAGGTTTTAATATATGTACACATTGTAGAATGCCTACATTAAGCTAATGAATATACCCATTACCTTGCATACTTACCCTTTTTTCTGATGAGAATACTTAAAACCCTGTTAAGTTTTCAGATCTATAATGTATTGTTGCTGTTACCGTGATGTGCTGTAGATAGCTTGGCCTTATTCCTCTCATCTACCTCTGATGGGGAAATTTTTTTTTTTTTGGGGGGGGGGGGGGGAGTCTGGTTGTGGGGCCTGAACTCTGGGCCTGGGCGCTGTCCCTCAGCTCTTCAGCTCAAGGCTAGCGCTCTACCACTTGAGCCACAGCGCCACTTCCGGCTTTTTTCTTTTTGCTTATGTGGTGCTGAGGAATCGAACCCAGGGCCTCATGCATGCAAGGCAAGCACTCTACCACTGAGCCACCTTCCCAGCCCATGATGGGGAATGTTCTGTCCTTTGGCCTTCACCTCCCTATCCTCTGGTCCCACTCCTACATCCCGCCGACCATCCTTAACACTCTCTGCTTCTAGTAGTTCACCTTTTTACATTCCGAGTACAGACAAGATCATGGGATGGTATGCAGTAGTGGGATTGCTGGATGGTATGGGGCTGCTTTTTTTAAGGAACTTCTAGATGATGACTGTGTTCATTTACAATTCCCCACTGTCATCCAGCTTCCCTGTTCTCCACATCCTTACTGTCACTTGTTTTCTTTCTTATCACTTGTTGTCTTTCTGAAGAAAGCCATTCCATGAAACTACACCTAGCTCCTAATTGTGGTTGTAGCATTAATTTACATTTCTCTGCTGACCAGTGATTCTGAGCAATTTTTCTTGCATGCACCAGACTGTTACTTTAAAGATAGTATTTAAGCTAATATTAGCCAAAAGTAGAAAAATACCTATACTGTTTTAGATCTTTTTTGTGTGATTTGAAAGCTTTATCTCTCTCTCTGGGCTGGGAAGGTGGCTCAGTGGTAGAGTGCTTGCCTTGCATGCATGAGTCCCTGGGTTCGATTCCTCAGCATCACATAAGCAAAAAGAAAAAACCATAAGTGGAGCTGTGGCTCAAGTGGTAGAGCGCTAGCCTTGAGCTGAAGAGCTGAGGGACAGTGCCCAGGCCCAGAGATCAGGCCCCACGACCGGACCCAAAAAAAAAAAATAGAAATAGGGTATGCTGGGCTCTGGTGGCTCACACCTGTAATCCTAGCTACTCAAGAGGCTGAGATCTGAAGATCATGATTCAAAGCCAGTCAGGGCAGGAAAGTCTGTGAGACTCTTTTTTGGGGGGAGAGGGGAGGTATAGTTGAGTCTTGTTAGACAGGGCAGTAGGAAATATCTTTCTTTTGCTAACCAATTGATCATTCACTGCCCTAGAATGGATATAAAAATGCAGAGCCATCTTCTGCCTCTCTGTCTCCACTCTGGATACATGACAAGGATCTGGAGGAAGATGGAGCATCCTCTGCAACCATTATTCAGGTAATTCTGGGCTGTCATATGGTGGGGGTTGTTTTATTATTCAAATGTGCTCCCCTTTTCCCCCATTCCTTTTTCAGTCAGTACCTCCAAACTTTTAAAATACCAACCTATGGCCCAGATGAAGAATAAAAGTAAGGGCTCATCAGTGAAAGAAAGCTGGGTGCTGATGGCTCACACCTGTAATCCTAGCTACTTAGGAGGTTGAGATCTGAGGATCATGGCCAGGCAAGAAAGTCTATGAGACTCTTACCTCCAAGTAACCACCAGAAAGCTAGAAGTGGCACTGTGGCTCAAGTGGCAGAGTGCTTGCCTTGAGCTGAAATGCTTAGGGACAGCGCCCAGATCCTGAGTTCAAGCCCCTCAACCGACAGAAATAAATAAAATCAATCAATCAATACTTGATCATTTGAAGTAAACAGTACCCTGTTGTTAAATACGGTCACTGTTGTTAAATGTGGTACAGTAGACCTCCTGAACTTATTCCTCCAGTCTAACTGCCTCTTGAAAGATTCCTTTCCTCTCTACCTGGAGAATTCCAGTTTCCCATCCCAACAGAGTCCCTCTTTTTGGCCCCATCCCACTTGCAGGCTGGTCCTCTCAGACCTCACCCTGGCTCTGGAATGGCTCTAAAGATAATGCTGCCCTGTGCTGCCCCTCTCCTGTAAATTTCCTGCCCATCCATAAAGACTGCCCTCTAGAAAGAGAGTGCCGGTCTTCTACAAAGAATACGGAAAGCAGCTGCTTCCTGCTCCCAGGCTGATATTTGATATGGTCAGGCTTAGCCAAACTGAAAGTGGTTAAATTAAATGTATAGTCTAAGAAGGGTGAGCGTCTCTCTCTCTCTCTCTCTCTCTCTCTCTCTCTCTCTCTCTCTCTCTCTCTCTTTCTCTTTCTCCCTCCCTCCTTCTTTCCCTCCCCCCAACCTGTGTATAATTCTTTGCAACTTGTTGAAATCATTTGGCTCTTTTTCCATATAGGGATTATTATTTCATTTGTTGATTTATTAGGTTAATCAATCTACTAAGGACATTGACCTTTATGACTTCATCCCAGTTTATTGTTTGCTTTTAACTTGAACTATGGTGTCTTCCAGGGTACACACAGCTATTTTTGTGTGGGCTATTCTGTCATACTTCAGAAGTTTTCCTCAGGCCTGGAATTGGTGCTGTGGCCTTGACGTTCCAGTGATAGACACACTTAGACTTCATTGTTAGGAAAGAGACAAAGATTTTAGTTAAGGTTCTTCAGGAATTGTCTGGATTATTCCTAAGTTTAATAAGTTCATTTTTCCCCATTATCTGAACTTTGGCCATTGTTTAATTCTTCATAATAATCTTAACAATTTCATTCTACGGATTCCTTGTGTGCTCGTTAGTAAGAGAATTTGGGGTAACCTTCAAGCAAAGATGAGCCGGAGGCAGTTAATTTTTCCCTCAATGCACCTGCCTGCTGCACGCTGTAGACAAGCAGTCCAGGAAGAAGCGCTCCCCGGAAGCAGGGCAGAGCCGTCCGTGAAAACTCTGACTTCTTTCTTGCAGGAGGAAGGTGGGAAGATAAGTACGTGTGACAGCTCTATGGCCGAGATGATCACACCCGATTCACAAAGCCCTGAGCAAGGCCCAGAAGTTTCTCTGATGCCCCACCAAGCAGAAAAGGTAAGTCCTTGCCTATCAACCAACCAGAGCTTGGAGTCCTGGTGTCCCAGCTAGAGGCAGCCAAGTTTCTGTCCCCTGCAGTACTTCCTATGTTGAACCAGGTCCTCTTTGTGCACTTAAACATCTTTCTGTGAACTGTCAGCTGTAGAAAATGGTAGGACATAAGCAGAGAAAGCTGTTTGTGACTACTGCTTTAATACATTCACAAGGCATGTGGGGATGGTGAAGGTAGGGAAGGGCTGGCGGTGACTAATGTCCCATTACATAAAAGGCACTTGTATTTCTTCTCCATTTAATGATCAGATTATCTGAGGTAGGTTAAAGCCTACCATGAGTTTATAAAAGAGGAAATCAGAATTCAGAGAGTAAATCTCCAGGGAGTAAACAGGACAGTAAAGAGCCACCCAATATTGCAGTCCTTTTCTTAGTTTGATGCTAATCCAGTTCTGTTGTCCTCACAAAGGCTTTCCAGAAGGCAGTAAATTTCAGTTGATTTCAGTGTGTTACTATATCAAAACTCCTGAAAGATGCTGGCACACTTTTGCTGCACTGAAAGTTTCTTTTAGCCAGGCACTGGTGGCTCATGCCTGTAATCCTAGCTACTTCGGAGGCTGGTATCAGAGGATCTGGTTCAAAGCCAACCTGGAGTAGAAAATCTTAAGAGATGCTTATCTCTATTTAACCAGCAAAAAGCTGTAAGTGGAAGTGTGGCTCAAATGGCACAGCAAAGGCAAAGTGAAAGCTTGAAGCCCTGAGTTTAAGCCCTAGTACCAACACACATGCACGCACACAAAAAGTTTCCTCTTTTATATGGAGTTCTATATATGCCTTTTTTCTCAATCTTTTATCATTTTATCAAATCTAGATATTGGTTAGTAACTTCTATTCTTCTCTTACCCCTCCTGCATTTTCATTCTGTCTTACAGTGTTGCCTGGCATGGTAGCTAGATGTCAGAGGTTCATGCTCACTGGAGATACTTAGGTTTAGGAAAGTTGCTGACCCTCCTCCATAGTATTTTGCTAGCCAGCGTCTGTATATTGTTTGAGATGTTGCTTAGTAGTGGTATGGCTACAGTGGGCCTTATGCTTGTAGATTGCAGTGCATTTTGTGTTTCTCCTGGTGTGGATGATACGCAGGGTTCTTGCCCTAACCATGTAACGAAGATAAATGAGAAAGAAGAGGACAGGGGAGGGTAACAAAGCTTCTGGAACGCCAGACCCTGGATGCTGTCCTTCAGCTTCCTCCCCCTCCCAAGGTTAACACTACCACTTGAGCCACAGCTATGCTCTGACTCTTTTGGGTTGTTTGTAGGAGGGGGGGGGTGGTTAATTAGAGATAAGAGTCTCATGAACTTTGCCAGGCTGGCTTCAAACTACAATCCTCAAATCTCAACCTTCTGAGTAGCTAGGATTGCAGGTGTGAGCCACCAGCACTTGGCTCACTTTTTTTTTGGTGTGTATGTCTGTCATGAGGCTTGAACTCAGGACCTGGGTGCTGTCCCTGAGTTCTTTTGCTCAAGGCTAACACGCTACCATTTTGAGCCATGCTTCACTTCTAGTTTTCTGGTACTAAATTGGAGATAAGAGTCTCACAGACTTTCTGCCTGGGCTGGCTTTGAACTGCAATTATTAGTATGAACTACCAGCATCCAGCCTGAGAAGTTATATTTTTAGTTTAAAAAATGCACAACATTTTTTAGCTTCCCAAAATATAAAATTAAGAAATATCCAAATAAACTCTCCCTTTAGAATTTGAGACTAGCAGCTGGACATTGGTAATCCTAACTATGCAGGAGGTTGAAATCTAAAGATCAAGATTCAAAGCCAGCCTGGGAGCCGGGCGCTGGTGGCTCATGCCTGTAATCCTAGCAACTCAGGAGGCTGAGATCTGAGGATCGGGGTTCAAAGCCAGCCCGGGCAGGAGAGACCGTGAGACTCCTATCTCCAATAAACCACCAGAAAACAGGAAGTGGCGCTGTAGCTCAAGTGGTAGAGCGCTCGCCTTGAGCTGAAGAGCTGAGGGACAGCGCCCAGGCCCAGAGTTCAAGCCCCACGACCGACCAAAAAAAAAAAAGCCAGCCTGGGCAGAAAAGTCTATGAAATTCCTATTTCCAGTTAACTAACAAAAAGCCTAAATGGAGCTGTGGTTCAAGTGGTAGAGTACCAGCCTTGAGCATAAATGCCAGTGAGAACCAAGACTCTGAATTCAAGCTACATTACCAACACAAAAATAAATAAAAAGAAAGGAAGGAAGGAAAGAAAAGATTTTAGAGATATGATATAGAGAAGAATTTTTTTTTTTTGGGGGGGGGTCCGGTTGTGGAGCCTGGACTCTGGGCCTGGGCGCTATCCCTCAGCTCTTCAGCTCAAGGCTAGAGCTCTACCACATGAGCCACAATGCCACTTCCGGCTTTTTTCTTTTTGCTTATGTGGTACTGAGGAATCGAACCCAGGGCCTCATGCATGCAAGGCAAGCGCTCTACCACTGAGCCACCTTCCCAGCCCTAGAGAAGAAATTTTTTAGTGGGAATACTGTAAAAAAAAATTTACTCAAGAATTAGAATTTAGAAATGCTGTGTGACCTTGGGTAAGTGACTTATGTCTGGGCCCACATTTCCCAGAGGCACTGTGGTAAAATGGGAGGTATGAACCGGTTAAATGTTCTACAGACTCGGTTTCTTTGTAAAAAGAAGGGGTTGGACTCATCAGTGGCTGGTTCTTACATTGCACATAATTGTTTTCTCTTTCCATTCCTTTTGGGTTCTTTCCAAGTTTAAATAAGTAGCAAATAAAGCCCAGATTAATCATCCAGCTCGTTTATTTCCTTTAGTTAGTGAGAAAACAGAGAAACTTAATACTGACATTTAAAGGTGTACGTGAACCAGAAGTGGTACTCAAATTGTATTTTTTTTAGTATATCAAGAAAGCAGATGATATTTCAGCTAGTACAGATTAATTCATTAATGTGACCAGATTGCTGTCTCAATAATTGGCAACAAAGGGCTCTCCAGTCTTAGTAAAAACTTAAGATAAAGTAAGATCTAAGAAATGGGAAACAATTCCTCAGACAACCAGAAATTGGTATCTAACAGTAACACCACACACTATTACTTTAAAAAAAAAAAATTTATTGTTACTATAAACGTGTTCTGCAGAGGGGTAACAGTTACTAAGTCTTTTTGGACAATGTCACCCCTTTGCTCACTCACTCCCAGTTTTTCTTCCATATCCCCATCCACAAATTGTATAGTTCAGTTTCAACAGTGTCCAATGAGTACCATTGCTGCATTTGTTCACCCTTTATGCCTCCCTGTGTATACCTCCCCTTACACTCTGTCGTTACTCTTAAAAAAAAACCAACAACAAAAACTACTCAGGATGCAGAAATCTCAATACAGTTTTTCTTCTGCCTTGGCTGGAGTAGACAAATCCATGAGACTCTTATTTCTAATTAATCACAAAGACTGCAAGTGGAGCAAAGGCTCAAGTGGTAAAGTACTAGCTTTGTACAACAACAACAACAAAATAATGTACAGTTCAGCCCCAGTACTAGCACCAAAACCAAAACCCAATCAATGAATAAAATTTTAAAACATTGTAAGTTATTATCATCACAAGATAGTATTTATTGAGATCAAAACTTGGGTAGATGGAAGTGGCACTGTGGCTCAAGTGGTAGAGCGCTCGCCTTGAGCTGAAGAGCTGGAGGACAGAGCCCAGGCCCAGAGTTCAAGCCCCATGACGAAAAAAAAAAAATTGGGGTAGATGAAAACAATAAATCCTGAGGCAATTTTCTCAAGAAGAGTCAATATGCTCTTTCAATATTCTGGAAAAAGATAGAAAATACAGCAGAAGGCAGGTAGTTCTTTGTATGAAACCATCTTTTACCTCCAAATTGAAGCTATTTACTGTAAAAATTATTAGAATACTTAAGTTTCCTGCCTGGGAGAAATTTTGATAAGAAATCCAATTATTTCAATATATAAAAACGGTAACCTTAAACTAGCACTGATGACTCACACCTGTAATCCTAGCTACTCAAGAGACAGATCTGAGGATCACCCACCCAGGCAAGAAAGTCCATGAGACCTTATCTCCAATTAATCACAGAAAAAGCTGGAAGTAATGTGTGGTTCAAGTGATAGCGTGCTAGCCATGAGTAAAAGGAACTCAGGTACCATGCCCAGACCTGAGTTCAAACCCCAGGACCAGCAAAAAAAAAAAAAAGGTAACCCTATGCCTCTGGTCATATAAAATAATACTTATCAAAATGAACTCCAGGAAATGGAAAAAAGGGTAATAATAACAATAAAATTATACTAAATAAAATCCCACTTTATTTAAACCATACTTTAGACATTCAGTCTTTCACTCAATAAGATTTGAGTGTCTAAGGAAGTAAAGTTTTTTAAAGTTTTTCTTCGTTGGCTAAGAGAAAAGTTTCTAGGTTATTCCACTGCAATTTGTTACTAGATTGAAGCTGGTGTTACTATAGAGATGTTTGGATGTATAGCAGCCTGTGTTCAAAGGTGAGCTATAATACTTTACAATCCACTTACTTGAGAAGAGGTTCATTTTAAGTATATGGTACATTTCCTTATACCCTTGCTGGTACGTTATGAGCGTTTTGTTTTGTTTTGTTTTATTCTGGGTTTTTGTTGTTGTTTTTTTTCTTCTCTGAATGGAGTGCACAACAATGCAAACATTGCTTAATCCTGTGTCATGCCGCTTTAAACTGGCCAGTTCCCTGAAATGTTTGGGGCACACACCCACATGCACATACTCTCACCTGTCTCCTGGGGCTCCCCGCTGGCTTCCTCCGCGTCCGCCCGGGAACACTGTACCTGTGTACATGCAGATCGGCTGCCTGGAAACCTAGGCCGCCAGGTCATGTGACTGTTGCTATGAGTGTTGAGGTGCATTTTTTCTTTTCTTTCTTCCTTCTTCTGCCCCTATTTTGTTTCTTTTAACTGGGGGAGGCGGGGGGAACCTCACAGGTCTGCAAAATCTTTGCAGGCCTAAGTCTGAAATCTTTGGACTCCTGGTTTGACACTGCTGGGTTACCTTTGGCTTTATCTTAGGGTACCGCACCTCCTATCAAGGCTGCAGGTCTGGACTTTTCTGACAAGCCAGGAGCTATTGAGGCCACGGTGGAGACAAGTAGGCCTCAGCCCTCAGAAGTCCTCGATGTGTGCAAGACTCAGGTGGCCAAGCTGGAGCTGTGGCTGCAACAAGCCAACGTGGCATTTGAGCCGGAAACGTTAAACGCAGACATGCAGCAGGTGGTGGAGCAGGAGCTGGTCGGGTGCCAGGTAAGATGACGGGCTAGAGTTCACGGTGTGCCTCTTCACCAATCACCTGAGCAAATTTCTCTTAAAGCAACACTGTGTTTCTTTTTGATGCTGTGACCCTCACGTTTACCTTGGCCTTCCTTGTGGTTCTCTAGGTGATTCTTTAAAATGCTTGCATTTCGGGGATGAGAGCTAGAATCTGGAGTTCAAAGCCAGCTCTCTCCCATTCACCATGAACTCGGAGAAGTAAACTTCTCAGCTTCATTTTCAAGTAGCTCATAAGGTTGTGGCCCAAATGTAACCAGAACAGCAGTGTCTGGCATAAAAACAAAACCAACAATACTCAATTACGGTTGTTATTTTTATTCATCATCCTAAGTACCTTGAAGATTCCTTCATCAGAAATAAAACTAAATGTCTTGATTTGCAAGATTCCAAGTGTCCTTTAGGCTTTGTGGCCATTTTCCCCAGGAACGCTCTTGGCTTGCTTAAGAGGGCCAGAGACCTCCATTTCCTGATTTTAGTTACTCCAAAGAAAGCTTGCTAGCTCAGCCCAAAGGCTGAGCTCTATGTCCCTCCAGGGAGGGGCTGGAATGACGACATCGAAGCGGCATCATTGCATGTCCCAACAACACAGGCATGCTGGCCATACGTGAAGCCTTCCCCCCTACTTCAGCTCACCTAGGCCTAATGTCTCTGCCCTCATGGGCAGAGAGGATATCTTTGTCTGGCCTGGCAGTCCTCCTGTCATGTGGTCTGGGTTCAGGTCATGTGTTCTCCATTCAGAGATATGTACTGCCCCTTTCCTCAACTCCAGCCTACAATCTTACAACATCCAGAAACTGCCTTTGGGGTTAGGAGACCTGAACTGGCTGATCTTCTCACAGCAACTCAGCACTTTTGATGCCAGGAGACAGATCTCCTAGTCTCTCTGCTCAGATACTACTGTGCTGGTTGGCCTTACTTCTGAACTTTTGAAAGAATCCAACACTACACACAGCCAAGACTACACTGAGATCTCCCCCCCCCCCCCAACCCCACCCTCACCCCAACCCCTACCCCGGTTCTCATGATTTTGAGAACCAGATACTTAAGTCTATCTAGTACTTATTTACCAACTGATTGGATAAACTTGATGTTAATTCCTTAATCATCACCAAAACCCCATTGTCCGTGCCACTTGTATCTATTTTGAGATTTCTAGGGTGTGCAAAGGAGAGATATGACCACCAGGTGGCAGTAGCACCCAATGAGCTTTAAGTGGGCAGCGCACTGATGATAAGGGATCAGGTAGTACTTTGTACCAGAAGCTTGAAGCTTGGTGAGCAACTTCCCAGAAGGAGAAGAGGAAAGGGAATTCCTAGGGAGAAAAGGAACCAGACTCTTCTGGTTTCAGACAATATCCCATGCAATAGTCTCTGGGTCAGAGAGCTCTATAGTCCAGCAGAGAGGCACAAGACCTTTTTATAAGCCCAGGATTTGTCTTATGCTCAGTTAATAGATACTGGATATAAAGCAAGCAGATTCTAAATGGCTGAATTTGTCTTTTTTTGGACTATATTTAAACTCATCACTAGGGACATGGCTCAAGTGGTAGAGCATCTGCCTAGCAAATACAAAGTTCTGAGTTCAAATCCTAGTGCCCCCCCTCCCCCTA
Source organism: Dipodomys spectabilis (assembly GCF_019054845.1). Lineage (NCBI taxonomy): Eukaryota > Metazoa > Chordata > Mammalia > Rodentia > Heteromyidae > Dipodomys > Dipodomys spectabilis. The sequence goes on from NW_024870750.1 coordinate 8,014,305, forward strand.
AAAAAAAAATCACTGAATGTATAGAAATTGAGTTTGGCTCCGGGAGGCTTTGAACTAATGAGTGTCATCTGCTGGGAGGAAATAAACGTAGGGGCCAGTGTACAAGAACCACACTGGCCTCGTTTATACAACAACATGACATTTGCACAATATCATATTGAAACATAAAAATCCTGAAAATGAATTTATAAAATGTCCTGTTCTCGGGAGAAAACAAATATGGCTACAAGGATAGGAGCAAACAGATCATCAGTGAAGAAAAGTTATATTTGCTAATTTAATATTGGATGATTAAAGACACAGTTTACATAACAAAAATTATGTCATCTAAGCAGAACTCTAGAAAAATAAACTAATCGTTCTGTGTGATAAGTTCAGTGTTTTCAAAGGTCAGCAGTGAGCATATAAAATATCCATCTGCTTTGACCTAATCAGACCATTGCTTTCAATTTATCCTCTGAAAATAATCTGGGGGTGGGGGTGGGGAGAGAAGAATTGTAACAGCATTAACGGCAACAATAAAGATCTGGAAACAGCTTAGATTAGTAATGAAGGAAGATGTTAAGTAAAGCATAGAATATCAGCCTGAACTAGTAACATGCTGGTCATGAAGGCTCTGTAGACATATCGAAAAAGAGACAAAATAGTTGCACAGAAAAAACAGAACATATATTATCATTCTGTTCATTTACAGCTACTCCAAAGGCTGTTGCATTCATTGTTTCCCTCAGAACAATCTTCAGAGGATGAAAGTAGTTTGCTTCTTTGGAGGAGTTAAACAGTATTTGAACATGCATTTTTTAGGGTAGAGTTTTTCTTTAAGGTGCTCTCAGCAACCTGAGCTTCTCCTTAGTCATGCAGGGAGCTTTAGCTCCTGTCCTTCTGGTGTTGGAATGTGTGTGGCTACTGCCGCTCTTGTGCCTGGCCAATTGGCATGCTAGCCTGGGAGGGCAAACCTGCTCTGCCCAGGAGGAGGAGGAGCGCAAAGAGTCCAGCTTACTGGGAAATCTTCCTCAGCCAGCTGTTTTATTTTTAGGCCTGTATGTACCTTGGCCAGCTGTATCATGAACAGGCGTTCTTAGGTTTCAAATAATTCCTTTGGTGGTCTCTCATTTGGAGTTTAATTTGGCTTGAGAAAGACAAAAAGAGCAAGGGGAAGAGGATTTTTTTTAAATAGTTGTGTGGTGGTGTTTTTAAAAATCCCCACTTGACACTTGGGTTACAGTGGTGGGAAAAAAAGGAGTAGGGAGGGTTTGGGGGGGGAGGGGAGAGGTAAGAATAGTCAACGCTTTTTGTTTAGCTTGGTGCTTAACATTTTTAAGCACAGACTGTGAAGATGATTTTTACTCATTAAATCCAAAGTACATGGATTGAGGCCCGAATACATGGATATCAGTCTTTAACTGCTCACAATGACCCTGGGAGGTAAGTTCTGTTATTATCCCCATGTTATAACAGAGGCTCATACAAGTTAAGAATGTACAACCTAGGAGTGTACAGCTACTAAATGGAGGGGCTGAAATTCAAACCCAGGCAGGCTAGTTCTCATCAAGTATTGACTATCCATTCATTTATTCATTTTATTTATTTGTTGGTTGGCTAGTTATTTTATTGGTACTGGGGTTTGAACTCAGGGCCTCCTACTGGCCTGGTTTGCTCAGCTAGCACTCTACCACGTACACCACACCTTTAGCACTGCTTTGTGCTGGTTATTTTGGAGCTAGAATCTTAACAGACTTTTCTGCCCAAGCTGGCTTTGAGCCATGATTCTCTAGGTCTCAGCCTTCTGAGTAGCTAGAATAGTAGATATGAGCCACCAGTCTCCAGCTTTATTCTTAATTTGGGATTTTTGTTTTCTTGCCATCCAAAGGGTCAAACTCAGGGTCTAAGCAAGTATTGTAGGACTGAGCTACATTCCCAACGTCTTGTCTGTGTTATTAACCTTTGAGCTGGACTGGATACATATTTTCTGAAGTGCTTATAAAATCACTTACTGTAGAGTATTCTAGAGTAACCTCTGCCATCAGGTTGGTTTGATTGCAGCCCTGGCGCAAAGGACAGGAAATTATGTGGGAGTTGTTTTTTTTTTTTTCCCAATGTTCCTTCCATTCTGTTTCTATAATGGTTGACATACTCTTAGGCAGAGAGTCAGGCTCCTTTATTCTGGTGAACATCACATGTTCAAAGCCAACACTACTGGCTGTTGGTGTGGTGCAGTATAACGCACACGCTTTGAATGTCCGAAGCCAACACCAAAGAAGATGAAAAAATACAGTATGAACAATAACGTAATTTTCTTCTCTTAGGCGATGCTGACAGAGATTGAGCACAAGGTGGCATCTCTGCTAGAGGCTTGCAAGGATCAGGGCCTGGGAGACAGTGGAGACACTCAACGTGAGGCCGAAGCTCTTTCCTTGAAACTCAAAACTGTGAAGTGCAATTTGGAAAAAGTGCAGATGCTGCTGCAGGAGAAGTACAGTGAGGATCAGGTAATACTGGCTGTGTGCAGACTAAGTGTTGGTACACCACAGCCAGCCAGAAGAGGGCTCTGGGTGGGCGTGAAGAACCACCTAGAAACTCTAGTAACTAAGAAAGGATAGTTGGTCTTCAAGCCGTAATGGATAGACACAGAGGTTTCTTGCCTAGGCGTGGATTTGGTATGAAAGGGTTGTGTGTTCTTGTGGACACTGAGCTCTGGTGTAAGTCTTCATAAGAGAAGGCTGTATTTTAAAGACATTCTGTGGCTCTGAATGAAACATTTATAGTTTAAGATTGAAGTGTGACATCAGGAAAACAAAACCTTTTTCCAAGGCTCTTTTGTTATTTATTTACACACACGCACACACACACACATGCACACACACACAGAGTATTACGTAGCTAAAGTACTTTCCCAAGTTTTAAAAGCATCATATGTTTATCAGTATAGACCTTCTGAGTAGAAGTTTGTTAAATAAGATTTGCTTCCAAACTTATGAGTGGTGGCTGCTTGGGTAATCACCTTCACAGAAATGACATCAGCTGCAGAAACATAGGCCTAGTCCCCATACTCTTCCATCCCCATGTTCTCTCATTTGTAAAGCATATGTATTAAATACTATTTATTATATACCTATATAAAGTGTTGTGTGTGGTGGGATGGGGGCTTGGTGCTCTACCACTTGAGCTACAGCTCCACTTCTGGCTTTTTGATCGTTAATTGGAGATAAGAGTCATGGGCTTTTCTGGGCTAGCTTTGAATCGTGATCCTGAGTAGCTGGTTTTACAGGCATAAACCACCAGTACCTGCTTTAATAATGACTCTGTGTGTGTGTGTGTGTGTGTGTGTGTGTGTGTGTGTGTGTGTGTGTGTGTGTGTGTGTGTGCATGTATATACATACATATAAATGTGTGTGTGTGTGTGTGTGTGTATATATATATATGCTTTGTTCTTAGAAAAAAGAGAAAATTAGTAAATCAGTGGATGAATTTGGTTGAGGGAATAAGAGGATCCTTTCATTAAGTGTCATGTATTTTGAAGTTGTTATGAAATGAATACATTAAATCATTGTATTTAATTAAAGCAAACAAAATGCTGTTATTTGCTTTTGCATGGCTCGATTCCATTGTCAGACGTGAGATAAGGTGGCGCTTCCTTGTTTAAAGCGCTCCAACGTGAATTGTGTTTTTGCAGCACCCTAGCATGCTGAAGAAACCACCAGAACATCATGAAGTCCTTCAGCCGGTTACCCTTTCTGACCCGGAGGCTCCTGGAACTGAAAAGCCACAGTTCAGCAGACAAAAAGATGTCCCACAGCAGCAGGTAATTTTGGCCTTGACAGTTGAAAGGACATGAATAAAAACATGTAGCTGGACATGTTCACTAGCAATCCTGACATTTAGGAAGCTGAAGCAGGACGCTAGTGAGTTCAAAGCCTACCTGGGCTAGCAAAACCATGTATCCAAAACAAAAATGGAGAAGGGAGAAGAGCAGGGAAGGAGGGAGGAAGAGAAGCAGGGGGCGGAGAAGAAGGGAGGAAGGAAGGCTGCCAGATGGATTTTCTTTTGTTGCTTTTGTTTTTATTTTATTATTTTTTGCACTGCTGGGCATCAAACCAAAGCCCTTGGACATGCTAGGCACATTCTGTACCACTGAGCCACAGACTTGGCCCTTAAATGTGATTTTAAGAAATAAAAGCTAAAAAAAATAAGCACACAAGAAAAGTAGTCAACCATAATTTAGGAAGTGGTTCAAAATTAGATGGTTTTCTAGGGTACTACTTGGAAAAAAAACTGAATTGGTGAAATCATTTAAATTTTATTTATAGGTTCTGGAGCTCAAACCAATGGAACAGAAAGATTTAATCAAATTTATAGAATTTAATGCCAAGAAAATGTGGCCCCAGTATTGCCAGCAGGATGCTGACACAGCTCAGGAGTCTCCTGTGAGGTACAAATGTTTAAATAGTTGGATACTCGCTAGATTTATGGTTAAAAGAATTTAATGTATCTCTAAAAGTCATTCCTAAAACGATGTCTAAATGGAAGACAGAGTTTATTTTTGTTGTTGTTATTTAGTGTTGATTATTCCTTTCACCCTTTTTTCTTCCTCAAAAGCCACAAGGTATCTGACCCTGGAAATGAAACTGCAGGTTCAGTCTCAACACCTGTGAACCAAAGTGGGGATAAATGGCAGTATCTTCAGCACGAACTGTCCTCAAACATGAAGCTACCTCTGCCTCAGCTCGTGGAGCCTCAGGTCAGTCTGCCTCTGCACACAGTTAGCAGCCTGATTGTCCTTGGAACCCATCAAGCATCCACGGAAAAATGAGTGTGCTCTCTATTAAGTAGCTGTTCACTTGCAGCAAGCAAAGGATGGTTACCTAGCCAGGTACCCATAGCTCATGCCTGTAATCCTACCTACTCAGGAGGCTGAGAGCTGAGGATTAAGATGTGAAGCCAGCCTGAGCAGAAAAAGTCCATAAGACTCTTTTCTCCAGTTAACCATCAAAAAATTGGGAGTAGATCTGGGCAGTGGAGGCTCATTTCTGTAATCCTAGTTACTCAGGAGGCTGAGATCAGAGGATTGTGGTTCAAAGCCAGCATAAGCAAGAAAAGTCTGTGAGACTCTTATCTCCAATTAGTCACAAAAAGCCAAAAGTAGAACTGTGGCTCAAGTGGTAGAGCACCAGCCTTGAGCAAAAAAGCTAAAGGACAGCACCCAGGTCCTGAATCCAAGATCCAGTACCAGCATAAAACAAAACAATGGTGTGTCATTTACTCATGGAAAGATTCCTTAGAGTCTGCCTGTGTAGCCCCGGTGTCCAGGAGCTCTGTCAGGCAGTATTCCCTCCAGGGCACAGTTTCATGCCCCCTCCAGGTTTGAAAAGGCCGGTATTGCCTTTCTCTCTGGACAGGGAGCCGGTGAGCAGAAAAGCACGGCTGCTCACAGCACCCCAGCTTCTTTGTACAGCCCTGCACACAGACTGCCTGGACAAAGGTCTCCAATAATGTCTCAGCTGTTCAATTTGACAACTCCTTCTGTCCTGCCAACCAATTTATCTGACCAAAGTTGAATCAACCTCATTGGTGGCTTTTAGTCTTGGTTTCTCCTAGTTAGTATGCAGTATAAAGTGCATTTACAGCCAGGCACCAATGGCTCATGCCTATAATCCTACCTACTCAGGAGGCTGAGATCTAAGGATCATGGTTCAAAGCCAGCCCGGGCAGAATTATCTCCAATTAACCACCAGAACACCAGAAGTGGCTCTGTGGCTCAAGTGGTAGAGTGTTTGCCTTGAGCTGAAGAACTGAGAGAAAGCACCCAGTCCAGAGTTCAAGCCCCATGACCGACAACAATGCAACACATATACAAGTCTCTTTCAAACTGTCTAATGCCATTTTTCCCCCAAGCAGAGCCATCTACCATTGGTCCCTAATTTGTGTGTTTTAATAGTTTCAATGTGTGTGTGTGTGTGTGTGTGTGTGTGTGTGTGTGTGTGTGTGTGTGTGTGTGTGTGTGTGTTTTGTGTGTTTGTGCCAGTCCTAGAACTTGAAATTCAGGGCCTGGATGCTGCACATGAGGTATTTTTTTTTTTCTTTTGCTCTAGGCTAGCATTCTACCATTTAAACCACAGCTCTCTTGCTTCTGTTTGTTTTGTTTTGGGGGTTTGTTTGTTTGGTGCCTAACTGGAGATAAAAGTCTCACACACTCTCTTGCCCAGGCTGGCTTAAAACTTAGTCCCTTAGATCTCAGCCTCCTGAGTATATTTTTTTTCTTATTAAGATAAAAACACCAAAGAAATACCTCAGAAAAAATGTATGCTGTGACATTTTTATACTTCACGCTGTCACTAATGAGATTTTGGGATTTTTTTTCAAACAGGTTTCCACTCCTATGAGTATTCTACCCAGTGTGAATGTATATAACTTTAGATACCCAACAACCGAAGAACTGAAATCCTACACTACCCAGCTCAAAGACCTACGCCAAGAAGCAATCAGTCTGCAGACCCTGGTACACACTATGCATGACATACTTTCCCTCTGGCAATAATCTTAAAAAACAAGGGGCATAGGCCAGCCTGACCTGAATAGGGAGATTGTGTCAGAATTAAAGAAAAAGTGAGCCGGGCTCATGCCTGTAATCCTGGCTACTCAGGAGGCTGCGATCTGAGGATCATAGTTCAAAGCCAGCCCAGACAGAAAAGCCCGTGAGATTCTTATCTCTAATAAACTATTTTTAAAAAGCTGGAAAGTGGCACTGTGGCTCAGAATTATAGCACACTATCCTTGAATGAAAAAGCTTAAGTACAGTGCCCAGGCCCTGAGTTCAAGCCCCACAACTGAAAAAATAAATCTTATTTTTATTTGTGACCTGTTTCACAGAAGAATTGCTCACTAATTGTAAGAGCATTAATTAATCCATTTTCTGGGGCTTACTGGTTTGAGAAAACTTATTTGAAAAAGTATAACATGGGTTGGAAATGTGGCTTAGTGGTAGAGTGCTTGCCTAGCATGTGTGAAGCCCTGGGTTTGATCCCTCATTACCACATAAACAGAAAAAGTTGAAAGTGGCGCTGTGGCTCAAGTGATAGGGTGTTTGCCTTGAGCACAGAGAAGCTCAAAGACAGTGCCCAGGCCCTGAGTTCAAGCCTCAGGACTGGCAAAAACAAACTTGAACAACAACAACAACAAATAACATAAATTATAAACCAAGAAAATATAGGTGTAGGAAGGGACAGAATCCAAATGGTGTTTCTTTTCTTGATTCAGGAAAATGTGTCTGAAGATGTACACATCAATTTGGATAAAAAGTTATTCGAATTCTTTCTGGCCCTCCGTCGGTCCCTCGGTAGTGTGCAGGAGCTGCTGACAGCTGGGCTCTTCCGGGAGGACACTTCCAGCCAGCAGGTGCACTGCGAGGTAGGGAGCTTCTAGCAGCTACATAGGTCAGCTTCCGCAGCATGGCTGGGCTGGGCCAGAGTTGAGGTCTTTGGAAACAAGGGCTCAGGTCCTGTCTCCATTGCTCTCCGCTTTGCAGGAGCTGGCTCTTGAGCTGAAGAAACTTCATTTAGCTCTGGGAGACAAGAAGGATGATCTTTTGAAAGCTATGGCTTGGCCTGGCCAGGACACCAAGCTGCTCTCTGACTGTCTAGACAACCTGCACACCTACCTGGAGCACACACAGGCCACGGCAGCCTCTCGAAGCAAGGCTCTGAAAGCTGGCCTCGACTATACCCACAGTTATCAGGTGAGGTTCCAAGCATGTGGCTTGTGCACAGCTCCAACTTTGCTTCCATTCGTCCCTCTTCCTGTAAGACTTCATTCATGGGAGTTGCCCAAGGCAACAGTGAGACCCTCTTGTGCTCACGGTTGGAGATCATTTGAAAGTGGTCTTTGGAGTGACTTTTTAAAAAGCAGTTAACTTACTCTTTTTCTCTTTCTTTTTTTTTTGGGGGGGTGGAGTGGGAAGTACTGGGGTTTACACTCACAGCCTCATAGCGTGCTAGGCTGGCACCATACCTCTGAGCCATGCCTCCAAGCGATAGGGTCTTACTTGCCCCTGTCAGTGTACATGTGACCAGTGATCACCTACTATAGATTTCCTGCTGGGACCATAGGCTGACCCATGGTATGTAGCTTCCCTTCCATAGAGATGAGGTCTCACAGTTTTCTGCCCCAGCTGGCCTGGCACCATGATTCTCCTAATCTCAGCCTCACAAGTATTTTAGGATGACAGGCCTGAGCATCTACCTTGGTGGCTCTGTTTGTCTGTGTCTGTCTGTCTGTCTGTCTTGTCTCTCCCTCTCCCTCTCCCTCCCTCTCTCTCTCTCTGTCTCTCTCTTCTCTCTCTCTCTCTCTGATCCTAAAGTTTGAACTTAGGGCCTTCTGCTTGCTAAGTAGGTGCTCTACCACTTCAACCATACCTCTAGCCCTGTTTTTTTTGTTGGTCCTGGGACTTGAACTCTGGGTCTGGGCACTGTCCCTCACCTCTTTAGCTTAAGGTGGCTAGTGCTCTACCACTTGAGCCACAGTGCCACTTCTGGATTTTTCTGTTTACATGGTGCTGAGGAATGGAACCCAGGGCCTCATGCATGCAAGGCAAGCACTCTACCACTGAGCCACCTTCCCAGCGCTCCAGCCTTGTTTTTTGCTGGCTTTTTGGAAATGAAATCTAGGGAACATTTCTTCCCAGGTTGGACTTTGACCTTGATCCTCCAGATCTAAACTTCCTGGTTGAGATGAGCCACTATCACGGAGTGTTTAATTCTCTCTCTCTCTCTCTCCCTCCCTTTCTCTCTCTCTCCCTCTCTCTCCCTCCCTCTCCCTCTCTCTCCCTCCCTCTCCCTCCCTCTCCCTCTCTCTCCTTCCCTTCTTCCCTCCCTTCCTCTTAGTCCTGGGGTGTGAACTCAGGATCTGGGCAATGTCCTTGGGCTTTTTTCTTTTCCCTTTTCACTAAAGGCTAGCATTCTACTTAAGCCACAGCTTCACTTCCAGCTTTTGGGTAATTAATTGGAGATAAGAACCTCATGGACTTTTCTGCCCATACTGGCTTTGAACTGTGATCCTCGGATCTCAGCCTCCTGAGTAGCTAGAATTAAAAGTGTGAGCTAAAAGCACCTGGCAATTCTCTTCTTATGTTATTTTTACCCATGTAGTGATTGTCATACTGGAAAATTTGAATTTTAGATTTCTAAGCAAGAGGAAGGTGTTTAGGCTTTAAGGAAAGGAATGAGAATCCAATATTTGTGCAGGATTGTCTGGCCTCAGTGCATTGAAGAGGGAAAGTCTTGAAGCAGGGAGGCTTCTCGGGAAGGTATCTGAATTACCTAATGAAGGAAAGATGAAACACAATGCCATTTATGACTGAGTCTGGCCCATAACAATTAAACTAGAAACTGGACACCAGTGGCTCACACCTGTAATCCTAGCTACTCAGGAGGCTGAGGTCTGAGGATGGCAGTTCAAAGCCAGCTCAGGCAGGAAATTCCATGAGACTCTTTACTTGAATTAACTACCAAAAAAGCCAGAAGTGCATGTGTGACTCAAGTGGTAGAGTGCTAACCTTGAGTGAAAAAGCTCAGGAACAGCACTCAGTTCCTGAGTTTAAGCCCTGGATCAGGAGACACACACACACACATACACACACACATACACACACACACACACACGCACGCACGCACGCACGCACGCACGCACGCACGCACGCACGCAATTTAAGCCAGAATCCAATCAATTTTATGAGGGAAGAAGGATGTGATAGCACCTTGGGGATGTAATCATTTCTTCACAGACACACGATTCCAAGAAACAGAAATTGAGATCCAAATGATGATAGAAGGGCCTCAATTAGATCTCAATAATAACAAATCCAAAAGATAATAAATACATAGAGGCAACTACCAAAATGTGAACCCTCTCAGATGGTTATTCATCTCAGGATTATTAATTTGGGCAAGAGAGGATTGTAGCATTCTTTTTTTTTTTTTTTTGGGTCCGGTCGTGGGGCCTGAACTCTGGGCTTGGGCGCTGTCCCTCAGCTCTTCAGCTCAAGGCTAGTGCTCTACCACTTGAGCCACAGTGCCACTTCCAGCTTTTTTTTCTTTTTGCTTATGTGGTGCTGAGGAATCAAACCCAGGGCCTCATGATGCAAGGCAAGCGCTCTACCACTGAGCCACCTTCCCAGTCCCTATTGTAGCATTCTTAAAGGGAGAAGCTCATCTTTTACTGACATGCTACTATTTACTTCAGATAATCAAAGGGGAAGGGAGGGAATTGCCAGTCAACAGAGCTAGGGAAGGGCCTAGAGGGTGGTCAGCTATGTGTCAGCCATTACTGAGGCCCAATAATTCCTCTTATTTCTATACATTTGAGAGTTTACTAATATCTCAAGACATTTTTTTAAATGAACTGCTTAAAAGGTAATGGGAAAAAAAATGTAATCAAGGTCTAAGTGAGATTGCTTGGTTTCCTGCATTTATCTTTTTATACAGAATGAAATAAAACGATTATATGATCAACTCGTTAAGAATAAGACGGCTTTACAACAGTCTTTGAATGAAATGAGTGGCCAGAGCGTTGATGAGCAGCTTCAGGTAATCGATGCAGATCATTCACATGCGCCTGGCCTCGGGCCAGTGTGTTGTCTCAGCTGTGCTTGGCAAGGCCAGCCTAAGAAGTCAATAAAATGAAAACGACTGCGGACCAATACTTTCTGAAGCAGTGTATTCAAACAGCAAGAGACGATTCTCGCCTGTCCACCTGACAAAAGATTGAGTGCATTTAGCATTGGTAAAACATTGGAACATGGCATTGGCTTGCTCTGATCACAAATTAGATCAGGGGCAAAGGTTTGTCCTCACATCAGAATCTTTAGCGTTAAGACGTTTGATTTCATCTCTTGAGCAAACATTAGCATACTATGCTCAGTTACTGTTTGGGGGGCTGGATATTTACTCTTCCTAAGGATACAGTACTTTAAGAGAAATATGCCATAAGCATTTGGGTAAATAATCCAGATAGTCACTAAGTGCTTGTGTTCCTAAAGCAGGAGACACCCTTACAATGGTCTCTTAGGTATGGCCTTATAGAAATAACTAGAGCCAGGCACCAGTGGCTCATGCCTATAATTATGCCTACTTAGGAGGTTGAGATCTGAGGATGGCAGTTCAAAGCCAGCTCAGGCAGCACTATGAGATTTTTATCTCCAATTAACCACCAAAAAAGCTGGCAGTGGATCTGTGGCTCCAAGTGGTGGAGTGCCTGCCTTGAGCAAAATAAGCTAAGGGATAGCCTTACTAGCCCTGAGTTGTTCAAGCCTCATGACTAGCATGAGCCCCCCCCCCCCACACACACACACACACAAAGTCACTAGATATGTGTATACTGATTTGAAGAGTTGCTGACGTCTTGGAAGGGAGAGGTGCAGAAAGTTGAGTTGCAAGTCAGTGAATTGAAGCATCTCTGCATATATTCCACTAGCCTATTCTTGGAACATGTCAGGTACACATTGGAAGCTCTGGGCAGCTTGAAGGAGAATTTCAGGTGAGGAATGATTAAGTAGGACTTTAGTTTTTTCTCCCTTTTATTCCCTTCTGTACTGATTAATTCTTTTTAAACATATATGTGTGCTTCTCCAACTTGTTAAAGGGTTTTCTTTCCTGCCTGTCTCTCACTTAGAAAGCAGATGTGCATACAGCAGAGCTGCAGAACTCTGAGAGCCGAGTGGCCAAGCTCAGGGAGGAAGGAGAGAGGCTTCACCTCCCGCCCGCTTTACTCCAGGATGTGTACAAACTAGAGGTATGCCTATGCCATGTCTTCTGCAGCAGTGGGTGCACGGTCCTCCACCAAGAAATTTGACACCTGTTCTTCCATTGATTTGTTTTCCTGTTTGAATGAAAACACTTCTTTCCATCACAGGATGTATTGGACAGTATATGGGGAAGCCTGAGAGCCAGGTACTCTGAACTCAATAGCCCATTCATCACTGAGAGCCAGCAAGAGACCTTGTTGGAAGGCATGATGGAACTGATAAACATTGGGAAGGAAAAACTTGCGCGTGGCTACTTACCACGAGCCAAAAGTAAAGTTGCTTTACAGGATCAAATAAAAAATCACAAGGTAAGATTCATCCATCGAATCCCTTCTAAAATTTTTATTTTATTTCTTTGTCTTTTATTTTGCTGGTCCTGAGGCTTGAGCTCAGGGCCTGGGCACTGTCCCTTAGCTTTTTTTGTTCAAGGCTAGCAAGCACTCTACCACTTGAACCACACCTCCACTTCTGACTTTTTTTCCCACTTGGGCTGGCTTCACACTATTGTTAGAAATAGCTCTGGATTAGAAATAGCTCAGGATGTTGAGTCTGGTAGGAATAAAGACACCAACTCAAAATGAATTTGGCAAGGCAAAGTTTACTTCTGCAGAAGGGTGCACCATCCCAAAATCTGTCAAGCAAGCACACAGAACAGGCAGGCTTCCCCCTTTTCTCCCTCACCCAGAAGGCCCTGCCCCTCTGCTCACATTGGCTGAGCTCAGATTGACAAGCTGAAGAAGGATATGGTTTAATTAACAGGATGTATTTAAAATTCAAGGCACTTCTAATAGGGTGTCTTAATTACAATGCCCAGGAAAAGAATGCATATAAATAAACATAACTAACAAGGGCCAAGCCACCTTCAGAAAAACAATTCTCTCAAGATTAACCAAAAGGAAGCAAACTATTTTCATAGAAAAGGCATTTTTCTCAAACTATGATCCTCAGATCTCAGCCTCCTGAGTAGCTAGGAGTGCAGGCATGAGCTACTGGTGCTCAGCCAAATCCTTCTTTATAAACTAAAATCTCTGGGGTTTTCTGAGTTCAAATGGAAGCTGTCCATTGTTTTCCACAGTGAAGCATGTAGAGTGTTGCTTTGTGGAAATATTATTTAATGTGATATTTCTTTGTAACTTGTTAAAATTTCATTTATTTTTTAACAAATCCATTTCCATTTTATTTTCATCTCTTTGTATGTTTGGTGCCACACTGACTTTCCAGGATTTGAGATAAACAAAAAATAAAGAGATAACAGTTAAAGTAGCTAGGCACCTATGGCTTATGCCTGTAATTCCAGCTATACCAGGGGCTGAGATCTGAAAGACTGTAACATGAGATTGGCCATCCCCAAAAAAGTTCAAGAGACCCTATCTCAACAGAAAAGGATCCAAACTATAGTAGGAAGTATAAGTAGGAAGATTGTGGTGTAGACCACCCCAATCAAAAGGTGAGACCTTATCTCAAAAATAACCAGAGCAAAAATGGCTGGAGGCAAAGCATAAGCAGTAGAGACATGCCTACCTAGCAAGCAGGAAGCCTGAGTTCAAATCACTTGTTTTTAGCCAGGTGCCAGTGGCTCATACCTGTAGTCCAGAGTTACTCAGGAAGCTGAGATCTGAGGATCTGTAAAACCAGCTCAGGCAGGAAAATGTGAGACTCTTATTTCCAATTAATCATAGAAAAATCCAAAAGTGGTGCTGTGACCTCAAGTGGTAGAGGGCTAGCCTTGAGCAAAAGGAGCTCAGGGACATTGCCCAGACCCTGAGTTCAAGCCCCAGGACTGGCAAAAACAAACACAAAAAACCACAAATCCCATGCTCTTTATAGTCTTCACAACTTAAAAATAAATGATAAATATTCAAAACCTTTTCTTTCCACATTGTAGGAGTTTTTCCAGAGCCTTGTTGCCGATATGTTGTTGATCCAAACATACTCCGCCAGGACGTTTTCTTCATCCTTACAAAAGAGAGAAGCCTTCGGCGCGGCACAGGTCGCGGCAGTGAAGAGCCTGGAAGCCGAGGCCTGCCAGTCTGGTGCAAAGCTGCAGAGTCTGTTGCAGGTACGTGGCTTCTGTGGGCCTGGTTCTTAGCTCTAAGGGAATTCCAGATCCTCATCCATCAGCTCCAGCTGTGGGGAACACGTGTCCAGCCAGCAAGCCACAGTGAAATGGGAACGAGGCAGCACAGCCTGTGGAAGCCAGCCTAGGCCTGCGAGGCTGCTGTTGTCCAATAAAAGCCAAGTGGTGAACATTTCATGTATAAATTTGGGATGGCATGGCTTTGCTCTGGCCTTGTAGGTTTATGTAAGAATGCTCAGGGTTCAGTGTGTATTGATACTAGGAATGAGTTGACTTGATTTAAAAACTGGACTCCTTCAAGACTTCAGGCTTGGGGCTGGGAAGGCAGCTCAGTGGTAGAGCGCTTGCCTTGCATGCATGAGGCCCTGGGTTTGATTCCTCAGCACCACATAAGCAAAAAGAAAAAAGCCGGAAGTGGCACTGTGGCTCAAGTGGTAGAGCGCTAGCCTTGAGCTGAAGAGTTGAGGGACAGCACCCAGGCCAAGAGTTCAGGCCCCACGACCGGACCCCAAAAAAAAAAAAGACTTCAGGCTTACCTAAGGTTCTCTTGTAAAAATGCATTTATGATAATCTTGTCTTAATTCAAAGCAATTTTTGTTTTTGTTAGTCCTGGGGCTTGAACTCAGGAGCTTGGAGCTGTCCCTGAGCTTTTTTGCTCAAGCCTAGTGTTCTACCACTTGAGCCACAGCTTTACTTGTAACATTTTGGTGGTTAGATGGAGATAAGAGTCTCATGGACTGTTCTGCCTGGGCTGGCTTTGAACTACCATCCTTAGATCTCAGCTTCCAAGGTAGTTAGAATTCCAGGCATGAGCCACCAGTGGCCAGCCAAAGCAAATTTTAAAAACATACATTATATTCCTTTTCAGTTGAAGGTTTTGCCTATAGCTTACGAAACCCTCCACAGCCAATGTTAGCAGATAAAAGGGAATTTTTTAAAAAAGAGGTCAATAATTTGTTAATGAAATATTATTTTGTTAGAAATATTTATTTTTTAGATACCATGTTAATTGATATTAATATAATCACTATTTCATGGTATTCAAAAAAGGCTGGGCACTGGTGGCTCATGCCTGTAATCCTAGCTACTCAGGAGGCTGAGATCTGAGGATTATAGTTTTAAACTAGCCTGGGCAAGAAAGTCTGTGAAACTCTTATCTCCAATTAACTACCAGAAAATCAAAAAGGTGCTGTGGCTCAAAGTGGTAACCTTAAGCAAAAAACTCAGCGATAATTCCTAGGCCCTGAGTTCAAGTACCACAACTGACAAAAAAAAAAAAAAAGACTTAATGGGCCCAGTAAGTACCCATGAGAATTCATAAGGTTATTATCACTTTCCTAACTGATCATTTTAAGCTAAGCATGGTGGCTCGTACCTATTACCTGTAGTTGCAGCTACTTGGGAGACAGAGATCAGGAGGCTCATGACTCAAGGCCAGTTCAGGCAAAAAGTTAGTGAGATCTGGTCACAATCATTAAGCTGGGCTTGGTGGTGTATACCTATGATCCCAGCTACATGAGAAGCCTAGGAAGATAAGAGGATCTCACTCTATGGCTGGTCCCCAGGAGGGAACCACAAGACTATCTGAAAAAATGAAATATAAAAGGGCTGTGATATGGATCAACAGGTTAAGTACCTGCCTAAGAAAGGATGAGACCCTGAGTTTAAACCCCAGTACTAAAGAGAAAGAGAGAGAGAGAATTTTTAGTGTTAATAACTGCACTCTGTAGTATCCATGTACTATGGAAGCTGGGAGAAGGCCAAACTAAAACTCCCCAAGGAAGCATAACCCCCTGTCCTCTAAACAGCCTTCAGAGGACTCTGGCTTCAAGTAGCAAGCAGGAATAATGTTCAGTGGATTTGGTATTAGAGCAGGAAACCCACGGGCAGCCTGATAGCAACTTGTGTTGGAAACGAGTTTAAAAGTTAGTTCTTTGCCATTCCAGGAGGAGTGTCCTTTTAACTGAATTCTTCTACTAATCACATTGCTCAGCTTGACAATGCCAGCATAAAACACAGAAGCCAGGATGGGGGTGAGCCCTGTGGTAGATCACTTGCTTTGCATGTGCCAGGCCCTGCGTCCATGAGCACCCCTGTAAACAAACAAGTAACCCAAAAGCTAGACACACCGGGTGCTGCCTCCTCACACCTGTGAGCCTAGCCACTCACAAAGTTGAGATCTGAGGATCGTAGCTTGACGCTATCCTGCCAGAAAAGTCTGTGAGACTCACATATATATCTATATATAGATATATATATATGTATATCTATATGTAGATATACATATATATAATTTTATTGTATAAAAATAGGAAGAGGCACATAAGCATTCACCATTGCACCTTTGTGTTTCTCTCCTAAGAGTTATGACACTCTTATCTCAACCATCAAAATAACAGAAATGGAGCTATGTACAGCTCAAGTGAAAAAGTTAAGGGACAGTGCCCAGGCCCTGAGTTTAAGCCCTAGTACTGCCCACCCCCCTCCCTAAATGATGAAGATGCCAACTGCCAGTTCTGGGGCACTTGAATTCAGGGTCTGGGCACTGTACCTGAGCTTCCTTTGCTCAGGGCTAGCACTCTACCACTTGAGCCATAGCGCCACTTCCAGCCTTTTCTGTGTATGTGGTATTGAGGAATCAAACCCAGGGCTTCATGTATGCTAGGTAAGCAGTCTACCTCTGAGTCACCTTCCCAGCCCCCAGTTGGACTTTTACAAACTTCAAAACAAGAATCTTTCTAGAAAAGGTGCACGTTCTTCAGTTCCTCCTGGAATCTGTACTTTTCATTTTGTATGATCTTGGTGTTTCTTTCTGTCCTTATGGTAAATGGTCATTGCCTAGGGCCAACCTAGAAAATTAAAGCCCACTGATATATAATGTTGTTGATTCTCCAGAAATGGGAAGAATTTGATGAAAACTATGCTGCTCTTGAGAAGGACCTGGAAATTCTTGTGTCCACGTTGCCCTCTGTGAGTTTGGTGGAAGAGACAGAGGAGAGACTGGTGGAAAGGATTTCATTTTACCAGGTATTTGTTTGCTCATTTAAGTTCTCAGTGGTCTGATTCATACACTTTTGGGCCGTGTTGGAGCTAAATGACTTGATTTTGAGGCAGAATAATCTAGAGGGAAACAAAATATTGCTCACCACACCAGTCAGCTTAGAAACACATTATGGGACTGTACATTTTTGATGCAATTGTGAGCAATTCTGCATAGGCACATGTCTGGCTTGGTGGTGGAAGAGCTTACTGCTTCATTTATCTGTTTGTGGCCTTCCTGCCTCTAAGCAGGTTTCTTTCTCTATTGTAGAGTACAGACCATCAGTCTTGTTTTACTATCTCTGGAGCTGGGTGTCATTTCTCACTTTCATGAAATAGATGGGGAGAAGTTAGTAAACTATGGGCCTCAACATATATTTACTTTTATTACACTGTGCAATCTTAATTGGACATACTAGGAGATGAATAAAGGCTGTTAACCAGCAGTAAAAAAAAAAAAAAAAGACTTGTGTGGGTGCCTACTTGTAATGCAAGCACCAGAGAGGCTAAGGCAGAAAGATTATGAATTCAAGGTTGTACTGGGTTATGTTGCAAGAACCTGCCTTAAAAAAAAACAACAGCTTAAAACTTTTACACTTCTCTAGTGTCATTTTTAGTCTTACTGGTATAGAAGCCTCTGTGTTCCCAATGTTAATGGTATAGGAAAACATAAAACCTTGATGGGGGTTTTGAGTGACATGAAGAACATGACAAAGTTCTGAATCTTTACAACTGATACAATTGAAACTTAAGATGCTTTTTAGTTTTTACTTTATAATATCTTTAATTAGAATATGAGTTTTACACTAGAGATATCAATTTTATTGTTTTTTATGGTGTGTGCGTGTGTGTGTGTGTGTGCGTGTGTGTGTGTGTGTGTGTGTGTGTGTGTGTGTGTGCGCATGCGCGTGCACGCTATTCCTGGGGCTTGAACTTAGGGCCTGGGAGCTGTCTTTGACCACTTTTGTTCAAGGCTAGTGATCTACCACTTCAACCACAGCTCTACTTCCAGCTTTTTGTTTGTTAATTGGAAATAAGAGTTTCACAAACTTTCCTACCTGGGTGGCTTTGAACCATGATCCCTAAATCTCAATCTCATGAATAGCTAGGATTACAGGCATGAGCCCCTGATACCTGACTAATATCAACTTTAAAACTACAAAAGCAGGTTTATTGTGAAAATGAGAGCCATAATGACATGGCAGGCCCCTCTGCTCATTGAGACATGTCAGTGTCTACACAGAACATTGTGCTAGAAGTGGAGCTCAGTGGTTGAGCACTGACCTACCACTTCCCAGAACCCCTCGCACCACCAGAATAATTCCCAGTGGTTGGAGCACTGCATCTCTACTCACTGGAGACCCAGATACCCAGGATTGGTAAATGTGGGTCCTGAGGGCGAGGGTATCATCTTAGGGTGCAGGATAGGTGATAGAATCTACCTGAGTAGTTAGTTAGCAGAGAAATGCCATATGCCACAGGGAAGACAGCACTGTAGGCTATCTCAGTCATCATGGCTGTCTTCCTGCATCTGAGTAGCTAGAAGAAATGAAAGCAGATCATATTTAAAACCACATTAAATGGAGAAACAATCTAGTATTTACCAATCTAATATGAGCCTGATTATTAATAAATAAATAAAGTGGCTCTCAGCCAGTGCCAGTGGCTTACACCTGTAATCCTAGCTACTCAGGAGGCTGAGGATCTGAGGATCACTGCTTGAAGCCAGTCCAGTCAGGAAAGTCTGTGAGACTCTCATCTCTAAATAATCACCAAAAGCCAGAAGTAGAGTGTGGCTCAAGCAGTAGCAGGCTAGCCCTGAGCAAAAGAAAACTCAGATCTGAATCTACAAACTTCTAGTTTCTTGCTTATTTGCACCACGTCTGACTCTGTTGCCTGAATCCGACAGTCTCTAGAAAGATAATCTGAGCACCATTGAATCATATCATCCAGCAGGAATATAAACTTAAGTGTTGGGAAAGTGTCCATCTCTTTAGTAGCCTATCATGCAGAATTTTAAAGAAAGTATTGGTGAGTAGATTGACAGATTTAACTTTTTAAAGTAATTCATCCTATGCTTTTCATAGCAAATAAAGAGAAACATTGATGGAAAGCATGCCCGGCTTTCCCAAACTCTGAATGAAGGCAAACAGCTGGTAGCATCCGTGAGCTGCCCGGAGCTGGAGAGCCACATTGGGAAACTGGAAGAGCAGTGGTTAGCTCTGAATAAGAAAATTGACCACGAGCTCCACAGGCTGCAGACACTTCTCAAGCATCTACTCAGGCAAGTGTTCTTATGTTCTTAGCATCTGGGTGGCTTCAAGTTTTGCTGTTGTGAAACCACTGAGGGATTATGCCATGGACTGGATCTTATATGTAGTCCCAGATGGACCTGTGTCCCCTGACAATCAGAAGCCCCTTCTAGGCTAAAGGGACTCTGCTACCGGCCTCTGAAACTCATTGGCTGGGAAACATGTACACATCTACGAGCACTAGGAATTGTGTTATAATTCTTTTTTTTTCTTTCTTTCTTTCTTTCTTTCTTTCTTTCTTTCTTTCTTTCTTTCTTTCTTTCTTTCTTTCTTTCTTTCTTTCTTTTCTTTCTTTCTTTCTTTTCTTTCTTTCTTTCTTTCTTTCTTTTTCTTTCTTTCTTTCTTTCTTTCTTTCTTTCTTTTTTTGCCAGTCCTGAGGCTTAAACTTGGGGCCTGGACACTGACTCTCAGCTTCTTTTGCCCAAGGCTAGTGCTCTACCACTTGAGCCATAACTCCACTTCCAGCTTTTTCTCAATAGTTCATTAAAAATAAGAGTGTCATGGACTTCCCTGCCTAGGCCGGCTTTGAACCATGATCCTCATCTCAGCCTCCTGAATAGCTGGGATTACAGGTGTGATCCACTGGAGCCCAATTTGCCTCTTTATTATTTGATTACACATAGTAAAGAGTCTTGGGGCATGGTATAATGCAGTTGAGAATCATTGTCAAGGTCATGAGCTTCTGAGTAGTAGGAAAATGTACACTAAAAGCAGGAGCTACAACATCAACAGAGTGCATGTCTCATTTCCTTTCCCTCCCACTTTGCTCCTGTCAGTTATAACAGAGATTCGGACGAGTTCATCAAGTGGTTGGAATCTTCTCAGCAGACTTTGAATTACTGGAAAGAACAGTCCCTCAATGCATCTCAGGACCTGGATACAATCAGGAGCAATATAGACAAGTTTTTTGTAAGTTGCCATAGAATACACTTGGATAATTATTGGTAGAAATAAATATCAAGAGAAAAGTAGCAGGGGTGCTGTGATGGTCATCAGCTAATGTGTACAGCAAATTTTTTATGACTAAAGAATTAAATTTATTGAATGTTAGTACTGAAAGTTGAAACTTAACATGGATGAACAAAAGCCAATAAAAATAGATTCTTTACATGGGGGAAAAGAGATATTATTTTTGTAATATAAAATGAACTTAGAATCTGGGAGTAAGCTTAGTGTTTGAGTGTTTGAATGCATGAGACTCTGGGTTTTTAATCTCTCTCCAGATAATTAAATAAATAAATATGCATTTATGAAATCTTCTTTGTCTTTTCCCTTACTTGTTTTGTTTCTTATTTTTTCATATCTTATACCTATGGCTACTTCCTTTGATTTTGAAATGTAAAAAATTTTAAATATACTTGAAACTTGCACAATAGGAAAAATTTCAAATATGTTAAATAAACATTTTTGTAAGAATATATACTGCTCTTTAGAAACAAAAAATAAATTAGTAATTAAATGAAAATAGATTACAGGCTCATGATACTCAGGAGGTTGATATCTGAGGATCACAGTTCAAGGCCAGCCTGGGCAGGAAAGTCCATGAGACTCTTCATCTCTAAGTAACCACCTGAAATCAGAAGTGGAACTGTGGCTCAAAGTGGTAGAGCACTAGGCTTGAGCAAAAGAGCTCAGTGACAGCACCTAGGCCCTGAGTTCAAGCCCCACCACTGACAAAAAAATAAAATAATAAAAACATCACTAGGAACTGGTGGCTCACGCCTGTAATCCTAGCTACTCAGGAGGCTAAGATCTGAGGATTGCAGTTCAAAGACAGCTCAGGCAGGAAAGTCTATGAGACAGTTATCTCCAATTAACCACCAGAAAACTGGAAATGGCGCTGTGGCTCAAGTGGTAGAGTGCTTGCTGTGAGCTGAAGAGCTCAGGGACAGCGTGCAAGCCCAGAGTTAAAGCCCCATGACTGAGAAAAAAATAAGTAAGTAAATAAAAACAAAAACATCATTCAAGGATACCAGAATAGGTTAAAAAGCCATTGGGATGGTGGTGGTAGCATAATATAAAATTTATCTACCTATCTATATATCTATATATATGGTTTTGAAAGCACTTAAGTATTTTAGATTAAAAATGCATTCGATAAGACTAAATTATTTCAATAGGACTAAAATAGCATGCTCTTACAAATTAGTTGTAATTGTGTTGGGTTTCATAGTTTCTTGTAAAACTTGACATTGAAATGCCTGTGGGTTTTTTTTGTTTTGTTTTGTTTTGCTTTATTTTGCTTTTGAACTCTGGGCCTGGACGCTGTCCCTCAGCTCTTCAGCTCAAGGCGAGGCTCTACCACTTGAGCCACAGCACCACTTCCAGTTTTCAAGTGGTTTATTGGAGATAATAGTCTCATGGACATTTCTGCCTGGGCTGGCTTTGAACTGTGATCCTCAGATCTCAGCCTCCTGAGTAGCTAGGATTACAGGTGTGATCCACAGCACTTGGTGCCTGTGTGTTTTTAAAAGATGAAATCCACTTGGTAACAAGTTTCTTGTTCTCCAGTGTCTGTCTGGTACCTGGAAAAGTCCTAACACTTAGGCCAAGTGTGTACATCTGTATGTGTGTGTATATATGTGTACCTGTATTCAAATATTTGCTGTTTTTGGTTGTGAACTCTAACTATTTGTTCTGACTATACTTAAATTTGACAAGCTTCTGATCTTGAAAACCTTTCTTTCAGGAATTTTCTAAGGAAGTAGATGAGAAATCCTCCCTGAAGTCTGCCGTGCTGAGTACAGGCAACCAACTTCTCCACCTGAAAGCCACAGACACAGCCACATTGCGAGCTTCGTTAGCACAGTTTGAACAGAAGTGGACCATGCTGATAACTCAACTTCCAGACATTCAAGAAAAACTTCACCAGGTAAGTGTCAAAAGACTCAGCATTTAAATCAGCACGCCCTTGTTAGCGTGACTCTGCTAGCATCCTTTTTTTTTTTTTCTGATTCGATAATTTTCATTAACATTGCCTATTTTTCTCTGGCACCACTGAATATAGATCTTAATTACAGGACTCTCCTCCAATGAGATCTTTCTTTCTCTTTTTTTTTTTTTTTTTTGAGATCTTTCTTAAGAAAGAAATCAGGCTTAATTACTTTCTCAGAGTATCTGCCACTGTGCTAGTTTTTATGAAGTGATTTTTTTTTCATTGTTAGGGGGGTGGGAGTTTCACATATTCTACACTTGAATATTGGGTTGGATTTTTGTGGGTGACCTGCATAATTATGTAGCAAGACCTCTTATCAAACCAGATACCTTTAGTGATGCCCTGATTCATCTTGTTAACTGTAGTAATTAAATGGAAATCATTTTGTCCTTGCAGCTTCAGATGGAGAAATTGCCATCACGTAAAGCAATCACTGAAATGATGAGCTGGATGAATAGTGTGGAAGGTGAAATCACAGGGGAGGTGTCCAGGCACTCCCTGAATTCTGCAGCACAAGTGAAAAGCCTCCTGCAGAAGCTCAAGGTAATTATCTGAAAGGAGCCCAGGTCTTTTCACAGATTGCTTGTGAGGAGAAAAGTTAAAACAGTAGACACAGGGATGTAATTGACTTTGTTATATAATTTTTTTGTTATCTTTAAGTAGTTTTGCCAAAGATTTTCAATTCGACAAGTCAGCTTTTGAGTACAATGTGTCTTGATCATTCTCCCCCACCTCTCCCAACCTCATCCATCGCTCAGCTTACCTGGTTCCATTTTCATAAGTGTACATTGACTATTATTACTATATTTGGCCATCTACCCTTTTTCTCTTCATTCCTCTGTTCCCTCCCCTTGACTTCTTCCCACTCCTGACACCTGGAACATGTCTCAGTTTCATGGTGCTCATTTTGTTATTGTCAGTAGGTTATTTGAAGGAATTAGACAATTGTAGTCTTCCCCTCAGTATACTTACTTTAGTCAATTTGTTTGTGTGTGGATGCCTATAACTCTGTATAGATCTAACTTCCACAGATGAGAGAAAAACATACATTCTTTGTCCCGCTGAGCCTGACTTAGTCACTTGACCTAATTTTTCCAGGATCCTCTTGCCCTGTAAATGACATAATACTATTCTTCCTGATGGATGAATGAAATTCTATTGTGTGATATATCATATATATACATATATATGTGATATGATATATCATATTGTGATATATATGTATTTATATACTGTGTCACATTTCTTGATCCATTTGTCCATTGTAGGGTACCTGGGCTATTTCCATAACTTGGCTATGGTGAATGGTGCAGCAGTGAACATGGGTGTGCAAGTGTCTTTATTGCATTCTGATTTGCAACATTCTAGGTGGATGCCCAAGAGTGCTATCATGGATCATAGGGAAGTTCTAAGTTTAGTTTTTTGAGGACTCTCCAAACCACCTTCCATAGAGGTTTTGTGCTTGTTTACATTCCCAACAACAGTGTAATAGGATTCCTTTTTCCACCAGAAATGTAATTTAGAAAAGCAAATTTGGGGAGTAAGCTCTAAAGAGGTAAGTTCGTGCACGTGCTTTGATTCTTTGATGAGCTCCCACTTTCTCCACTCTCCAGTCTCATTTTACCAATCCAGACTGTTGGAACCAGTGATTTTGCATCCCTCCCCTCCTCATCCCTCCTCTCCTCCTCATGTTTGCGTGTGTGCTGCGCCTCTGGCCTGGGTCGCCACTGCCCACTTTGGCAGTAGATGTCCTCTGAGTTGCCTTTGAGAGTCGGTTGATTCTATTACTATCGGTCACTGACCAATCACCCTAGCATCCAGATTAGCCGACTTCTGGATGAGAGGTCTCCACAGTGCTACTTCTAGTTCCTATCTCACAGTGTCATCATGTGTTTACAAGCTCACCTTGACTCACCTCTCAAAAATACATACATAGCCCAATAGCTAGCCTTTGGGAGGTATTAATAAACGTCCTTTGAGTAAGAACAAGGAAGGCAAAGTTGGTAATCTTCTGCAAATAGATATGAATGTGGCCTTTTCCCTGATATTTCCTATTGAGTGGATTTAATTGAACATGAAACAAGGCACAAACATCAGTTGTGTGGGGGCAGTGTGTTGGCCACTAGGAAGGCAGGATAAGGAGTCAGGTCATTGCTTTCAAAGGTCCTGCAGGCTTTGGAGGCAGAAGATGAATGGTTTTGTCATCAAGATTAATAGTAACATCAGATTTTGCTGTTACCTGCTGTCACATTCTAACTTGAATACATGATAGAATAATTAATAGTCTACACAGGCTCCAGTAAACTGGCACATAGCACATATCTCACTGTTCCCCTCCTCTTCCCACCTCCACCCCACACACAGAGGTCTGCATAGGAAATGCTAGAACTTTCTGGAGAAAAATTAGCTGGGCACCAGTGGCTCTCGCCTGTAATCCTAGCTACTTACAAGGCTGAGATCTGAGGATTGCAGTTCAAAGGCAGCCTAGGCAAGAATAGTTCATGAGACTCTTATCTCCAATTAACCACCAGGAAATCAGAGTGGTGCTATGGCTCAAGTGGTAAGTGCTTTCTGTAAGCTAAAGAGCTCAGGGACAGCACCCAGATCCAGAGTTCAAGCCCCGTCACCAACAAAAAACAAACAAAACAATTCCACAACTATCAGACTTGACAGAAACATGTCTAGCACTGAGTGTTTTTAGGATTGCTATAGCACCTAGAGCAATCCATACCACACACACACACACGCACACACACACACACACACACACACACACACACACACACACACACACACACACACCCCTAGACCATCCCCCAAGGAGCAGAGAAGCTGCCTAAATTGGCAAAGTTCCTTAAAGGCATCCAGAGTTTTCTGGGAGAACTTTACTTCCGTTTCCAGGCTGTGTCCACGAGCCCTCGGGGTGGTTCAGAAACTGCAGAGCTCTCACAATGGCCTCTCATAAGAACCCTCAGTCAGACCGAGGTCCTGGTAATTTGTTCCAGTGATTGTAGCTGCACCCTTGAACTCTGCAGTTTGTTTGAAAACAGCATGTCCTCCATTCCAAGAATGTACAGTTCCCAGAATCTCCACTCCAAGCAGCCTGCTGATGGGGGCACGGAGAGGGTAGAAAGATGCTGCTCCCAGCTGGATTCATTGAGGGAGCTCAGCACCCCCGAGAGCCCAGCCATGGGGAAATCTGCTTCATCTGCCAGGCTTCCATTCAGACTTGTAGTGTTTAATTGTGTGTGTTTGTGTGTTCAGGAGTTTAGGATGGAGATGGACTACAAACAGTGGATAGTGGACTTTGTTAACCAGTCGTTACTTCAGCTGAGCACCTGTGATGTGGAAAGCAAACGCTATGAGAGGACGGAGTTTGCAGAGCACCTGGGGGAGATGAACCGCCAATGGCAACGAGTACACGGAACCCTAAATAGAAAGGTGTGCTTGGGGGTCACAGTCAAATGCAAGATTCAGTCCCACAAGATACCACTCTCCAAATAAATTTAAACAGCATTCAGATAGTTGAGTTACAATTAAGGCTAATAATCATCTAAATTATAGCCTTCGTCGTTAATTCTGATTTACCATTCTTCAGGGTTGCTCCACCTAGGAAAGACTAGGAAAATAATTTTTATATCTTTTCTTTGGGAAATTTAGCTAGCTATACAAATGAAAAGGAGAAATTTTAAGAGGTGTCAAATTTACCAGGTACAGTAGCCCACATCTGTAATCCCAGCTATTTGGGAGGTAGAAATGAGGATCATGGTTTGAGATCCCTCCCTGCCCAAAAACAAACAAAAAATAAATAGCAAGACACTCATCTCAGCAAATAAGCTGGGCATAGTGGTTCACATCTCTAATCTTAGCTACTTATATGGGAGGTATCGTTAGGAGGAACTCAGTCAATTGCCCAGGCCAGCCCTGGGCAAAAAGCTCAAGACCTTATCTGAAACATAGGACTAGAAATATGGCCACCATAGTTGACTTACTTGGTGCTCTGCCTCTGAATGCCTACCTAACAAGCACCAAAATCTGAAATCCAGAACCCTAGTGTCATCCCTCCTCCCCTCTTTGCCTCTTTTGAACATCTGATTTCAAGGCCACTAAAAGATTAGGGATGGTGACACTCTTTCTGAAATTAAGAGTCAAAGCTATTTAGGCTGTGAAAAAATTGAAAAGGAAAAAAAATACATGTGGCTTTTTGGTAGCTCCATAATTCTTGAAAAGATACAATGTACTCAAAACATATATATATTTGCATATATACATATATATATATATATATATATTTGTAGTACCAAGTTGTTCTCTTTTCTGTATAGAGAATGATACAAATGATTTATACAGTTCATACTCAAAGACACAAACAAAGAGAATCAGAAAGCGCACAGCGAGGAATCTGTAGGCAGCAGATAGCCCTGAAAATCTGTTACCTCAGTTATCAGATATTCAAAATATAACACACATTAAATTAGCAGATTTTAGGGCTGGGAAGGTGGCTCAGTGGTAGAGCACTTGCCTTGCATGCCTGAGGCCCTGGGTTCGATTCCTTAGCACCACATAAGCAAAAAAGAAAAAAAAACAGAAGTGGTGCTGTGACTCAAGTGGTAGAGCGCTAGCCTTGAGCTGAAGAGCTGAGGGACTGTGCCCAGGCCCAGAGTTCAGGCCCCACGACCAGACCCCCCCCAAAAAATTAGCAGATTTTAATAAAATAATAAAGCTCCAATGCCAGCTCATTCATGCATTACTGATGCTCTTTTTGCAAAACCCAGGAAACTTTTTAAAGAACCATGAAAGTCATCTCTTCACCCAGAAACCAGTTCTTAGGTCCTTATTTAAAGAAAAGTCCTTTGTTTTCATGGTGTATACAAAGTGTTCAACACTTGTTGTACTAGCAAAACTGGAAAATGCCTTAATTTCCACCTTTAGAGGAATAAAATTAATCAAATGATATACTATGTCTATGTGATAAAATACTGGGTAGCCTTTTAAAACAATTATTAGCACATGTTATATCACACTGCCTATAGAATATTAGAAAAGGAACACTTAATTTCATATATATATATATATATATATATAGTGATTGCTACCTAATAAACACTGTATTAGAACAAAGAACCACAGAATTGAAAACATTATTAAACTATTGAATTATTATTTGGCATTGATAGAAGTTTTTAAGCAATTCTAATGAAGAGTCTTGGGAAAGGAAATTTCCTTTAGCTGTTTCTATATTAATAAAGGATACACTGAAAAAATATTGAATGTCAACAGCATGGCTTTATTTTGTATAATTAGTACCAAACCCCGTACAGCCAGCTGTCTCAGTCGATTTGTTTTTGCTTTAAATGTTACATTTGTTTTAAAAGGAGAATTTAAATCCAATGTCCTGACTTAAGAATCTTTCATTCCGAATTACTAGCATAGCTAATATATAAGGAACTAGGAATTTGGAAGGAAAAAAAGCTTCTTTTCCAAAGGGGACAGATATTATGGTAATAAAACCATATTGTTCCATTTCCATTTTTAAGCACAGGTTTTTGTTTGTTTTTGTGCTAATACTGGGGCTTGATCTCAGCGTCTTACATTCTCACTTAGCTTTATCACTCAAAGCTGGTATTCTACCACTTGAGCCACAGCTCCTCTCCCAAATTTGCTGGTTAATTGGAGATAAGAGCCTCAGATTTTTCTGTCCAGGCTGACTTTGAACCAAGATCCTCAAATCTGAACCTCCTGAGGAGGTAGGATAACAGATGTGAGACACCAGAACTGGGCTTTGAGCGAAGGTCTGAAAATTAAAAAAAAAAAAAAAAACAGGGGCTGGGAAGGTGGCTCAGTGGTAGAGCGCTTGCCTTGCATGCTTGAGGCCCTGGGTTCGATTCCTCAGCACCACATAAGCAAAAAAGAAAAAAGCCGGAAGTGACACTGTGACTCAAGTGGTAGAGCACTAGCCTTGAGCTGAAGAGCTGAAGGACAGTGCCCAGGCCCAGAGTTCAGGCCCCACGACCGGACCCCCCCCCCAAAAAAAAAACCTTTTCATGATATTTTTTTATTCACTACTTCTAGATACAACATTTGGAACAACTTTTGGAAAGTATCTCTGAGAATGAAAACAAAATACAGATTTTGAACAGTTGGTTTGAGGCTCAAGAAGAGAAGCTGAAGACTTTAC
The DNA here is from genome assembly GCF_019054845.1 of Dipodomys spectabilis. Classification (NCBI taxonomy): domain Eukaryota; kingdom Metazoa; phylum Chordata; class Mammalia; order Rodentia; family Heteromyidae; genus Dipodomys; species Dipodomys spectabilis. The sequence goes on from NW_024870750.1 coordinate 8,042,640, forward strand.
AAAAACCTGAAAGTGTGATTTCCATCGAGAAGCTGCTCCTGGACTGTCAGGTGAGCGACCCAGCAGCGACCTGCCCAGCATGGCGGGCGGGTTGGGCTGCAGGGTCCCACTTTTGCCCCCCGAAGAAGGATGCAGAGTTGCTGTGATTTCTGGAGATTCCACTTTAGTTCCTGCTGTAGTCACAGCCATATGTTGTTTAGCAATAAGAATGCTCTGTGTGTGTGTGGAGGGGGGGGAAGGAGGGGGGAAGTCCCTTTTGCTTTTGCACTGTCCCTTTGCTTTTCTGCCCAAAGCTAGCCACTGTACCACTTGAGCTACTACTCTACTTCCAGTTTTTTGCTGATTAGTTGGAGATGAGAGTCTCAATAGGCTGACTTCAAGCCTCCATCCTCAGACATCAGCCTCCTGAGTAGCTAGGATTACTTGCATGAGCCACCAGTGCCTGACCAGGGGTGATTTCTGAAAGATGCATTGTTAGGTGATTCTCTCTCACATAAATGTACTTTATACCAAACTGTGCTTATGCAAATCTAGCTGGAATGTATGGGCCCACCATTCTATATGTGGTATACAACTGTATGTATCCACTCATTTCCATTAGATAATTATCCATGAATTGTACAGAATTGCAAGGTATAATCAGCAAAAGGTATTTTCTGGGTTACTCTTGCTTTTAAGGTGGTTGAATAGTACTTCTAAGGGGGAAAAAATGTTCACAGAAAATTCGGGTTTACAGGGCTTTCCATTTTTGTGGTTTTTATTATATTACCTGATATTGGCAAAATGACTCCAATTTTCCATTCTCCTTAGGATTTCACTGTGTACTTGGTGGGAGGAAGAGCCTTTTCTTCTCCTATTGTGTCTTGCGTTTCCAAAGGACCACTTGTCCCTTAGAGCTACCATCTGAGTCACAGATGCGTGTGAGGGTGTAGTCCGCTGGCCGTGGCACATCGTCCTTGAGATGCCCTCTCCCAAGTGTGGGCCCAGCCTCTCTAAGTGGCAGTCCTCCCTTCCCCCCAATCCCATGTCCCTTCCCCGCCAGACTCAGCAGCACCTTGCTCCTGCCCCAACAGCACAAGAGCATCGCACCTGTCTGTGTTAGGGCTGGAAGGTGGGGCCAGGCCCCACTTCTGCTGCAAAGGCTACAGGATCGCACTGGGCCTGCAGTGTGAGCAGCAGCCTCATCCAAGAAAATCACTCTGTCCAGCTCTCCATCTCTGTCTTACAGCCAACCTCGGATTCAATGTCCTTCCTCCATAGAGAGGTTAGGTTCCCCAACTCAAGGCAGAGCCCAGGACCACCTTCAATCTCTGCCTCTGCCCCAGGAACTCTACATCCTCCCTCCCAAGGTACTCCTGCTGTCTTGTCCATGGGCACAGACCTGTGCTACCTCCACTGCCTCCCGCCACCTGCAGCCTCCTCCATGCCTCCTTCCAGTCTTTCTCCATACTCACACTGCTTCGAGGATGCTGCCGAAAGCACACACCACCTTCTTTCCCCATTGGGAAACCCTTTACCAGATCTCTCTCACCCACAGATCGAGGTTCTGATGTTTGGGGGCATTTGTCATTAGGTTACAGTTCAAAAGCCATCGTGAGGGGAGAATGGAGGAAATGGCATCTATTGAATGCTGTCTTTATAAGACTGTGACATTGGCCTTATAAAGACGATGCCATTTGTAGGTGAGGAAAGTGTGTCATAATAAACCGAGTCAGTACTGAACCCATTGGGGTCACACAGCGCTAGAGTGGCCTCAGCCAACTCCCTTAGTCAGACCCTTCTCAGCTGCAGCCTCCTCACCCAGCTCGCTCTCCTGCCCAGCCAGCCCTGGGGCCCCTGTCTCCCGGTGCTGTGTGAGTCTCCAACAATGGTCTGTATGCTGGCTGCTGCTCAGAGATGTCCCGGTAAGCAGCATCCAGCATCCAACCATGGAGCAGATGTAGTGTGAGCAGTTTCTGGGGTTTCTGAACCTGACACCTTCTCACACATGTGTGAGTGAGCACCTGGGTAGGGCCTCACCTCCTGACCTCAGATGTTTTCAAATGCCATTCTGAGCCCACACTGCCCTGCCTTCACCTTCAAGAGTTGCAGATAACTAACCTAAGCACGTCCTCTATCAGTGATTGTCTTTTGCTTTGCTTCATTCTGTTTTGATAGCGCTACCCATGGATTTGAGTTAGGTTTAGCTTGTTTGGTTTTTTTTGTCTTTCGGCTGGTCATGCAGCTTGAACTTGGGGCCTACACAGTGTCTCTGAGCTCTTTTGCTCAAGTCTATCACTCTACCACTTTGAGCCACAATGCCACCTCTGGTTTTCTGGTGTTTAATTGGAGATAAAAGTCTCACAGACTTTCCTGCCCCGCCTAGCTTTGAACTGCGATCCTCAGATCTCCTGAGTAGCTAGGGTTACAGGTGTGAGCCACCAGTGCCCAGCTAAGTTTAACTCTTATGTCCACAGCCTCACCACTACCTGAAATTAAATAGATCACAGAGCTATAGATATGACTCAGTGGTATGTGCAGGGCCCTGAGTTCTACTCCCAGCACTATCCCCCCCCCCAAAAAAAAAGACAACATTCAGCCACATGCAGGAACATTCCTTAGCTCATGAGCTCAACTCCAGGCTTTCATTAATTTTACCAACACAAAACCATTTCAAATATTCACAATGCCAGCCACCGGTGGCTCACACCTGTAATCCTAGCAACTCAGGAGGCTGAGATCTGAGGATCACGGTTCAAAGCCAGCCTGGACAGGAAAGTCCAGGAGAATCTTATCTCCAGTAAACCACTAGAAAACCAGAAGTGGCACTGTGGCTCAAGTGGTAGAGCACTAACCTTGAGCTGAAGAGCTCAGGGACAGCGCCCACGCCCAGACTGGCCCCATGACTGAAAAGAAAAAATCAAATATTCATATGCCCCTTGCACATTTGCAAGATTGACTTAAATGGAAAATGCAGAAGCCCTGTGGTGGCCTCATGGGATGTCGTCTTCCTCGGTCAGATGCACACTGGCCATTTCTGAGCTAGGTTGTATCCAGTTGTACCCGGAGTTAGTTTAACCTGTAAGTATAATTTGCAGACCTGCCTGGCCAGCACCATTGCTCATCAGCCCCTACCTGAAAATTACATTGAATTAGCAGCAGTCTGATCTCTGTGCCTTTCCCATGCTGCTGACTGCAGCATTCTGGGTAAACCTGCTCTTTCCCACATCTGCACACAGGCTTTCTTTTATCTTGGCAGAACTCAGACCAGCAGCCCTGACTTACATTCTTCCTATGAGTCCCATACTTTCCATTCACTTCTTTTTCCCTTTTTTATTTTACTTTATTTTTTTAATCTTGCTTTCTTAGATGCATCTTTGTAAAAAGACTGTGTCAAGACAGAGATGGACATAAATTAACAATCTAGTCTGTAGTGCATTGTGTGTCAGATGGAGGCTGTGCTGGACTCCTGGCTGCCTGTCCAGCCTGTGGCTCATTAGAGGCTTGCTAAGCACAGAGTACTGGCAGGTGCTTAGGAGTCACCTGAGGGCATCTATTAATAGAACTAAAAGATGCTTTCCTGCAAGTGTAATTTTGGCTTGTTTTTATTACTCATTGATTATCAGAAATAAAATGATAAATGAACATTTTAATGACTTATCCTAGGATCTTTTGGTTCAGGAAGTTTTCCAGAGTGACATTTTTTTCCGGCAGACTTTGGGATTGACATATTCTGAAGGACTTCCAAAAGTTTCAGAGAAGTGGGAGAAAACCAAGCTTGGCATATTGTAATTATCATGGAAAACTATGTTGTTGGCTGACATAGGGAGGTTTGAAGTGAGATTATTAATCCCTCACGTATGATAGCTCTGTACACAAGCTTACGGCTAACAGAAGTACATTCATGATAATTCAAAGAAATTTGGATTGTATATGTGTATGTATTCATATAATGCTACTTACTTGTATACTCCAGCAACATTTTGTTGGGGCTTGAACTCAGGACTTGGGTGCTAGTCCTGAGCTATTTTTGCTTGAGGCTAGTGTTCTACCATTTAAACCACAGCTTCACTTCCAGCATTTTGGTAGTTCAATAAAGATAAGAATCTCATGGACTTTCCTGTCTGAGCTGGCTTCAAACTTGGATCCTCATATCTCAGCCTCCTGAGTAGATCGGATTATAGGCGTGAGCCACTGGCGCCCAGCTTCCAGCAACATTTTTTTTGGGAGCGGGGGGAGGGGGGTTCCGGTCGTGGGACCTGAGCTCTGAGCCTGGGCGCTGTCCCTCAGCTCTTCAGCTCAAGGCTAGCCCTCTACCACTTGAGCCACAGTGCCACTTCCGGCTTTTTTTTTCTGCTTATGTGGTACTGAGGAATCGAACCCAGGGCCTCAGGCATGCAAGGCAAGCGCTCTACCACTGAGCCACCTTCCCAGACCCTTCCAGCAACATTTTTTACTTGCAAAGAGGAAATTTCTGTCTCTTGTACCTCATTGATGGTTTTGTAATATTGTGCATTGAAAATCTTTTTCCTTTTACCCTTCCAGGATATAGAAAATCAACTTGCAGTGAAATCCAAAGCATTGACTGAGTTAAGACAAAGCCACTTGGCTCTGGGGAGTGAGGACATGCCCCTGTTAGAAGACATCGCATCTGGCATTGATGAGCTGTTTCTTAAGAAGAGCCATGTGTGCAATCAGGTATAAGTATATGCTGTATCAGAAAGTACAGAAAAACAATGATGAGGAAAGTATTGGAGGGGAGGAAGTACCCTTATTATACTACAATGATTATTAACCTGCAGATTATACTACAATATCCTTTTGCATACTAAGTCATTCAAGGCAAAACCCCAGCTCCCAACAACACAGGCAGGAAATCCATTTAACTCTCTCTGTTTTGTCTAGGGGACTCAGGCAGACAAAAACGTCTCCATCTCCCCAAAGCCAGCAGCAGAGCAACTAGCATTGTTCTCAGGCCTGGAGAGGCAGCTCAGGTTTCCCCACGTACAGGGTAGGGGTGTCAGAATCAGGGGTCAGCTGAAGAACTAGGGTGGGTAGGAACAGCACGGAGCTGGGGAGGGGACGAATGTGTGGATGCTGGTAATGCAGTTCCATGTGTCCACATGGGGGGACTACCACAGGAGCGCGGCAGCCCGACCGCCCCACGGCCATGAAAGGAAATCCTAAATATTTAGGCATTGTAGTGGACCCACATTTGCTCCAGAATCTTTATTGTGAGTTATTTGTCCACTTCTCAAACCTACCTCAACCTCGTGTGCCAAGTAAAAATTAGAAATCAGCTAGCTAATGAATGAAATTCATAAGCAACCTTCAGCCTCCTTCCTTCCCCAGGGCTCCAGCAGGAAAATAAGGAGGAGCTCATTCATTTGTTACTATCAAGAGAAAGAGAAAGAAAAACAATGAATCTTCTCCACAAAGAGCTTCTAGGCAGTAAAGGAAATGCACATGAGCAGATCATTGCAATGCAGTCACAATATGATTTTTTTAAAAATACATAGCCAGGCATCGGTGGCTCATGCCTGAAATCCTAGCTACTCAGGAGGCTGAGATCTGAGGATCGTGGTTCAAAGCCAGTAAACCACCAGAAAATAAGAAGTGGCACTGTGGCTCAACTGGTAGAACGCTTGTCTTGAGCTAAAGAGCTGAGGGACAACACCCAGGCCCAGAGTTCAAGTTCCATGAGTGGCAAAAAAAAAAAATACACAGGGGAGTCTCAGAAGGTGACTCAGTGGTAAAGTGCTTGCCTTGCATGCATGAGGCCCTGGGTTCAATTCCTCAGCACCGCATAAACAGAAAAAGCCAGAATTGGTGCTGTGGCTCAAGTGGTAGGGCACTAGCCTTGAGCTGAAGAGCTGAGGGACAGTGCCCAGTCCCAGAGTTCAAGCCCCATGACTGACAACCACAACAACAAAAAATACATAGGGAAAAGAAATTAACTGGGTAATAAATGTTAAAAACAAACAAACAAACATGAAGATAGCTGGGCACCAGTGGCTCAAGCCTATAATCCTAACTACTCAGGAAGCTGAGATCTGAGAATGTTTTGAAGCCAACCCAGGCAGGAAAGTCCATGAGACTCTTATCTTCAATTAGCCACCCAAGAAAGCTGAAAGTAGAACTGTAGCTCAAGTGGTAGAGTAGTAGCCTTGAGTGAAAAAATGCCCAGGCCCTGAATTCAAGCCCCAGGACCAGCACACACACAATATGTAGACAACCTGTGCATGTTTTATAACCCCAACCTTCAAGAGGTTGAGGCAAGAAGATTGTGAATTCAAGGCCAGCCTGGACTGTAGTGAAATCTTATCTCAATAAACAAAACAGATTATACTACAAGTGACCAGTAAGCACAAAGATGTTCAATGTCATTAACTATCAAGGCAATGAAAACCAAAACCACAATACAGTACCAATTTACACCCACAAGGATGGCTGTAATAAAAACAGACAATAATAAGTAACAAGCATAAGCAAAGGAAAAAAGCAAGGGAGAAACTGAAACCTTCATACACTGCTGGTGGGGATATAAAATGATCTAGTTGCTCTGAAAATCAGTGTGGCAGCGCCTCAAAAAATTAAACATAAAGTTAAACATGTGACTCAGCAATTCCATTCTTAGGTAAGAAACCCCCACATTAGAATAGATTCACACCTGGGCTGGGAAGGTGGCTCAGTGGTAGAGCGCTTGCCTTGCATGCATGAGGCCCTGGGTTCGATTCCTCAGCACCACATAAGCAAAAAAAAAAAAAAAAAGCTGGAAGTGGTGCTATGGCTCAAGTGGTAGAATGCTAGCCTTGAGCTGAAGAGCTGAGGGACAGCGCCCAGGCCCAGAGTTCAGGTCCACGACCAGACTCCCCCCCCCCCCCCAAAAAAAATAGATTCACACCGAAAGTTTGGACACGAATGGTTCATAGCATAGTAATTTATAATAGCCCCAAAGTGGAAACAACCCATTGTCTATTGTTACAAATATATAAGCCAAAGGTGGTATGTCCACACACTGGAATCGTATTCAGCCATAATAAAGAATGAAATAACAATACATTCTACCACATTGATAGCCTTGAAAACAACACTAAGCAAAAGAAGCTGGTTACAAAAGACTGCAGATTGTTGATTCCATTTATATGACGTGTTCGGCCCAGGCAGAGCTGTAGAAAGTAGACAAGGGGCTGGAGGAGAATGAGGAATAACTACAAATGAATATGAGCCTTCTTTTGGGGAGAGAAGAAAATGTTCTACAGTTAATTGTGGAGATTGGCCTCTATAGGTGAATTGTGTGGTAGGTGCAGTGTATCTCAGAAGAGTCTTATTTTCAAAGGCAGAAGAGGTGAGCTTAGAGTATCGATTAGCTCTGAAGCAGTGATCACTCCAGTCTACACTCCAGGATGGTTTTCTATCTGCATTCTTGGGTGGGTTATCACACTAAGCCTCAAATGCCTGATCTATAAATCACCTGAAGTCATTTTTGGTAGGTAATAAAATGCTTCAGCATTATCGAAGCATACCTGTGGATAGAATATGCCTGCCATTGCTTTTTGTAGCTGGGCATTAAACAAGTTGCTAGGGCAGAAAGCTGGTAGAGAGCTGGACCTGTGTGCTTGCCTCTTCTTGCCAGCAATCTTCCCCTGAGCCCTTTCTCCCTAGGCTGATACTCTTTTAAATCTTCTCAACTTACTTTTTTCACTTCATGCTAGCACTCTACTACTTGGAGCCATAGATCCACTTCCAGCTTTTTCTGTGATTAATTAGAAATATGTCTCATGGACTTTCCTGCCCAGCTGGCTTCATACTGCAGCTCTCAGATCTCAGCCTCCTGAGAAGCTAGAATTACAGGCGTGAGCCACTGGTGTCAAGCTCTTCTCTGAGATTTTTATGTTCCTTGGCCTCCCTTCCCATTTGCAGCAAATCTTGGAAGACCCTGCTGTATGTACTCACAAATCAGAATGCCTAAAATCTCATTGATGGTAGATTCCCAGGAGAGGAGAGGAATGAGAAGACGGCGTCTTATGGATTATAAGTCAAGGTGTGTCTGCATTGCTTTCCACCTAGGTCACGCAGCTCATCGCCTGCATGCAGGCAGTGCTACAGGAGTGGAGCACATACGATCAGCTGTATGAGGAGGTGAACACCATGGCTATCCGCTTTGGGTACTGCCTGGAGCACTGCACACCCGCCATTGTATCACTGGAGGCCTTGAGATGCCAAGTGGAGAACCTTCAGGTAAATGAGCCACAGCATGGCATTGGGCAGATGGAAGCTGGCACAGCAGTGGACACGTATGTGTTTGTGCTTTCCACAGCGGTAGCCGAGGTAGAGACTAAATTTCTAAAGTGGAATCCCATAAGCAAACCCTGGGTTGAATTTTCCTTCCCATAGCCATGTTATTTCACAATTTGTGTATGTGTGTCCATGTCCTCAGCCCTGAGTGAGTTCCTTCTTGTACTCCTGATCATTTCTCGCTGTCCTGTAAGGTCTGCATGCTTGGGTTGTGGTGAAGCAGAAAACGCCAGCACGCTGCTGTCTTCATGGGAGGTGGGCGGCCATCGGGACCTGACCTTCCCACTGTGTTCTTAGTCCTTGCTAGATGAAGCGGAGAGCAGCGAAGGCAATTGGGAGAAACTTGAGGAGGTCGTCAGCAAACTCAAAGAGTCCTGCCCCTCCATCGCTAAGATAATGGAAGAGAAGTGTCAGGATGCGCGTGCGAGGTACGCTCCACATGCAATCGCAAGGACGGACCAGGCAGCTTGACCTTCCTCCCTTGTGGCCAGTGAGGTGACCGGGCCTTGTAGCGTCTGCTGCATCCTGTGAGATGAGTGGCGTCATCTTATTCTGGCTCCCTCTTGGAAGGCTCTAGTTCACTAAATAAGACTCCGTTTCTCCAGAACTGTTGTACAGCTCACCCAGTATTCCAGATAGTCTAGAAAAGGCCTGTTTACAGCCCAACGTGAAATCCCATGCACCACCTCACACCCAACACTGAGGCAGTCTGCATCATAAGATGTGTTGTAAGGGGCTGGGAAGGTGGCTCTATGGTAGAGCGCTTGCCTTTCATGCATGAGGCCCTGGGTTCGATTCCTCAGTACCACATAAGCAGAAAAAGCCGAAGTAGCGCTGTAGCTCAAGTGGTAGAGCACTAGCCTTGAGCAAAATAAGCTCAGGGACAGCACCCAGGCCCTGAGTTTGAGCCCCACGACTGACAAAAAAAAAAAAAATGTGTTGTAAGAGAGGGAAAATGGTTGTTGAAGTAACTCTTGGGGAGGTTACTATGAGGCTGGAAGGAATTCCTTGCTAAGCTTCATCTCGTGAAGTGGGAAAGTCACAAGGCTTTCGTTTTGCTGTGTAGGATAAGGAAATTGACCAAAGGCAATTGATGGAGTGGTTGGGCTGCCTTGAGCATTCCCTTCCCCTTCCTTCCTACACATCCAGGACTCTAGGAAGTAAGCACTGAGGGAAAAAGACCACTCCCCCACATGAGGCAGTGCATTCGCTATTCAGACAATGTAGGTTACCGGTGCATATACAAGATCATCCATTTCACTTAAAGTTAAATGTTCTAGAGTAGGTACAGGGGCTCATGTCTGTAATCCCAGTTTCTCAGGAAAACTGTGGTTTGATAGCCTAGGCAAAATATTAACATGACCTCATCTCAACATGTAAGTCAGACAGAAGTGAGTCACACCTGTCATCCCAATCACACAAGAGGCTATAGGTAGGAGGATCATGGTCTGAGGCTTTCCCCTGGCAAAAGTAAAGAAAAATGAAGTACTAACGGGGAGGGCATTGCTCAAAACCTGCCTAGCCAGTGCAGTCCTGATTTCAAACTTCAGTATTGTAAAAAGTAAATAAAAATTAAGCTGTTTTTTTTTTACTTAGCTTAAGTTTTTTATTTAATTTTTTTTATTTAATAATATGACTCATTTAAAGGTACCTTCTAGGCAGTGCTTTCTCCACCTTTGCCTAACAGGTGTTCAGAGAGGAAAAGAGATCATTCTTGCCAATCACATTTTGTTATTATAAAATCAAATAAATGGCCTGATTTGGATTTTTGTTTATATAACAGCAATACTGACAACTTTCTTTTTTTTTTTTTTTTTTTTTTTTTTGCCGGTCATGGGGCCTGAACTCTGGGCCTGGGCACTATCCCTCAGCTCTTGAGCTCAAGGCAAGCGCTCTATCACTTGAGCCACAACGCCACTTCCAGCTTTTTCTGCTTATGTGGTGCTGAGGAATCAAACCCAGGGCCTCAGGCATGCAAGGCAAGCACTCTACCACTGAGCCACCTTCCCAGTCCCCAACAATGCTTTTTTTTTTTTTTTTAAAGGCATTTATCCAGGAACTGGTGGCTCATGCCCATCATCCTAGCTATTCAGGAGCTGAGATTTAAGGATCTCAGGTCAAACCAGCCTAGGCAGGAAAGCCCATGAGATTTTTTTTTTGTGGGGGGGGTCCTGTCGTGGGGCCTGAACTCTGGGCCTGGGTGCTGCCCCTCAGCTCTTCAGCTCAAGGCTAGTGCTCTACCACTTGAGCCACAGCACCACTTCCGGCTCTTTTCTTTTTGCTTATGTGGTGCTGAGGAATGGAACCCAGGGCCTCATGCATGCAAGGCAAGCGCTCTACCACTGAGCCACCTTCCCAGCCCCGCCCATGAGATTCTTATCTCTAATTGACCTACTGAAAGCCAGAAGTGGAGCTGTGGCTCAAGTGGTAGAGCACTAGCCTTCAGCTGAAGAGCTGAGGAACAGCACCCAGGCCCAGAGGTCAAGCCCCACTATCAACAAAAAAAAAAGCTCAGGGACAATACTTAAACCTCCATACTGGCACAATACATATAAGCATTTAACAGTGTCTCTTGAGCTGTCCCTCAGCTATTGGCTGTCTGGTAGAGCAAATTATGAGGGAAAGGGTAGAATGAGGGTTGTCCTATCTGCACTCATTGACAGGTGGTCCCAGGCCAACAGTGACCTTGCTGACCAGCTGCAGAAGGCCGAGAGTCAGCTGCAGCTCTGGAAGGCTTACCACAGTGCTCACGCCGAAGCCACCGCCCGGCTGGCTCAACAGGAAGTGAAGTTTGAGCAGCTTGCAGACATCAACACATCTGGAAACAATGTGGCAGAGGTCCTCCCGCTGGCCCTACAGGATGTAAAGGTGAGTGCAAAGCCTTTTGGGAAAACCAAAGCTAAGTTAGCCTAGCAGACAGGGCCTGGGAGGGGCAGCCATGACCCTAGAATAGGACAGAACATGGGGGCAGAGGAAGTCGGCCTGGGCTGTAGACAGTGGACTGTGTCAGATGCCGGCCAGCCGGGATGTGTGGGGTTGAGAGGATTGGGTGACAGCTAGGTCAGGGGGACCTGACACTCTTTCCAAGTTTACACTTCCACGCTGTTACGGTGTATTTAGTTTAATCTCACTGGAGTGTGATAATCAAAGAATAATAGTTGTTGAGTCTTCTCCTTTAAAAATAATCATAATCATAGGCTGAGTGCCAGGTGAGTGGACTTTTCTCTGGGTATAGTAACTGAGATTATACTTAAGAATATCACAATTTCCTCTACAGTGTTTGTCCTATTACTGTTACAAAATAATCCAGAAAATGAATACTATTAGTTTTAAACTCGGTGACAAGATCTTGTATATCTTCTGATGCTAGCACTGAACTCAAAGGGGAGGGAGCAACCAATTTAAGAACAAAGATCCATTTCCTTCTACCAGATCCTCTCAAAACAAAACCCTGGGGCTGGGAATGTGACTTTAGTGCTAGAGTGCTTCCTCAATACCACATAAGAAAAAAAAAAAAAAGCCAGAAGTGGAGCTTTGGTTCAAGTGGGAGAGTGCTAGGCTTAGCCAAAAAAGCTCAGGGACAGTGCTCAGGCCTTGAGTTCAAGTCCCAGGACTGGAAAAAATAATAGTAATAAAAATAAATTTAAAAAAATTTAAAACCTGGAAATTTCACTCAATGGAATTTCCCAGAAGATGTCAAAAATCAATCTCTGCAAATGAATCTGTTTCTGTTAAGAAGTCCTAGGGCAGGGGGTAAGGTTGGAGTGATTCTTGAAATGGCATGAAATCATGTCTCTATAAAGTGTTAAGCCACTAAGCAAAGCATGGGACTGGGCCCAGTTGATGCCTAGGGGTCTATCAACAGGAAGTCTTCTTTATTGGTCAGGGTCAGTTCTGCCTCTGAACTGACAAGTTTCAGAACAGCACTAACGAGACAGGCCTTCTGAAGAAAACTTAATCTCTGTCATCTATTTACAATAATAAGCAGTCAGGGGGTGCTGGGAAGGTAGCTCAGTGGTAGAGTGCTTGCCTTGCATGCATGAGGTCCTGGGTTCTATTCCTTAGTACCACATAAGCAGAAAAAGCTGGAAGTGGTGGTGTAGCTCAAGTGGTAGGGCACTGGCCTTGAGCTGAAGAGCTGAGAGACAGCACCCAGGCCCAGAGTTCAGTTCCCAGACCAGCAACAAAAACAAAAAAAATCAATAAGCAGCCATGGTTAGAGGGATGGCTCCCGTGTTAGAAGCTCAGCCAATGAGTGAGTGAAGACATCAGATACCAAGTTCAAGTCCTGGTCTCAGACCAAAAACAAAACAATCACAAGATGAGTAAGTAGCTCAAGTGTAGACTGCTAGGCTTGAGCAAAAAGCTTAGGGCCAGTGCCCAAGCCCTGTGTTCTAGCCCCAGAACAGCATTCCCCAACTCACTCCCCCACCCTCAAAAAAAGGCACTCAAGTTTTGGCAAAAATTCTCCTAGATGCTGCTAATCTGGTGAAGGGGAGAATTACAGTGTGAAAGGCAGAGTGGATGTTTGGGAACCTCTGGTTTCTTCTCCAGGAGCTGCAGGATGGTGTGCAGAAGACAAAAGAAGCCTTTCTCCAAAATATCACCCTCCTTGATGGACTCCCCCAGCCCTCAGAGCTGGGCAGCCCCCAGCTGCTCACAGTTCAACGGCACTCCCTGCAGAGAGCTGACTACCTGGAAAAGATGCTGTTGCTGAAGGCGAATGAATTCGAGGTTCATTTCACTCTTCCATTCAGGTCGAAGGCTTTGGGCATTTGCATACTGCCTTCTATAACCGTGCTTAATGAAGCCATGCCAAACTACATGAGTCTGGCTTCCATCACAGGCAGTGGGCAGATCTTAAGCATCCACTTAGCCTTTACTGAACATATCAATAGAAGAAGTGATCATTTCAGACCCTCTCAAAGTTGGTAGGCTAACTGAGTCGTAGAAGTAGCTGCTTGAGTCTTGGCCATTAGTATTCTTTATCTTGATTTTTGAAAAGCTACCTAGATCCCAGGATGCTCCAAAATGGAGTCTCAGCACCAGGCTCAAAGACACACAGTCAAAAAACCAAGGGACTGGGCTGGGAAGGTGGCTCAGTGGTAGAGCGCTTGCCTTGCATGCCTGAGGCCCTGGGTTCGATTCCTCAGCACCACTTAAGCAAAAAGAAAAAAGCTGGAAGTGGCGCCGTGGTTCAAGTGGTAGAGCGCTAGCCTTGAGCTGAAGAGCTGAGGGACAGCGCCCAGGCCCAGAGTTCAGGCCCCACGACTGGACCCAAAAAAAAACCAAAAAACCAAGGGACTTCTGAGTAGTCATCTCTGGTTTTTTTTTGTTGTTGTTGTTGTTTAAGAGAGGAAGGAGCTTCTGTGGTTGAAAACAATCATGAAGTTTCATTAGCCCCTAAGGCTATATGCTTAATATTTGTTCATGAAAATGTTCTCTAATGAAAATGTCTCTTTTTCTAGATGATTCTCTCGCAGTTTAAGGATTTTGAGGACCGGCTGGGATCTTTAAAAAATCTTATTACACATGAGGAAGAGAATTTGGATCAACTTTACCATCAAGAAAAAGAAGACAATCCTGACTCATTTCTGGTATTGATAGTGTTTGTTTTTCATAAGGGCTTCAGCTCACCATAAGATTAAAATTAAGCTAATTACTGCTGCATTCTAGAAGGTGTTTGCAGCCTGTTTAACTGTTGAGCACAGCTATTTATTTGCCTTTCATTCCTACACTAAGGTCTGGGAAAGTAGAACAATGGTAGGTATCTGTTTTCGTAAATGTCATAGTAACTTTTCCTAGATATTTTTTTTATCTTCAGGACCTTTACAGATTAGCTTCAGTGAACCAGAAAAATGTAGGGATTGGCTTTTGTGACTAGTTGAATTTTTCTGTTGAGTTGATCAGATATAAAATATTTATAAGAGCCAGGCACGTGTGGCTCATACCTGAAACTCTAGCTACTTAGGAGATTTGAGGATTGTGGTTCAGAGCCAGCCCAGGCAGGATGGCTGTGTGACTCTTCCTGTCTCCAATTAACTACCAGAAAAAGCAAGTGGTGCTGTGGCTCAAAGTGTTAGAGCACTAGCCTTGAGCAAAAAGGCTCAGGGACAGTGTGCCCAGGTCCTGAATTCAAGCCCCAAAACTGACAAAGTAAATAAATAAAATACTCTTACAAATGAGTACTTGGTTTTTTTTAAATTACCTTAGCAAGCTGGAAATGTGCTTAGTGGTAAAGTGCTTGCCTAGCATTCATGAAGTCCTAGGTTCAATTCCTCAGTACCTCATAAACAGAAAAGGCCAAAAGTGGAGCTATGGTTCAAGTGGTAGAACACTAGCCTTGCACACAGACATTCAGGGACAGTCCCCAGGACCAGTAAAAAAAACACAAACAAACAAATTACCTTAGTAAGTTTTCTGTAGTTAATATAAGTGAATGAAATAATCGGAGCTTTCTGAATCTTGAAGGATTGATGTTTATAAGCTTAGATCAGGAATCAGAAAATAATATCCAACATATGTGTGTATACACACATATACATACATACATACCTGAGAGTTTGTAAAGTTTTATTTGAACCTAGCCATGTCCCTCCATTTACACATTAACTACAAGAGCTACACTGCAAGGCAGAGTTGAGTAGTTGCTATGGAGACCACATTGCCCACAAAAGCCTAAAATATTGATGATTTGGCTTTTTATAGAACCTGTTTGCTGACTCTATAAACTAGAATATTGCAGCACAGTCCTAGTGAGAATGTGGATATTGAGAAAGAGCTTCTTTGTTTAACAGAGTTGACCTAGAGGTTGTCCTGAAATGTCTTTTTTAAGTGAAAATTTGATCACTTTTACTTTCTTCTGATTTCATATCCTATCAAAATACGAGTGGAATATTCATGTTTTGTCATAGAACACTTGAGCCCTGCCCCTCAGCAATTTTTGACTTATTTTTCAGGCAACATTTTATATTTTTGCCCGGGGCCAGCCTTGGACCATGATCCTCTTTCCTCAGTTTCTTACAGAACTGAGATTACAGGCATGTGCTACAATGTCTAGCTTTGAAATAGTCCTTGTAACTTTTGCCAAGTCTACCCTTGAACCATGATCGTCTTTTCTCCACTTCCCAGTCCTTGGATTGCATGTATGAATCACTTTGTTTCTGCCTCAGAAACGTTTTGTCAAAAGACAAAATCTGGTGTGCTTTCCCACTTCCTGGGTTGTTTTCAATCTGACCACCTGTACAGGTTGGTATTCCAGAATAGACCATAGCACTGAGCGGGCCTTATATTTAGCTCAGGTCCTGATTTGTCTCATCTTTGAGATAAGGAAGCCATTTTGTCATCTAGGTATAAATTGTTGACATCTAAAAATCTGGACCTGCTTCATTATTTTCTAGAATCCTGTGTTGGCACTGACAGCCCAGTCACCAGCCATTGAACGCTTGAACGAAGAGAGCCTCAAGCTCCCACTCAGTGATGTTGCCATAAAGACGCTGCAGACAGTGAACCGGCAGTGGACCCGGGCCACAGCCACGGCACTAGACCACTGCAGGTCAGCACACTGATTCCCTACTGTCATTTCTATGGAGGTAAAATTAACAACTTGGAGTTCAAGAATGTCATTGTTCTGTGACTCTGCTTTGTTTTAAACCTTTCTAGTGAACTTCAGGAAAATGCACTGAATGAAAGGTTTCTTCATTGCTGTGAGAAGTGGGTCGAGCTGTTGGAGAAGACAGAAGAGATGCTTAAAGCGGATACTGCCCAGAGCCTCCCGGCTCTCCTAGAACAGCAGAAAGCATTTGCAGTAAGCCTGTGCTCTCCAAAAGCCATCTTTTTATATCTTTGACTAGGACTTGAACTCAGAACCTGGGCCCTGTCCCTTAGCTTTTTTGTTCAAGGCTCTCTATGACACCTTTATTTTTTGGTGGTTAATTGGAGATAAGATTCTCATGGACTTTCCTGCCCAGGCTGATTTCAAACTTGATCCTCAGATCTCAGCTTCCTGTGTAGCTAGGATTAAGAGGTGAACCACCAGAGCCTGGCTTCCATTTCTCTTCTTTTTGTGTTTTTGTGTTTGGCTTTTTTTTTTGAGAAAGGGTGTCCCTCTGTATACCAAGCTGTCCTGAAATTCACTGTGTAGTGCAGAGCTGCTTCATTGAATGTGTCTCGTTAAGCAAATTCAGTTGTCCATTGATTTGTAAAATTCTTGCACATTTCAAAAATTTCAACATGTTATTCTGCTATGTTTTATGAATGACAGGTGGCATGCTCAGGTATCCTGTAGCACCTGGAAGCTTGTAGAACAACTTTGCTTCCATAGAATGCAGACGTCGTGCCAATCTACCAAGGGCTCAGAATCATCAGTGCATTTTCCCTGCCTACTTTACTATACAGTGAAGCACCTGGGATAATTACAATGCAGCATTAATAGTATCAAGAAGAGTTTCCTGTCCTTGTACTGCTAGATATTTAAAACACTTCTAGATAGATAAGGAATGGCGTTGATCAAATGCATTGTATTCATAAATTGACATGTTGAAGTAAAACCCCTTTGCATAACTGCTTAAAGATAATTTTAAAAATTAAAATAGCACATTTCTAGGGCTGGGAATGTGGCTTAGTGGTAGAGTGCTTCCCTCACATGCGTGAAGCCCTGGGTTTGTTTCCTCAGTACCACATAAACAGCAAAAGCCAGAAGGGGCAGTATGGCTCAAGTGGTAGAGTACTAGCCTTGAGCAAAAGAAGCTGAGGGATGGATAGTACCTGGGGCCTGAGTTCAAGCCCCAGGACTGGTAATAAATAAATAAGACATTTTTAGTGGTTAGTCTGCATTTCAGTAGCATGCAGGATTAGGCATTTAGGCATAGTTATTAGACCTATTTGCTTTTAGTATTATATTTCTACTTGATAATTGATATGATAGTTGGGCATGTTTTTAGTTGAGTTCAAATAATTTGAAAATTCATTGTTTCTCCTATCCTTTGAGAACTTAAATTTTAATAGGAAGTACAAGTTCTATACCAATAAATGTGCTGTATTTGCTGATATTTTATATTTTGGATCTTATAGATGTTAGAAGCTGAGGTTTCTATAAACCAGATAATTTCTGATTCTTACGTCACTCAGTCCTTACAACTCCTGGACGCTAGAGAACTAGAGAAGAGGTAAGCTGTCTGGGACTTACAGGGCCAGTACAGTGGCTGGGCCCAAGCTTTCTGATTTGGGTACCTATGTGTGGGGGGATGGGGTGGTATTTCAATATATGGATATAATGTAAGGTCATCAAATCAAGGCAGTAGGCCTCAAACCACCACACTCAGCTTTTTATTGGTTATAATGGAGGTCTTACAAACTTTTTGCTCTGGCTGGGTTTAGACTTCAATCCTCCAGATCTCTACCTCCTGAGTAGCTAGAATTATGAGTGTGAGGCACCAGCCCTGGCCCATTGATCTATTTTCTTCATTTCCATGAGATATTTGGTATAATATTTGATACAGTAGCTCAGTGTTAAGAAATGGTAGTTGTTGGGGGGGCAGGGGAAGGTTGAGAAGGGATGTGAAGGGTAAACAAAGGAGGAGGCTGCAATGCTCGATAAGAATGTACTCATTATCTTCCCCATGTAATTGTAACCCCTCTGTACAGTGTGTTCACAATAAAAAATAAATAAATAAAAATAATTTTAAAAAATTAAAATTAAAAAAGAAATGGTAGTTGTGCATGCTGACACACTTCAGGTATGTTCTGCTAAACACCTTTAACTACTGCACACTGCCCCTGATGTTTAAGTGAATTAGGGTCCAGCTTTTAAGACGCTGTTTATCCCATGTAAATTATGCACACAAATTGTGAGTGTGCTTCTGTTACTTGCTGCTAATTATATTTTTCCTGCATGCTCATGTCAAGAATCTCTAGCCATCCATTTTCTTCCCCAGACCAGAATTTGTTTCAGAATTCTCTAAGCTGAGAGACCAGTGGCAGAGTGCTGTGCATGGCGTTCGGCAGAGGAAGCAGGATATCGACAAGCTGGTGAGACAGTGGCAATACTTCACCAGCTCCATGGAGGACTTGCTGCGCTTCCTATCCAATACCAGCCACCTGCTCTCTGCTGTGAAGAGCCAGGATGGTTACAGCCTCTACCAGAGCAGACGTCTGATCTGTGAGCTGAAGGTACTGCAGGCACTTGCAGCAGGAGAGCCATGGGTGGGCTTCACTAACGCAATGTTCCCTCACCTCATGGCTCTGGTGCTATGGTGCATGTGTGCTCTGTGCATAGCAAAACCAGCCTATGGCAGACACCACACCCCACAGCCTAGATGAAAGGTTAGGAGACTCCATCTCACCATTCATCTAGAAAGAGCAAACCTCGTGGGCAATGCAAGAAAGTTTACAGTGAAGATGGGTGGGTAGAATGGAAGACTTTTGGAGTAACAGTGTCTTGTCACCCAAACTCTTAAGGCACTGGCTTTTTGTGTATGTGTGCTTGTACTAGAGCTTGAACTCGGCCTGAGCACTGTCCTGAGCTTTTTTGGTCAAGGCTAGCACTCTACCACTTGAGCCACAGCTCTACTTTTGACTGTTTGGTAGTTAACTGGAGATAAAAGAATACTTTATTTGGGAATATGCTGTCTCCTCAAAGTAAAACTTCAGCTTTTTTTTTTTTTTTTGGGTCCAGTCATGGGGCCTGAACTCTGGGCCTGGGTGCTATCCCTCAGCTCTTCAGCTCAAGGCTAGCGCTCTACAACTTGAGCCACAGCACCACTTCTGGCTTGTTTCTTTTTGCTTATGTGGTGCTGAGGAATCGAACCCAGGGCCTCATGCATGCAAGGCAAGCACTCTACCACTGAGCCATCTTCCCAGCCCAAACTTTAGCTTTTGATGTGAATGGGTGTCCATGTGTAAATTCTGACCACATTTTTCTAATTTATATCTAATTAAACACCAGAAGTTCGGAAGGAAATACATACTAACACACATTTTTATCAAATCAGAGGCTCAACCTCATCACTTTTTTTTGTCTGTGTAGAATAAAGAGATCCATTTGCAGCGCTGGAGAACCACCTATGTGCTAGCCTTGGAAGCTGGGGAGAAGTTACGGTCCACGCCTGCCCTGGGTGCTCAGGCATCAATTGATGAGATGCTCACTCAGCTTCAGGACACCTGGAAGAACACAGAGCTGCAGCTAGGCGAGATGATCAAGTGGTTCCTGAGCACTGTAGAGGTGACCCTTCACTTACTTTTCTGCTCCTGATATCCACACACAGTGCAAGTGGTTTTGTTTGCTATGTGAAAGCGGCAGAGATTTTAGAAAATCTAATACTGGCAGTGTTCCAGTGAAGGTTAAGTCCTACTAATCTTTGAGTTGTGCCAGTGCCTTAATAAGAATACAGCATGGAAAAAGCTCAGTGTTGAGTATATAAGTACTTGAAGTACTATCAAGATATACTTTTTTTGTATGCATGTGTGCCAGTCCTGGGACTTGAACTCAAGATCTGGGCTCTGTCCCTGAGCTTCTTTTTCTGAAGTCTAGTACTCTACCACTTGAGAGCTCTACTTCGAGGGCTTTTTTTTTTTTTTTTTAACTGGTTAACTGGAAATAGGAGTCTCACAGACTTTCCCCATAGTTTCAAACCATGATCCTCAGATTTCAGCCTGCTGAGTAGCTAGTACTGGTACAGGCTTGGGCCATTGGTGCCTGGCTTATTAAGATATATCCCTCCTCCTCCCCCCCCCCCCCCCCCAATCAGTCGTGGGGCTTGAACTCAGAACCTGTGTACTATCCCTGAGCTCTTTTGTTCAAGGCTAGTGTTCTACCACCTTGAGCCATAGCACCACTTCCAGATTTCTGGTGGTTAATTGGAGATTAGGTCTCATGGACTTTCCTGCCCAAGCTAACTTTGAACCACATCCTCAGATCTCAGCCTCCTGAGTTGCTAGGGTTACAGGCAGGAGCCACCAGTGCCTGGCTAAGATGTACTTTTATGAGTACATTCTACATGTGTTCTACAGTCCTGGGGTATAATACATAAAAATAAGTACAGTGATACTAAAGTTGTCTGCCATCATCAGAGAATGTACTTTTCTACACAGTGAACATCCTAGATAATTTAGACTATTTATTTAACAAGTAAAATGTTTTATTCTAAGTCATTAGTAGAAAAGTCATTGTTTTGCTTTGCATCTCAAGGACTCTAAACTATAGTGATCCTAACATTATAATGTTCTTTTTGAGTTCTGGTACAGTTTTAATTGCTTTTCTTTCTCTCTTCTGAATATTAACTTTTCTTTGGTGCCCATTGTGGGGCTTGAATTCAAGGCTTGGATGTTCTTCCTGAACTTCTTTTGCTCAAGGCTAGCCCTCTACCACTGAGGCACAGTTTTTCTTTGGCTTTTCCATGCTTAATTGGAGGTAAGAGTCTCATGTATTTTCCTACCCAGGCAAGCTTCAAGGCATGATCCTCAGATCACAGCTTCCTGAGAAGCTAGAATTACAGGTGTGAACCACGGGTGCTCAGTAAGCTATCTGTTTTACATTCTGTTTTTGTCTGAGCTACTGAAAATGGTCCACTTTCCTCCCTATCTGCTGTGTATCCCCATAGTAGATAACCAAGCTTTAGTCAGTGTTGTTTTTTCCAAATCAAGAGCCAGTATTCTCTGAGCCTGTTTTCTCATTTTTAAATGTGACAGTATTTCCCTGCTATGTCCTATGGTTGTTATGATTACAAATAATATTGTTTGAGAAAGCTTGGCAGACCACACAGTACCTGAAGCAAAAGGTGGCAGGTGGAGAGCAATGGTGAAGGGGGAAGCTGGATCTGAAGAGGTTAACCCAGCCAGGCATCAGGAAGAGAAGAGCAGGGGCAAGGGGGAATGGGGTCAGAATGCTTTCTGTTCACATGTGAAAATGGTTGAGATTAGTTTGAGAAGGCAAAGAGAATGAAATAATGTGAAGAAAGGAGAGAGTCTGACCAAGGCTTATTGTATGCCTATATGGACATATCAAAACGAAAACCCCTTGTACAAGTAAATGATGCAAAAACGTAGAGAGAGCTGGGTGCCTTCGGTTCACACCTGTCAGCTACTCAGGAAGCTGAGATCTGAGGATTCTGGTTCAAAATTTGCCCAGGCAGGAAAGTCAGTGATACTAACTTATCTCCAATAAACTACAAAAAAACAAAAAAAACTAGAAGCAGAGTGTGGTGGCTCAAGTGGTAGAGCACTAGCCTTGAGCAAAAAAAGCTCAAGCCCTAGGACACACACACACACACACACACACACACACACACACACACACACACACACACACACACACACACACACGTAGATGGAGACAAGAGTCAGGGAGGGATGACATCAGAAAAGATGAAGAAAAGTAGCTGAAAGCTTTTTGTTAAATCATATGCTAAGATCACAAGTAGTAGAAACTAATCCTTAGTTAGCAGTTCAAATATGAGGTTCTCCAAAATTAAACAAGAAATAAGACTAGATAGATATAAGGAAGGAGAAAGAACTAGTTCCAAACAATCTAACCCAGAGCCTCAAATGAGCCACAGGGCAAGCTGACAGCCCTTTCAGATCAGCTGCAGGAGACAAGGAAACAGCTTTTCTGGGTGATTTACAAAATCATGCTTCAAAGGAACACTATGTGGATTAAATGAGCAATTCTATTACTACTGTTCGTTCTTAAGATCTATGAACTTATCCATTTTAATCCTGTTTTCAAATAGACCTGGAACCAGTGTGAAAAGAAAATCAAGGAGCTGAAAAGCAGGCTGCAGGTTTTCAAAGCACAAAGCAAAGACCCTCTCCCTGAACTACATGAGGACCTGCACAAAGAAAAGGAGCTGATGAAGGTACTGGAGTCTGAACCCTTGGTCAAGATACTCACTCAGCTCTTTTCTGGACGCTTCAAGAGTTTGCTTGCCTGTCTCTGTATTCACACTGAGATTTCTGTTCACTTGGAAGGTTTTTATCCTATCTTCTAACATCATATGCAGGTGTCTTCTAGCTTTCAATTGATACTTTTTACAATCCTTATGTGAAGATAAAAAAAGACTTGAAGAGGGGCTGGGAAGGTGGCTCAGTGGTAGAGCGTTTGCCTTGCATATATGAGGCCCTGTGTTTGATTACCCAGCACCACATAAGCAGAAAAAGCCAGAAGTGGCGCTGTGGCTCAAGTGTAGAGTGCTAGCCTTGAGCTAAAGAGCTGAGGGACAGCGCCCAGGCCCAGAGTTCAGGCCTCACGACTGACCAAAAAAATAAAAAAAGACTTGAAGAAATACCCTTCTTAGGATGTTAGAGGTTTTCTCCCTTATGTCTTCTTTCTGTTTCTCTTCTGTAATACAATATGACTTGAAATTTTAGAGGCTATATCTAAGATTTATTCGTAACAAATAGCCTTATCTTTGAAATAAGAGTAAAGAATGACTACAGATTTTTTTTAAATCAGTAGGTTCGTTTTTTTTGCTTGAGTACATTTTTATAAAACTTTGCAAATTTGTTCGCCTAATTGATAGCACACTACTTTGCAGAAGGCAAAGCCAACTTATGGATAGGAATATGACTGTAAAATTTCCACATCAAGACATTCCTGCATCTTTTTTGACAATTTCATGTTCAAAAGACATGGAGAGGAGACCCTTTGCTGGTGGTTCATGGCTGCAATCTTAGTTACTCTGGAGGCCAAGATCTGAGGGTCATTGTTCAAAGCCAGACTGGACAGGAAAGTCCTTGAGATTCATCTCCAATTAAGCACCAAAGAAGCCAAAAGTAGACCTGTGGCTCAAGTGGTAGAACTCTATCCTTGAGCTGAAAAGCTCAGGGACAGTGTCCAGCCCCTGAATTCAAGCCTAAGGACAGTCACCAAAAAAAAAAAAAAAAACACAACACCATGGTTCAAGTGTTAGAGTGCTTAACTAGTCTATGCAGGGCCCAGGTTCCATTCCTATCACCATAGACACTGAGGACCTGTTAAGTTGTTAAGTTGTGGTTTTTTTGTTTGTGTTTTGGGGTTGTTTTGTTTTTGTTTTTCTCTCTTAAGTGATTTTAGAGATCAAATGAAAAAAGTAAGTGCTATTTAATGCCCATAAACCCAACAGTCAGCGGGCTGAGGCAGAGAGATGATGAGTTCAAAGGCAGCCAAAAAAAGAAAAAAGGAAAAGCATTAGGAAGGAGTAAGTAGTAGTGTTCTTGAAGCCATTTCACAAATGAGGGTTCTTAAGACTTCCTACAGCTTTTTTTCTTTCTTGCAAAATTTTCTAATGTGCTAACTAAAAAAGTGAAGCACTGGTGGCTCATGCCTGTAATCCTAGCTGCTCAGGAGGCTGAGATCTGAGGATCGCGGTTCAAAGCCAGCCCGCTCCTTCCTTCCCACTGCTTACAGCAGGCATATGAATGCAGTTTGTCCCTTCTTCAGTCACTTGGTATTGTGGGGTATTTTTTTAACTTTTGCTAGTCCGACAGGTGTGGCATCTCTTTACAGTTTCTGATTGAGTATTTTTCATATCGCCCTGTCATAACTACCCTTTTGTGACTTGCCTATTCATACTTTTTATTCAATTTTGTGTTGACCTTATTTGTCATCTTCTTGATTGAAATACTGCTCTATTGAATACATGCTTTGTAAATGTCTTCAGCCATAGGAAAGCTTGTTTTTCTACTTTTGTGTGTGTGTCACTGTCTGAACAAAAGACTATGTTGTTGTAATATAGATGAATGTATTGGTATTTTCCTATATGATTTGTGCTCTCTTTTCCTTTGAGAAATAAATATCCATGCTTAGAATACACTCTTTCAGGCAGCTGGGCACTGGTGGCTCATGCCTGTAATTCTAGCTACTCAGGAGGCTGAGATCTGAGAATCACAGTGCAAAGCCGGCCAGAAAAGTCTGTGAGACTCAACTCCAGTTAATCACCAAAAAAAAAAAGGCAAAAAATGCCAGAAGTGGAGCCATGGCTCAAGTGGAAGAGCACTAGTCTTGAGCTCAAAAAGCTCAGGGACAGCAACCAGGCCCTGAGTTCAAGCCCAGGATCAGGAAAACAAAAACAAAAACCTCGTATTTCCCTCTGAAAACTTTTGTTGCTTTCTGCCTTTGCCTCTTTATTTGGTTTTAGGAATTGTTTACAAATGCTTTAATTGAATGCCTATTTTGAATATTACTCAGATAGATAACTAGTTATCCTGGTGTCTGTTTATTGAATAGTCCAGAGTCGGATCTCAAGTTCTCATATAGGCTTGTTTCTCAGTTCTGTACCCTATTTTCTTACTCCATTCCTTCAGCTTTACTGTCAATCTGTCTTGATTACCAGGCTTTATGCTAACAGGTCTTCCTTTCAGTGGTGATGTGCAGCACTTGCTCTTCCACATTCCTTGGTCTTTGTTCTTCATAATCGCTCCCCTTAGCCGCGTTGCTAAAGATCAAACCCAGGGTCCGCTGCACGCTAGGCAAGTGCTCTACCACTGAGCTGCGCCTTCACCCAGCTCTTCACTTTGAGAAGCAACCTTCCAAACTACAAAAAGTCCTGATAAGACTTGCTAGCATTGCACGCACTTTATAGAGTAACTTGATGCAAATTAGTATCTTATTGAAATCGAGTGCCAGTTCACAAATGTGGCATAGTTCTCTTTTTAGCTATTTTTAAGTATTGTCAGTAATGTTTCATTTTCTTTACATAGTATGATGTATCTTCGGTTAGAGATAGTTCTTGGTATGCTTTTGTTGTTTTTTTTGGCTTGGCTTTTACAACCCTGGTTATTGAACTCAGAGCCTGGTGTGTGAGAAGAAAACACCCTACTGCTTAAGCCACAATACTGGTCATTACTTTTGAAACTATTTTAAAATACTTATTTTATCTTTTTTGTGTGTGCTCAGAGATTGAGCCTAAGGGGTAGGTGTGTGTGTGTGTGTGTGTGTGTGTGTGTGTGTGTGTGTGTGTGTGTGTGTGTGTGTGTGTGTGTGTGTGTGTGTGTGTGTGTGTGTGTGTGTGTGTGTGTGTGTGTGTGTGTGTGTGTGTGTGTGTGTGTGTGTGTGTGTACACGCAAGTATGTGCACATGTGTGTGTGTGTGTGTGTGTGTGTGTGTACACGCAAGTATGTGCACATGTCTACTCATGCCAGTATGGGGCTTGAACTTAGGATCTCATACTCCCTTAGCTTTTCCCACCCAAGGCTGGTGCAGCCTTGAGCCACACATTTAGCCTAGGTTTTTTGCTTGTTAATTGAAGATAAAAATCTCTCATTGGTCTGCCCAGGCTGGCTTCCCCACAATCTACAGATTTTAGCCTCTTTGAGTAGCTAGGATTACAAACATGAGCTTGTAGTGATAATATTATTAATAATAATTAGTAATAAAAATAATAGACAGCTATTTTTTTAAATGACAAAAGAGCCAGGCATTGGTGGCTCATACCTGTAATTCTAGCTACTTATGAAGCTGAGATCTGAGATTGAAGTTCAAAGCCAGCCCAGGAAAGAAAAGTCTGTGTAACTCTTATCTCCACTTAACAACCAAAAAGTCAGGAGTAGAGCTGTGACTCAAGTGGTAGAGCACTAGCCTTGAACGAAAAAGCTCTGGGATGGCACCCAGGCCCTGAGTTCAAGACCCAGGGTCAGCAAAAATAAAGATTTTTAGAAGGCAAATGAACCCCAGGGAATGGCTTATTGTCGTTTGTCTAGCTTTCTTGAGACTCTTAGTTTGATACACAGCACCATGATAAAACAAAAAAAAAATTTTTTTGTAGCTCACGGAAATCTTTTGCTGATTAATCTCTACTAATTATCAGAAAATTTGTGTTTTTTCCATTATATTCTTTCATTTAGAAAGCTAGCTAAAAAATAACTCCCTTAGAAGAGAAAATGTTACATGATGACCACTTGTAGAAACAATGCATTTCTTAGGGTGTTTTATTTTGTTCACCCTAGGAACTGGGCCTTATCCCTGAGCTTTTTTGCTCAAAGCTAGTACTCTACCACTTTGAGGCACAGCACCACTTCTGGTTTTCTGGTGGAATCTCATGGACTTTCCTGCCTGGGCTGTCTTTGAACAGTGATCCTCAGATCTCAACTTCCTGAGCAGCTAGGATTATAGGCAGGAGCCACCAGCGCTCAGCAGGGAGTTTTTTGTTTTTGTTTTTTTTTTTAATGAGAAGTTGCGTTTTCTTCCATATTAAAAATATGTGTACGATTATTAAACTTCAACTAATTATTAGATTTCACAGTCCTCTAAATTAGGGTGCTGGCTTCATGATTTTTAAATTAGAGCGAGTTACATAAAATTTGAGCTACCTGAGGAAATGAGAAGTGGGGGGTAGAAAAAAATGTTCCTTTGAGAGCAAGGTAGTGTGGAGCTGGCCAACCAGGACTTCGGGTCCAGCCAGGGCTGTTTCTCATTCCGAAGGTCCCTCCCCTAGCCTGATCCCCTCCCCCAGAGTCTAATCAAAGGATTAGCCTACAGGTTTGGAAACAACTGCAGCTTCAGTTAAAGGCTTTCTCCCCCTGTTCCTTCCTTCTTGTGTTTAAATGCAGGAACTAGAGAAGTCGTTGGCTAACTGGACTCTGAACTTGAAAGAACTTCAAACTATGAAGGCTGACCTGAGCCAGCACATTCTGGAGGAGGACGTGATGGTGCTGAAGGAGCAGATAGAGCATTTGCACAGACAATGGGAGGACCTCTGCCTGCGCGTAAGTCCCTCAGCTGCCCGCACACTGGGCCGCAGTGGCCCCAAAGGCCAGAGTAGAAAGGAGTTTAATTTTGTTAAACCTGAGGCCCTTTTCCGTGGGGTCCTTGGCCACCACTGTTCCTTTAGATTCTGAAGTTTAGAAAGCAGCAACATGCACAACAGAAACAGCTCCTTTGTTTCCACGGCACTGTCTTGCTGCAAGTTTGCACATTGTTAAGGGACTTTCAGAAAATAACCTTAAGCTGGGAGAAGAACCGCAGGGCTGAGGGGAGGTGCATGCAGCTCAGCGAATGGTGACAAGTGGTATCTGCCCGTTAGGAGAAGTCTCTAGCCTTGCTCCCTCTGGGCCTAACTGCAGGAGTTGTACTGGGTGCCCGTAAGATGGGGTACTCTGTGTGCACATGCAATCGGACTTTTATGTAGAAGAGTTGGAGTTTTTAAAGTCTTAAGAAGTGATCAGATCAGCTGCCAAACTTGGCAGGGGGGGTGGTCTCAGCAGCGCACTGTTCCCCAGGATGGAGGCATGGTGAGTATTAGACAGTTTATGTCTGTGAAGAGATCAAGAGGAATTAAAGGCTTCAAGTAATCTTAATGATCTTTAAGAAGCATAACTCAAAGGAAAATGAATTCCTTCATCTCATGTCTAAATGTGTTCTAAGCGCTTTATTCAAGTTGGATACAAAACAAAAAGTGTTTGGAATACTTGGGAAGTTCTGAAAAGTGAAGGCAGAAGCAGACTGGAGCCCAGATGTTTCTAATTGTTGCCATTGTGAGATTAAGCTGAAGGTCTGGCCCTGCAAAGCCAGAGTTTTTAAAGCTAAGATAAATAGATGGCGGAGGGATGGAAACAAAAGCGATGGAAACAAAAAGCTTGTTTTTCTAAGGATACATTTTAAAGCCTTTCAAACACATTTGGCTGGGTCGGTGGTACTTTTGCTTCATGCTGAAAGACATGGGGAGGTTTTGTACATAACATGACACTGTGTTTTGTTTCCCTATCTATGGAGTGAGTGTTAAAACTTTACCAAAAGGATCCTCTATGACCCACTTTTAACTCGAAGTATTTAAAGATTTTTTAGGACCTAAGAATCCTTTTGTACCTTTATCAAGGATGCTTTGCATTATTTACATTCAAATTGATTTAAGTAATCCATTTGAACCCTATGACTTGGAGGATCTTTTGCTGAAATCTGCTTGCTTGCTGGAGTGGTTTATATACACCAAAGTATTGGATATTTAGGGGTCAGTCTGAATGCTACTGACATTTCTGTGATTTCCATGCAAAAGCTACCATGGATCTGATGAATGATATGCATTGGTTTGAGT
The DNA here is from genome assembly GCF_019054845.1 of Dipodomys spectabilis. NCBI lineage: Eukaryota > Metazoa > Chordata > Mammalia > Rodentia > Heteromyidae > Dipodomys > Dipodomys spectabilis. The sequence continues at coordinate 8,070,920 of NW_024870750.1, forward strand.
TTTGTTTTATTTTTGCTATGTTTAAATACTTCAACATGTATGCGGCTTTAATTTGCCTGGTACATTATATTATAAATGTCTGATTTATATTGCGATCTGGATTACAGTTTTTAAATTAAACAAGATGTTTGAGAATTTGACAAATTTTCAAAAGGGAAAAGATTTGCATCAGATTTCAATTAGCAGGTAGTCGGCCATTGTAAATGAATATTGAAAGGACCCAAAACAGAAGAAATCAGTGTGGTACTGAATATCTTCAACTTTTCTTGTTTCTAATGTTTATTATAACCTGGGAGTGATAGATGTGCAACGGTTGGAAGTCAGTCCCTTCAGTAAGCTAGTTGTTACTTTGGCAAAGGTATGTCTGATGATGCTAAACCCTAGGTTTCTAAGAGGAAGAAAACACCGATTTAAGTCCTTATAAATGCTGACTAACATGAATGAAAGGGCACCTTCCTTGTTGGCTAGCCTCAGCTGCCAAATGCATCTTCATACACAGGTGGCTATCCGCAAACAGGAGATTGAAGACAGACTCAATTCATGGCTCCTGTTCAATGAAAAAAATAAGGAGCTGTGTGCATGGCTGGTGCAAATGGAAAACAAGGTCCTGCAGACAGCAGACATCAACATTGAAGAAATGATTGAGAAGTTACAGAAGGTGAGCCAGCAGGGGTGCTCTGCTGGGTGCAGTGAAGACCCCCCCCTCTTTTCTGAGAATCTAATGTTACAGGGGCTTTTCCTGGAACAGACCTGAAGAGACCCCATCTTTCTGAGGGAAAAGAGACGGTTCCAGAGAGATGGGAGCCCCTTGTAGGTGGCCATTCAGTGAGGAGAACTGCTTTCTCTGGGTTGGGAAGTCTGGCAGGAGGAGGGTCTTTATCTCCAGAAGCAAGCAAGCCTCTTGGTGTCCTGGACCTGTGATGGCATCTCTAGTTATTGCCAGAGTGGAGAGATCAACCACAATGCGGTTCATGATTTTAGGTGCTCACTAGGCCCCAGGTGTGATGTAGCTCAGTAATACAGGTAACCAGAGTGGTCTTTTAAACCAAAATGCCACACAGTCACCCTGGGACTGAATTCTGTCCATTTGTGGGCTCCCAAAGTAGGTCCATGAGAGAAATCAGAGGGGCTGTCATATTAAGAGAATCAGGACTGTCACACATTTTGAATTTGCTTAGTACGCCTTTCTTGAGTTTTTAGCCTCTTCTGTGGAGTTGTGTTAGCTCACAAGTATGAGAAATTTTTCTGTTAAAAAAAAAAAAACAACTAAGAGGCGCCCGCATGTTTGTGTCTGAAGAAGCAATGAACGTGGGGGTTAGGCACTAATGACTCACATCCGTAATCCTAGCTACTTAGTAGACTGAAATCTGAGAATTGCAGGTTGAAGCCAGTCCAGATAGAAAAGACCATAAGACTCTTATCTCCAATTAACCAGCAAAAGAGATAGAAGTGGAACTATGGCTCAAGTGGTAGATCGCCAGCCGTGACAGAAGAAGCTAAGGGACAAAGCCCAAGCCCTCATACTGGCACCAAAAAAAAAGAAAAGAAATGAAACGAAATTGGGGGTAATGATTGAGCTTCTTGTTTTGATGCCTCTCCCAGGACTGCATGGAGGAGATAAACTTGTTCAGTGAAAACAAGTCCCAGTTGAAGCAAATGGGTGAGCAGTTGATTCAGGCCAGCAGCAAGACGCGAGCCTCCGAGATCAAAGACAAGCTCAGCAAAATCAACGATCGTTGGCAGCATCTTTTTGATGTCATTGGATCCAGGTAAGAAATGGCCTAAAAATGCTTCCTACTTTCCAAGGTTACTTCACAGAGTGAGCAGACGGAGCGTGTTCTTCCTCTAATAGTAATCTAGCAGTTTTATAAATATACAGATTCAAGTTTGGTGATGAAAAAACAAACATGGAAATTCTGCTTCCAACGTGAAAGGAAATGGATTCTTAGTAAAGCATTCTTATGGATTAGATTAGGATCAAACCCAGAGCCTTTGGTAGGCAAGTGCTCTATCTCTATGTTTCTTTGAGACCCGGTCTTATTATGTCACCCAGGTGGCCTCCCAACTCCTGAGCTCAGGATCCTCCCTTCTCAGCCTTCAAAATAACTAGCACTATAAGCATACAACTGTATCCAGATAGATTAGGCTTAAATGAGAGTTGTGAACTTACATGGAAAAGAGCTTCTTTTTGGAAAAGAGCTTCTTCAGGAGCTATTCATTAGGAATTTAGGAATTTTAACTCTGTTGAAACCTATTATCAGTACAGTAATTCTGCCATCCCTAATGATGCCTCACTATTCCTGTCTCTGTGTGGCAAGTGTCAGAGGTCAGGGCACAGGCCTGGTTTCTAAAAGCTGGCCCCTGGCTGCTTCCATGGCAGGGGAGCAGACAGGGACCTGGTATACACTCAAGGCAGGGATCCTCTGTGAGTGTGTACATGTACTGGAAGAGCCAGGTCCTTGGTGGGCGTCTGTAAGGGAGAAGAGCTTTTGAGTATCGTATCCTTAGGTATGCACCTATGCACAGCTATGCTCACAAGTCAAAAATAATTTTATCTCCTCTCACAGAACAATGAGGCCCAATGTTATCAAATATCTTCTGTCTGACAGACCTTAACTGACTGTTCCCCGTTGCAACTTGGCAGACAGAGAAAGCAGCATCCTTGGGCCCCTCTCCCAACCTTGTGCTTTAAGTAGACAGGAGAACCTGGAAGGTGCATGAAGAATTGGGGAGTGATGGGGAACAGAATGCTTGTTCTGTACCTCACTGTGTGCTGGGAACCGTAAGTGACCCACTCAGCAAAGCCACCAGGCTAACTATCATGAGAACTCGAGATAGGGGAGGAGGACTCAATTACATTAATGGGAGTGGATATCTGAGCTGCTGGAGAGCCAAGTGGTTGAGAGCTCCTATCACATCTTCCTGGGGATGGGGGTAGAGAACCGGGAATAGGAAGAGACTGACTAGAGAGAGGCCTGTGATCTCAGATACATGAAATAAATGTCCTGAATAATCCAGGGTTGGGCTTTGGTTGAAGGCAGGTGGGAAAAGTAAAGATTTGAGACAGTTTCACTATATAAGCCAAGCTGGCCTCAAACTAGTGATTACCGCCTGCCGCCACCTCCTCAGTGCTGGGATTACAGTGTGAACTGTCACACTCTGTGGGCCGAGAGTCTTGGTGGTTACTGGAAAAAGCAAAAGAGACTGTTGTGAACAAGCAGGTATTAATGAGGTAGAGCAACATACAAGCCACTGAGTAAAGGAGAAGAAAGAAGCCTAGGAAGTGGAGCTAGAAAGATACATTGGGTGCTGGGCACTGGTGGCTCACACCTATAATCCTAGCTACTCAAGCAGCTGAGATCTGAGGATCACAGTTCAAAGCCAGCCTGGCCAGGAAAGTCCATGAGACTCTTATCTCCATTTAGCCACTAGAAAACTGGAATTGACATTAGTGCTCAAGTGGTAGGAGTGCTAGCCTTGAACACAAAAGCTCAGGGACAGTGCTCAGGCCCAGAGTTCAAGTCCCAAAAATGTCAACAAAGCCTATAGAAGCCCACCATTACAACCTAAGTGAGGCAGAAGTTTTGAACCACTTCTGACTCCCTCTTACTTGTCATGGAAACTTGAGCTTATTGATCTAACCTTTCTAGGCATCAGTTTCCAAATCTACCCAATTTGCCTACCTGGCCTGTGGTCATGAGAGGCTTCTGTCCTCTGTAGGCATAAATGACACATGGACGCTAAGAAGCCAGTGTTAATTGAGCACATTTGGTTATGGAAGCGAGTCCTGCCTCCTCCATCCCTACCCCCCAGGCCTTACTCCAAGGGCTGGGAACAGGTTCCAGGTCTTGTGGAAATGAATTAGTGCAGAAGAATGGATCAGTACAAAAGAATACGATCGGGGCTGGGAAGGTGGCTCAGTGGTAGAGCGCTTGCCTTGCATGCTTGAGGCCCTGGGTTCGATTCCTCAGCACCACATAAGCAAAAAGAAAAAAGCCGGAAGTGGCGCTGTGGCTCAAGTGGTAGAGCGCTAGCCTTGAGCTGAAGAGCTGAGGGACAGCGCCTAGGCCCAGAGTTCAGGCCCCATGACCGGACCCCCAAAAAAAAAAAAAAAAAAAAAAAAGAATACGATCATTTGTGTTGGGCAAAGGGTGTCTTTGTCATCACCATTATCTCTTTGTCCTGAGTCACCTTGGCTGTAGTCTAGGGTATGATGACGTCACATGGGTGAATGCCTCATTTGGAAGCAAGACTAAGCTCAGATGCCTCCTGGGGATTGGAGTGGTAGTCCCTTCTTAATCAAGGTGTCTCACTTTGGAGTTCGCAGGCTCATTGCTTTCTCCCTTGTCTCGTTGGCTGCCTGCCTGCCTTCAAGCAAGTTCCTTGGTGGGAAAAGAGATAAAACAGCAGGTGAAATTTCATCAGCCTTCTTGGAAACAGCCATTGGCAAAAACAGGGAGTTGAAATGACAGCAAATACATTGGCTGCCAAATGTATTTTGAACAATTTGCTTTTTTTAATGCATGACCTTACTTAAACTCCATTGTAATTCTGAAAAGTAGATATTATCCTTCATGTTTTTTGGTTTTTTTTTTCTTTTTTTTTAGTTTTAGTTGTTTGTGGGATTGAATTTAGGGCCTCACACTTGCCAGGCAAACTCTACCACTTGAGCCACACTTTTCAGTCCATTCGCTTTTTCACATAGAAATCCCAGGCTGAGGCCTGGGATTCTCCCATCTCTGTCTTCCAAACATCTAGGACTCCAGGCATACACCACCACACTCAGTCGCATTCTCATTTTGCAGCTCAGAAACCTGAGGCTTGAATTTAAGTAACTTGTCCATTTAGCCTTTCAACTCAGGCAGTTGTGATGTGTCATCCTGCCACCATAGACCTTTCTAGATTGACATGTGAAACACTGAGATGCATAGAATATAGTGATAACTCAATCCCTTCAACACTGAGGGGTTGGGGAGGGGATAACTTCTACTACAGTACTAAAAAGCAGGGCAGAGGGCTAGGATGCTAAAGAGCTCTTGGTGTGTGTGTGGGTGGATTGAGCAGCGAACCTGGCCCTGCTGTAAGGCATCCTCATCTGATGTCTGGCACTGACTGCCCTAGCATCGCACCTTGCGCGAAAGCATTGCCCTCCAGAGGATCCAGGGTCAGGAGCCTGGCTGCTGTGGAAGAGCCTCTCTCTGTATGGTGTCCTGAGGACTTTGTTTGACCACAGGACTCTCGACACCATTTGGCCTTTTCTGACCCTTATACTGTTCTGCTTCATCTTAGAGGAGGGGAGAACCACCTGTTGCTTGGTGATAGTACACACCTATAAATAACCCTAGCACTTGGGAATGAGGTAGCTGAGGCTGGAGGATCATGAAGTTGAGGCCAGTCTGAGCTACATAGTAAGATCTTATCAAGAGACAGACAGACACAGAGAGAGATAGAAAGAGGAGAGAAAAACGTTCAATTTTTCGGGAGATCCCACAAAGGTACCTTGGCCTCATGACATCAAAGATTTGTACCACAGGCCCTTTAACTTCAAGGTTCAGAAACCTATCACATTATAAACTCGATTTCCTTCACTGAGGAAAAAAAAAGAAAAAAAAAAAAACAAAGTCTATTCTTGCCGGTTATTTTCAGCAAGTTTCGCCTAATTGATGGAACAGTGAGGATGCACAGCGTTTCTGGCTAGGCCAAGCTAGAGGCTCCCCAAGGGGTCGGGGAGGAAGCATGGCTATTGATTTGAACTTTATCTCCAGAACCTTGTTTTCACAGTCAGGGGAGGTGCAGCTTGGAAAAAGTAGATGGCTTAGCAATGGAAACTGCTGTAGGCTGGGCTGGTGCTCAAGGTCTCTCCTGCACTGCTAAGCAACCAAGTCTCCAGAGGGCCTCTGGCCTCCTAGAAAACCTTCACTTTGAAAAATAGTTTTTTCAGCTCTGCTTGTGGTGCACATCTATAATCTGAGCCAACTGCTCAAGAGACTGACTTGGAGGATCACTCTTTAAGGACAGCCCAGAGGGAAAAGTCTGGGCAACTCCATCTTAAGTTAACCAGCAAAATGTCAGGCTGGAGGGTTAGATGAAGTGGTAGAGTACCAGCCACAAGCAAAAAAGCCAGATGAGATCATGAAGCCCTGAATTCAAGCCCTAGTGCTGGCATACACACACACGCACATGCACACGCACACAGTAGTATATGCAATTTTCTTTGAAATCTAGAACTCAGTGTGTAATATAGTATTATGGTTCTCGAATTTAAACATGAATCAAAACCCCTGCAGGGTCCACTCCCAGGTTTTCGGTTCCTCCTGGTCTAAGTAGAGCCAGGAACATGCATCTCTCTCTCCCCCCCTCTCTCCCTTTCTCCCTTTCTTTTCTCCCTCTCCTTCTTTCTTTCCCCCTCTCCCTCTTCCCTTCCTTCCCCTCTCTCTATCCTTCTTCCCCTACCCCTGTTTTCTCCTAGGGCTTGAACTCAGAGCCTGGATGCTGTCCCTAAGGTTTGTTTGTTTGTTTGGGGTTTTTTGCTCAAGGCTTAGCACTCTACCATTTGAACCACTACTCCACTTCTGTCCGTTGGAAGTAAGAGGCTCACAGACTTTCCTGCCTAGGCTGGCTCTGAGTAGCTAGGATTATAAGCATGAGCCACCAGCACCCAGCTTTTCTTTTCTTTCTATCCTTATTTCTGTCTTGCTTTCCTTCTTTCTCTTCCTTTTTATTTTTTTAAGTTTTAGCGAGGGCAGGGGGATCATTTCCTAATTCCCCACACAAGAAATGGGAGTGAAAGAATGAAGAAGATACATTTCTAGCAAGCACCCACAGATGTCATCCTGGGTGCCAGTCCTCTGAAGGCTAAGAACCACTGAGGTAGCATGAGCTGCAGGGGGAGGTAATCCGGTCCAACAGTGAGGCCTTTACAAGGCCCAGCCCTGCCTCCTCCCTTCCCTCCCCCAGGATGGCAGAGAGGACTGAGATCCCAGATGATAAAACCCCAGGCCAGCTGCGAGTCCAGAATCTGCCCATCCTCAGTTGCCATCAACTTCAATGGGAGACAGAGGTGTAGCCCCAAAGTGCCCTCTTCTCTAAAGGTATTAAGGAACCCTTAAATCAAAGAACCTGAAATACACAGCTCCTGAACTGACCTTAATGAGGCTGGTAATACCAGCCACCTTCACACAGATTGCCAGGCCCTGGGCTATGATGGAATTATCTAGAATCCAATCCCATTAATATCAAGAAATTAATTGATTATATACTACTATGCATATTTGGCAGATTAAATGAAGAGTAAACTTCTTTTTCTTAACATTATTACTTCTCTTCTTCCTCTATTTTCTTTGCTAAAATCTTAGAAAAGTGATAATCCCCCCCCTAAAAAAAAAAGCAAACAAACTTGAATTCAGGAAAGACTGGAGGTCATTTTTCAGAACTACTAAGCTGTGCAGTCTTTTCTTAGAGGGAGCCGGGTTACCTCAGAACAGATTAGCTACAAAAATATGGGGTGAGGGCTGGGAAGGTGGCTCAGTGGTAGAGCGCTTGCCTTGCATGCATGAGGCCCTGGGTTCGATTCCTCAGCACCACATAAGCAAAGAAAAAAAAGCCGGAAGTGGCGCTGTGGCTCAAGTGGTAGAGCACTAGCCTTGAGCTGAAGAGCTGAGGGACAGCGCCCAGGCCCAGAGTTCAGGCCCCACGACCGGACCCAAAAAAAAAAAAAAATATATGGGGTGATGGACAGAAGATGTGGGGTAAAAGTGCTTCTGCCAGGAGAGATGAAAATTCTGGAAAGACTGTGCTTGGATTTCATCTTCCCAGTTGGACCAAAGCCAGAGAAGGATTCGGCCTGCCGTGTAATTTCAACAGTATCTGTTTTATAAAAGATATAACAAGCAAGCAAATAACACAAAGAACAGTACTTACCAGCCACTGGTGGTTCATGCCTGCAATCTTAACCACTCAGGAGGCTAAGTTCTGAGGATCACAGTTTGAAGCCAGCAGAAGCAGGAAAGTCTGTGAAAGTCTTACCTCTAATTAACCACCAAAACGCTGGAAGTAGTGCTTGTGGCTCAAATAGTAAGTTGCCTGCCTTGAGCAGAAAAGGCTAAGGGACAGATCCTAAGCCTTGAGTTCAAGCAGCAGTACTAGCACATGTGTGCACGTGTGTGTGCACGCACACACACACACACACACACACGAAAGTACAAGTTGAATACCTCAAAAGTCCATCTAAAGCCGAGCGCTGGTGGCTCACACCTATAATCCTAGCTACTCAAGATGCTGAGATCTAAGGATCACAGTTCAAAACCAGCCCAGGTAGGAAAGTCCATGAGACTCTAATCTCCAATAAGCCACCAGAAAACCAAAGTGGCACTGTGGCTTAAGTGGTAGAGCGCTAGCTTTAGAGCTGAAGAGCTTAGGTACACTGGCCAGGCCCAGTTTCAAGCCCCACGACCAAAGAGAAAAAAAGAGTCCATCTAATTTTGTTTCACAGAACCCTTCTCAATTTATTAATGCAAACCTTGGCCATGTCGAGAGACAGTGCGGAGGTGTGGAGGGAGAGGTGTTAGATTTTCTAGCAGTGTGGGTGAGTGATCTGATCAATGCTTTCAGTGCCCAAAAGGGTCACCCTCAGAATGTTGGCATGAGTAATCTCTCTGTGGGCATCGAAGGTCATGTTAATTTTCTTGCTTTTTAAATTTTGCTCATCTGTACTTTCTAAGGAAGATCCTTATTTCCTCTTCATTTCTCTTTAATAGTAACATCTTAACCTGTTTCGTTTCCTTAAGCCAAAAAGAGACTCAGTTGACAGCCTATCATCAAACATGGTCTCTTCCTGGTGACACTGGATGGTTCTCAGAAATATCAAGTCCATAGAAAGAGAGGGGAAAGAAACTAAGCATCATTTTGATATTTCTCCCACCATTGTGAAAAAGCCCACCCAATTTATAATTAAGAGCAATTAAAATGGTTTTTGGTTTTGTTTTTTTTTTTTTTGTCGATCGTGGGGTTTGAACTCTGAGTCTGGATGGTGTCCCTCAGCTCTTCAGCTCAAGGCGAGCACTCTACCACTTGAGCCACAGCACCACTTCCGATTTTCTGGTGGTTTATTGGAGATAAGAGTCTCACAGACTTTGCTGCCCGGGCTGGCTTTGAACCTCCATCCTCAGATCTCAGCCTCCTGAGTAGCTAGGATTACAGGCCTGAGCACTGGCGCCCAGCTAAAATGTTATTTAAACTTAGCCCATGTTACCATGGCACCCTGGGTTGAGACTGTTTTCCATCCCTTGCAAGAGTGGACAGGGAGTTAGTTGGTTGTCTTTTAAACTGATAACACTTTCCTTGACTCTCCTTTTATCTGTATTTTCTCAAGGTTATGTTGGAAAACCAAACAATATTGCTAGTCACAAAGTTGCCTTGCTCTGGTCCTAGCAGGTTGCCCTATCTATTGGAACTGGGGAATTTTTTTATTAGTGATTATTTTAGTGTATCAAGGGCCAGTAGGAGGTGGGCCTCCCTTAATTTCATGTTGCTTCCCATCAATTCAATTATTCCTTTTCTAGAACACATCTGCAGAGAAGCTTCCCCCAAGAAAAGAGCAATCATTGGTAGGATAGGATACAGGATCAGGCAGTGAGGAGGACTGAGCTCGGGTTCCTGCTTCATTCTTAATAGGTGCAAGGAGTAACCAAGCATGTGAGCATAACTGACTCAGATGTGACATTTTGGAAACAGTTGCCAGATCTGGACTTTAATCCCAGTGATCTAGAATGTTCCTCAAGGTAAAGAGATGTTAACAATAATCAGACTTTAAGGGAAGGTTGGTATCATGAAGCCAGAAGTGAGCCTAACACAAAGCAAACAGTAGTCTGATAACCAGACATTCGGGATCACCTAGGGAAACTGAGGCTAGGGATAAGAGGAATTTCCCACCTTGTGGGAATGGGGAGGAGGAAGAGTAAGGGAGATTGTCAGTTCTCCTCCTTCACAGACTCTTGGACATTATTAGTCCTGCAAGATGGGAGTTTTCTGCCACAAGCAATAGAATAGAATAAAAGAATTCTCTGGTCTTCCTAATCAGGACAGAGGGGGTCTCAGAAGCCAATGCAGAAAAGCCCCCAAAGCAACATGTCATCTTTGGGAGGAGGGTACCCCCTTCTAGACTCAGACTTCCAATTTCACCATATCTTTCCAACTGGAAACAGAAATCCTTTTTTTCCCCCATGTTCCCAATCTAAATGTTTCTTTCTTGCCTGGGTTTAGAACACTTCATAAATAACTCAGAGCCAAGATAACACTGTGTGACTCTTCCCTCAGTGTTGCAATTCTGCTGTGCCAGAACAAAGACTCGTGTGTGTGTGTGTGTGTGTGTGTGTGTGTGTGTGTGTGTGTGTGTGTGTGTGTGTAAGGAGCTGGAGATGTTTGTGTCTTGGAAGAGAGAAAACTAGAGATTAAAAATTGCAGAGAGCAGAGAAGGTGTCTTCCTTTCCTCCTGACATTGCCCTCTGCCTGAGAGCCTTGGGGAGGGCTGCGTCAGCTGCTGTGCAAGATGCTGAACCAGTGAATGGAGAGGGCACGCCGGGCAGGGGGCGGGGCCGCCTGGGCCAGGAGGGAGGTGTTGGTGCAGCCGGGAACTTGGAGCTATCGCTTAAACCTAAGGAATGATTTTTTCTCATAAACAGTAAGTGCCATTTTGGTCCTCGGCGCTGTCTGTGGCCGAGGCAGCCGCTGAGGTTTGTGTGTGTCTTGCTCTCGGGTTGGTTTTTTTTTCCCCCCCTTTGGTTACAATAGAAATCATGGATGAGATGGAGGCTATGGAGTGTGTGCTCAGCCATCGGGGGATGGGCGATGGGCTCGCCGGTGTCAGCGTGCATGTGGGGTCTGCAGCCTGCCTCTGACAAGCCAGGCAGAGACCTGATTACGCTGGGTAGAAAATGGTGACAAAAATGCTTCCCAGAGGCAGTCAGCTCCAAACGCGCTGTTCACCTTCATGTCCTCTAGTCAAAGCGTGGAGATCTTGGAATCATCGATGATTTTACTATGGAGATGTTTAGCTCTTTAAAAAGATACAGTGGTATAGGGTTGGGCGACAGCTGCCCACAGGTTTGACTGTTGGTTTGCTTCAGTACTGATTCAGGTACTTTTAATCATCTCCGGTTTTCCTTAGCAATTTTTTATTAATGCTGCCCACACTGGAATAGGAATTTTTTTTTTTAACGTGTACTGGCTAGGATTTCTTTGATTGAATGGCAGACTCCACATAAGGAGAACAGGGCTAAAAGGTAAATTAATTCCATATGCTTGAATGTGAATTCCTCTAAATGAATTATGCATTGGGTATTTAAAGACTCCACCATACGTTTGGGCTTGGTAGTCAGTTCTGGAAGGAGAGAGGGGTTCCTCACTTCGTGTTCTGATCCATCCCACGCTAAGACAAAAGGCAACTTCATTCACTTTCATTCTATTCTGCATCTCTATGCATAATCCCTGTTTAAAAAAAAAAAAAAAGAACTCTCTTTTATGACTAAGGAGTATGATTCTACTTTGTTTGGTTTCGTAGAAAAGTGTCTCTACATGTTAACACCTAAAATTTTTTATTATTCTGCCTCAGAAAACCTTGCTGCTTTTTTTTTTTTTCTGGGTCAGTGTTATTTGTGGAAATATACATGTGAGAAATGTTAACTCAGAACACCTGGGAGAAACCATGGGTAAGGGCAGAGAAGGGAGCCACAGAAACAAACTGCTTAGGAGGTTGGTTGATGTAATGCAGTGTTGTGCCAACAGGCCAGTTTCTGAACAGGTTTTCTTATTTCTTTCTGATAGCTCAAGATGTTTTCTAAGAGTAATGCTAACAAGGCCTAACTAACATAGAGGTTGGTCACCTGGGCAAAAGGGCACATACTTTCTGACCTGGGGAAAGGTGGCAATTGGGATAAAGTGTTTGCAGAGTACAGAAAGATAGGATTGACATATATGTGAGTTCCTGGGGGAAGCTGTAACTAAGAGCTACATTTTGGTTCATATGCATCAGCCTCCAGACAGGGAGTGGGACATAAAACAGGTTAAGTCCTGACTGGATAAAGCTTTGGAGCCTCCTGGTGACCTTTTTTCTTTCCCTCTGCCTTTGCTTCTTCTTGAATGTCCTAAGTACACTTGTGATCTTCATTTCTTTATGCAGAGACTGGGGTTAGGAGTGGGGTTCAGAGCTCCTATGTGCTCTGGTCCTCACGTCTTACCTTCCAAGTATAACATGATCACCTGTTTTCTGGATGAACTAGAAGGCTTGAGTGGCCATCACTTACTTATCCAATAGGTACTTACTGAGTAGCTCCTATGTTGTATTCTAATGTCTATATTTCAAGAGTCTATCTCTGTGTGAGTACAACCTGCCTTCTAGTTTCTTATGAATTTTCAGGCTATGCATAGGACACAAAATAGAGAAAACAGTTAAATGTATATTGGAAGAAATTTGTGGAAGAGAACATGTGGGCAGCATACTTTAGCTTTCTGACCTTCTCCAAACATACTTGCCTAGAGCTACAAAATGCAGCATGCAGTGAACTGGCTTTTACTCCCAGTGTGCCTTGGAGTCGAGTCCAGCCTCCTCAGCATGTTCCCTGAGCAACAAAACCCATCCTACCTCCAATAGATGCATACTAGCATATGGAGGATGGTATGGGAAGAGGCTACCAGATAGCAGCTCCAGGCCAGACTGCCCAGGGTGGGAGTCTATCCCTGCTGCAAGGCCATGTGACTTGAACAAGTTTGTTAACCTCTGCTTCAGTAGCACCCATCAGTTAGCACTGTGGGTAGGATTAAGTGAGCTGGTAGCATGGGAAACAGCAGGCCTGGCACATGACAGCAAGTAGATGTTCACGTTACATTGACTGTTCTAGCAATGAGTTATGAATTACAAAGCATATCCAATGCAGAAATTTTAAAAGAATATGGCTAATAATAGAAAGTGTAATACAGATTGACTATCCTTCATCCAACATGCTTGAGAACAGAGGCATTTTGAATTTCAGGTTTTGGAACATTTGCGTATACAGATGGTGAGTTATCTTGGGGCTGGGATCAAGTCTAAACACAAAATGCATTTGGGTTTCTTATACATAGAGTCTGAAGGTAACTTTATATATAATTTTAGTATGCTTTGGGGGGTTTTTGTTTGTTTCATGCTGGTCCTGAGGCTTGAACTTGGGGCATGGGCACTGTCTCTGAGGTTTTTTTTTTGCTTCAGGCTAGTGCTCTACTGTGTGAGTCATAGCTCCCTTGCTGGCTTTTTGGTAGTTATCTGAAGATAGAGTCTCATAGACTTTCCTACCCGGGCTGGCTTTGAGCTGTAATCCTCAGATTTTAGCCTCCTGAGTAGCCAGGAATACAGGCGTGAGCCACCAGTGCCCTGCAATGTGCTTTTTGTTTTGATGTTAGCAGTCACAGGAGGTCCAATGTGGAATCTCCTCCCTAGTGACATCCTCACAGCCCTTGAGATTCTCAGATTAGGGATGCTCGACCTGCATCTCACTTCCCTACCCCATTGGTTTGTCTGGCACTCCATTTTAGATGCCACAGTTCTAGAGAAGCCCAGAAAAATATGTTTCCTCCTTCTCAAGGAGTGATTACAGTTCTAACCCCTGGGGTTAAGATCTCTTTATACTCAGATTATTTTGTTACTTGTTGGCTTCCTGATGAACATGTGTGGCCCCCCCCACCCCCTTCTGTTGAAATAAAAAAGAGGTTGGGATTCTTAGGGCCAGGTGTGGATAAAGGCCAGGAGGGCTACCATTCTGGAAGGTGGGTAAAAGAGGGTGGGAGATCTTTGAGGAGGTCACAGAGCCGCCATACTGGGCCCCACCCTGGGAGGTCCTCATGACCCAACCTCTTCTCCAGCCAGAGCTCCAGGAGGCCAAGCCCTCCCTGCCTATGTGGAAACTTTCTGGTCTCTGGGTAATCACAGAGGCAAAACGTTGGGCCACAGCCATGGGAACCAAGTAGGGATCTAGGTTATAACTGTTTCCAGGCCTAGCCTGGAATTCTCTTACTCCCTTTTCAATAAATCATGTTGTCCCTTTGAGGGCATCTTGTTTGCAACAAGAATGCAATTTGGAGAACGTATGTCCTTCCAGTGATCGTGCCCACAGCCTCTGGCCATTATTTGTGTCAGGAAGATATTTTCCCACATATCCTTCATGCATTACATCCCTTCCCCCTCCCCTGCAGTTCCCCAGGTACCCAGCCAAGGAAGGGGATGTGTTAACACCACTTTGCTAGTGAGATCAAACAAGCCAGGCCCTCAATACCAAATAGCATGCCTACCTCTGAGCCCACCCACTTTATGGTGCTATTGAGAATAAAACACTTGCCCGGTGCTGGTGGCTCACACCTGCCTGTCATCCTAGGTACTCAGAAGGCTGAAATCCAAGGGATATCAGTTTGATGCCAGCATTAGTAGAAAAGTCTGAGAAAATGTATCTCCAAAATTACCAGCCAAAAGCAGGGCAGGAGACATAGCTCAAGTGATGAGTACTATCCTAGCAAGCACAGGGGCCCTGAATTCAAACCCAAGTACTTCCCTGTCACAAAAATCTAAAACACTTGTTAAAGAATTTTGTGAGGCCCAGTTGCCACATGGAGGGGGCATCCTAGTTGGCATAAGAAGAGTTAGTATTATTGAAGTAATAGGTGCTAATTTCCTCTTCATGTATTTTTGTATTCTGATTTCAACATACTTGCAAGGTGTTAAATTTTTCAAGGGATGTTAGCTATTTGTCCCAATGACACACCACCTGAGCAAAATCACCCTCCCGAGGAGGGGCTTTATTTTGGCCCATGTTTCAGCGGTTTCAACCTGTGGTTATTTGGCCACATATGCATACTGTGAGAATCATGCGGGGGTGGAAGGCTTCTCACCTTAAGCTGGGGAAGCAGAGGAGACTAAATACTCCCTTCCAGGGATCACCTTCCATGACCAACCAACTTCCTCCCCCTAGCCCCATTTCCTCAAGTTTACACACACACACACACACACACACACACACACACACACCCCTACAACAGCCTCACTGGACTAATCCACTCACGAGATCAGGGCCCCCATAATCCAATCACCTTCTAAAGACCCCACCTGTGACCATGCTCCATTGGAGACCAGTCCTTGGACACGGTGAGCTTTGGGAGGATATTTCAGATCTAAAACATCAGTCCATTGGTGTACTCAGCTTGAGTACTCCCAGAAGTCATAGATCGGGAGGGTGTGGTTTGAAGTCACAAAGTAAGCAAGGTAAGCTGGGAGTAGAAGTGTTCACATGAGTGTCCAGAGGCAATAATAGGTGGGGAAGATTCAAGACTACCTGCAAAAATAAGGACTTGAGGTATGTTTCAAATGGCAGAGCGCCTGCCTAGGCCATGAATTCCGAACCCTAGGACTGTCCATTCCCAAAAGAGATCCAAACTATAATATGAGGAAACAGGGTCATAGGACTAGGTACCTTGCAGGGACACTCCTAGGCAGTTGAATAGGACTTGGGCCTGGTCAAGCATCAGAGCTACTGCCTGGCTAAAGCTTGAGAATTCTCGGGCTACTGGAGATAAGGGAGCCGAGGTGAAAGGATTTCCCTAAATCATAGAAGGAACTCATAATAGAACTGGAATGTAAAGACTAAACGAGGTGCCCCTGTGTGGTCTTAAACTCTGCCCTGGAAGGGAAGTGCTTACCTACTTTCACTCATTCGCTCCTTCAGCAGATGTTTGCACCTCCTTCCCTCCAGGTTCTATGGGAGATGCTACCCCCACCTGGCCTATTTCTTTCCGGAAAGGTGGAGACTTGTCTCACAGTGAGGACCGGATGGAAAGGGAGCATGGAGGGCGGGACTGGTGCCAGAGGTTCCAGAAGGAGCAAGGAGTGGCTTTGCAGAGTGAAGAATTAGAGACAATGAGGCCATTGAACACTTGGGGTGTTGAAAAGATCACAGGAGGGGTTGAACTGGGTGGTGAGGGTTGAATGATTTCCTTCCTCACTGTACACTTCAGCTGGGCAACCCAAGATAGGTAGGCAATGGTTTCATGGAAAAGGGGGCAGTGTTGGTGTGGATAACAGTGTGTTTCCTCCATGTTAGAGTCGGCATCCCAATCTGACAGCATCTTCCAACTGGACCAGTGACAAATGGGAACTTTCAACTAGACCCATTACCTTACTCTCTCAGAGTAACTCAAATCCCCCATCCTGAGGGCAAAAAAGCCTCTCTCATCCACATGAGGGCTTCCTTGAAAGTGGTTTATTGAAGCATTTTGTTCAGTGTCTGTATAGAGAATCATGGTTAGTGGGTCATCCTGCATGCCTGTAACCCCAGCACCTGGGATGCTGAGGCAGGAGGATTGTGAGTTCAAGCCTAGCTTGGACTAGATAACAAGACCCTGTCTTTTTTGTTGTTGTTTTTTTGTGTTTTTTTTTTTTTTTTCTTTTGTGGATCATAGGGCTTAAACTTGAGACCTGGGCGCTGTTCCTGAGCTCTTTTGCTCAAGGCTAGCGCTCTTCCTCTTTAAGCCACAGCACCACTTCCAGTTTTCTGGTGGTTAATTGGAGATAAGAATATCATGGACGGGGACAAACAAGTCGTTTAAGGATTCAGGTGGACCTGTTGCAACAATGAGAAGTACAAAATGTCATGTCAAAACCAGCTTTACAATGTCGGTGTGGGGGGGGGGGGGGGGAAGGGGGGGTATGATTGGGTAGGGGGGAGGGGGGAGGCTGGGAAGGGAGGTAAAGGGTAAACAAAGGAGGAGGCTGCAATGCTTGGTAAGAAATGTATGCATTATCCTGCCCATGTAATTGTAACCCCTCTGTACAGTATGTTCTCAAATAAAATAAAATAAAATTTTAAAAAAAATAGCATTTACAATAACTGCTTCTGCACTTCAGATAAAAAGTTGTGCAATTTTTTCAATTAAGGAGAAATAAACTACCATTTTAAACCAAAAAAAAAAAAAAGAATATCATGGACTTTCCTACCTGGGCTGGCTTTGAAATGAGATCCTTAGATTTCAGCTGCCTGAGTTGCTAGGATTATAAGCATGAGCCACCATTACCCATCAAGACCTTGTCTTCATGAGGAGGGAAAATGATTTTCCCTTTGGCAATGTAAGGACAGGCCATCAAAGTACACAGGTGCCATGAATGATCTTTCAGACTTACCATATCAAGCAAGGTTGCATGAGAACCAGGGCAGGTTGCTGAGGTGGATGAACGTTAGCTTCGAACTTCACTCAAGTGCAAATTACCTTTGTTCCCTCCCATCGTGGTGCCCCGTAATGCTCACATGGGCTAGTTCAGTGGCACTATCATCCCTCACACGGAAGCGATAGGACATCACCTGTTCTGCCCTTGCTCAAAGACTCATCCTATGAGAGGCATCATGGGCCAAATGCCCAGTGACCAGGCAGATGACCAGGACCACAGTCTCAGACATATCCAAGCCAGAAACTGGGCAGAAGCAGCCAAGAATGGTTATTTTGGAGAGAAGGAAATGGTGCCTTCTGTTGCCCCTAGAGCCTGAAAGAGATAGGTTTGGGGGTCCGGGAGCCCCACTCTAGCAATGAGTGATTAGACTAAGTCCATTTGAAAAATGACCTGAAGCAACAGATTATCTAAATGTTACCACTAAATGTTGTGTGTTTGTTCCTCTCTCTCCCTTTTTCTCTGCTTCTCTTCTGCAAATGTGTTCAGGGTGAAGAAGCTGAAGGAGACATTCGCTTTTATCCAGCAGTTAGACAAAAACATGAGCAACCTTCGCACGTGGTTGGCACGAATCGAGTCTGAGCTTTCTAAGCCGGTGGTTTACGATGTCTGCAATGATCAGGAGATCCAGAAGAGGCTGGCTGAGCAGCAGGTGGGGCCCGGCACTGGGTTGTGGGGAGGAGAGGTGGCTGTGATAGATGCCTGCCCACACATCTGCCAGGTTTCAGTGTGTTCAGTTCTTAATTGTCTTCATGTTGGTCTGCTTTTTGCCCAGTTCCTGTTGTTTTAGGAGGAAGGCATCCATCTCCCGAATACTCCGTCCTCCTCATCATCCACATGTCCCTACCTCAGGGGCAGAAAAGGCCGCATTCTAGAACCCAAACAAAAGTTAGCACTCTACCACTTGAGCCAGAGCACCACTTCCACTTTTCTGTTTATGGGATACTGAGGAATTGAACCCAGGGCTTCATGCATGCAAGATAAGCACTCTACCACTAAGCTACAGTCCCAGCCCCCATGTTTATTCTTAAAGAAATATCCATCTTTTTCCTATAACCATGCAATGTCTCCTCCTAAGTATTCTTTTCCCCAAATGTGAATCTATCACTATTGCTATCATAGGAACCAGCCCCCAGAGACCTGGCCATTTCCCCAAGCCAAATCCTCACCTGGACCCACAGGCTGGGGAGCCCCACAGTTCTTCTCTGGGAACCATGGAGCTCTTATGTGGACTGGCAGGGCGGGCCCTGCAGGGGCGGGGAGACCCAGCCAGGCTCTTCATACATTCAGGAGTGATCTGGCCCTTAAAACGTTAAGAGTTTCCACTGTGAAGGTGTAGTTCCTACTCCAGAGACTCCATTTTCCAAAGAAGCCCTTGCCAAAATGGAGTCTAAATCGGAGGCCTTTGTGTTCAGGTGGTTTGGATCGGGTCCCGCGTACACCCAAAATCTCGTGCCATGTGGCCTCTCAGAGTGGGCAGTGCCACCTCATAGTTCACATAAACCCACTGTTGGCAGCGTGCAGGTCAGGCGTTGATGGCTCAGGGCCTGTCTGTGTTGCAGACCACGAGGCGCTAATGAGCCCTGGCTGGGAGCAGGAGTGGGGTGAGGGGCTCCTTTGATGCGGTCCCTCCACCACCATCTCAAGGGCTGTCCCACTCCGTTTCCATGGTAGGATCTGCAGCGGGACATAGAGCAGCACAGTGCAGGCGTGGAGTCCGTGTTCAGCATCTGTGATGTCCTGCTGCACGACTCGGACGCCTGTGCCAACGAGACCGAGTGCGACTCCATCCAGCAGACCACCAGGAGCCTGGACAGGCGCTGGAGGAACATCTGCGCCATGTCCATGGAACGGCGCATGAAGTAAGGACTGGGCTGGCCGGGTTGTGAACATGCTGTAAGTCAGGTGGCCTGCCCGACTCCCATGAGCACACCTAGGGGCTCGGAGCTCCTGGCCAAAGGTGTGCCCACCCACACAGGGCATCCTTAGTTACTTCCTAGAGGGGTAGCGGGGATCTCCCTAAACAGAGCCAGCTTGAGGCAATTGGAAACAGGCCCAGTCAAGGGACCAAAAGAAGCCCAAGGTACAAGGTGGAAATAGATGGTTATACTAAGTCACTTTCCTCCTGCCAGAATTGAGGAGACATGGCGCCTGTGGCAGAAATTTCTAGATGATTATTCCCGCTTTGAGGACTGGCTCAAGTCTGCTGAGAGGACCGCAGCCTGCCCCAATTCCTCCGAGGTGTTGTACACCAGCGCCAAAGAAGAGCTGAAGAGGTTCGAGGTAAAACAGCTTCCCGCCCCATGCTCCCACTCAGAGCTAAGCCCGCAGCAGCACAGAGGCTGCCAGCTTCCCCCACCCCTGCAAGGGCTGAGTGGACCTCAGCTCACCACCCACTGCTCTGCCTGAGCCCACCAATGCATGCCGCCTGTCCCCGTGACCTGTGCTTTCGCTAGCAGCACAGACTGGGGAGACAGCCCCCTCCCTATTGCCATAGCCGCTTGAGGGACCCGCCCCTTCAAAGCAGGATTTCTGGGATCAGGAAGGGGGTGCCTTGGCATTGACCTGCCTGACCCAGATGTCCCCTCCCCACCACGTGATACCACGTGACGCCATGCAGGCCTTCCAGCGGCAGATTCATGAGCGGCTCACACAGCTGGAGCTCATCAACAAGCAGTACCGGCGGCTGGCTCGAGAGAACCGCACAGACACAGCCAGCAAGCTGAAGCAGATGGCCCACGAGGGCAACCAGCGCTGGGACAACCTGCAGAGGCGGGTCACGGCCATCCTGCGGAGACTCAGAGTAACTGTCCTTATGGGCCCCCGCCCCCCGGTTATCTGTAGACTCTTCAGGGAAGGGTCCTCTTGCTATAAGCAGTGGCAGGCTTGGGATGCAGAGCAGGTAGATTAAGGGTCTAAGCCATCCTAGCCTTCCTCCCACACAAAGGCACCTGGTTTTCAGAGGGAAGTTGCATAGGGATCCCTTAGGCAGAGATTGTTCATGTCATTTGCCAAAAAGCTTCTCTTTTTACAACCTGTATACCCCCTGATGGCATGTGTGTTAACACACAGACTAGGTTTCTGCTTCACTGAGTCAGTGAAGGCAACAAACACATGGGCCTCCAGAAAGAGCCTGCTCTGCCCATCTGTCAGTTTTCTGTGTGGCTAAGACACATCTACAATGCGTGTGCCTCCTGTGCTTTGTGGACGGTAGGCCAGCGCTCTGGCTAGTCTCAGAGGTCAGGGTTACATTTTGAAAGGAAATACATAGTTGGGGATTGGCACAGTCCAAACTCCAGGATGCTCAAATCCCTATAGAGGGTGATGCAGTATTTGCATATAATTCGTGCATAACCTCTCCTCACCTATACTTTAAATCACCTGTAGACTACTTATTATACCCGATACAGTATAAATCGTTGTTATAGTTTGGGTAATGGTGACAAGGGGGAGAAGTCTGTTTATGATCAATACAGACAGGGATTTTTTTCCCCCCAGATATATTTAGTCTGCTGCTGGTTGGTTCCTTGAGTATGGAACCCATGCATATAGAGGGAGCTGACCGTCTTCATCTTAGATTTCTGTAATTGAGATGTGCTGCTATCTACACCTCTGTGAGTCCAGGTCTAAATGGAAAAGGCCTAGGCAGCCCTGCTGCAGTTCCTAGAGTAGAACGCTTTGAAAATGATCCTGTGAAAATCAGAATCTGGGGGCTAGGAATGTGGCCTAGTGATAGAGGTACTTGCCTAGCCTAGCATGCATGAAGCCCTGGGTTCGATTCCTCAGTACTACAAAAACAGAAAAAACCAGTAGTGGTGCTGTGGCTCAAGTGGTAGAGTGCTAGCCTTGAGCAAAAGAGGCTCAGGGACAGCGTTCAAGCCCAGAATTCAAGCCCCAGGCCTGGAGAAGGAAGAAAGAAAAGGAAGGAAGGAAGGAAGGAAAATCTGGGGATTTTTGTTGTTTTATTTTGAAGCCTCAGAAGGAATTGCCATTTCCTTTCATTGGACATCTTCCTTGTGTTAGTTTCTTTCTCCTACTGACTTGACTGTTGAGATGTGTAAACCTTCGTTTGGCCCCACACACCACATTGATCTTGGAACCAACCAGCTGCCCTTGGATGAGGTGGTAACGTGAGAGGCTGCCTCCTTGGGGTGATGTGTCTCTGGGTCGCCACCATAGTCAGAATTACATGAAGGCACATTGGCAGGCTGCTAGCTCCCGCAGCCTGAAGTGAGTGCTTGTCCACCTTGAGTCTGCTGAATCTTCTTCCATCATGGAAGCTGTTGCGGAAGAGTAGTAGAAAGCAGACAAGCAAGCCACATGATCAGCCTGGCCCCTCTGGGCCAACAGCAGAAACTCACTGAAGGAATGCCTGAAGGAACTGAGCGAGCACAGTCAGTACTGCCACACCCTCCCTCCCTTGTTAGGGTAGAAGCCGAGACTCAGAGAGGATGGAGCTTGTTTGGTAGCGCAGCCAGGACACCTGCAGGCTTTGGCATGCCGTGCTCTGAGGCCTCCACGCTGCCCCAGGGGCAGGGGCCTCCTTGGGCACGTGGGCCACCTTGCTGCCTATCTGAGCTCTTGTTCCATGGTCAACACAAACATGATTTTCTTCTCCCTTTTCACAGCATTTCACTAACCAGAGGGAAGAGTTCGAGGGCACCAGGGAGAGCATTCTGGTGTGGCTCACAGAGATGGATTTGCAGCTGACCAACGTGGAACACTTCTCAGAGAGTGATGCTGACGACAAGATGCGCCAACTGAACGTAAGGACTAGCCAGAGCCGCATACGCCTATCATACCAGCTTTTCAGGAGGCAAAAAGAAAAGGATCAGGCAGACTAGCAAGGCCCTATCTCAAAACCAGGCTGGATATGAAGGTTCACACCGATAATCCTAGTTTCTCAAGGGAGTAGAAGTGGAAGGATCACAATCCAAGGCTGGCTCAGGCAAAAGCCACCAGCACCTGGCTTCCCTGGGCAGATTTTATAAGAGGTTTAAGAAATAAAAATTCAGTTGGGCACTGGTGGCTTATGCCTGTAATCCTCGCTTCTCAAGAGGCTGAGATCTGAGGATTGCAGTTTGAAGGCAGTCCAGGCAAGAAAGTCTGTGAGACTCTTGTTTCCAGTTAATCACCAAAAAGTTGAAAGTTGCCGGGCACTGGTGGCTCACACCTATAATCCTAGCTACTCAGGAGGCTGAGATCTGAGGATCACGGTTCAAAGCCAGCCCAGGCAGAAAAGTCCATGAAACTCTTATCTCCAGTAAACCACCAGAAAACCAGAAGTGGTGTTGTGGCTCAAGTAGTAGAGCACTAGCCTTGAGCTGAAGAGCTGAGAGACAGCACCCAGGCCCAGAGTTCAACCCCCATGACCTACCCAAAAGAAAAAGTTGAAAGTGGAGTTGTGGCTCAAGTGGTGGAGTGCTAGCCTTGAGCAAAAAAAGCTCAGGGACAGTGCTTGGGCCCTGACTCAAGCCCAAGGACCAGCACAAAAATAATAATAATTGTGTCCCCTAAAATAATGGTTCATTAATATTATTGCATTAGGCCAAAGCAGATACCCATTGGTTTATTATTGGAAATGTTCTGTTTCAACCAAGTGTCAATAAGTCTAGCTTTCTCCCTCACACCCAATAATGGCAAATGCCCATTTAAAACTTAATTGGAAAAATCAGTACCCAAAGGTAAGGAAATGAAAAAAAAAAAAAAAATATATATATATATATATATATATATATATGTAATTGCTATAAATTATTAGCTCATCATTGTCACTTTGTTAAAAATTGATGGAACTCCAGTACTAGGTACAAAACAACAAAGGAATTAAACCATAAAGACATTTAATGCTTCTCCCTCCCCCCCCCCCCCCCCATGACTTTGTAATAAGAAACAGACTGTGGACGCATGTTAGGGGAGGTTTTCTTCCTTTGAAGCTCTTGTCTTTCATCTTCTCAACAGGGCTTCCAACAGGAAATTACACTAAACACCAACAAGATTGACCAGCTCATCGTGTTTGGGGAGCAGCTCATTCAGAAGAGCGAGCCCCTGGATGCAGTGTTGATTGAAGATGAGTTGGAGGAGCTCCACCGGTACTGCCAGGAGGTATTCGGCAGGGTCTCCCGGTTCCACCAGCGGCTGACCTCTCACGTTCCGGTAAGAGCAGCCCACCACCCAGGGCTCGGGATGCTCCATGTGTGGGTCTGACTGGATGTTTAAAGGGTTTAGAGCCAGTCCTGAGCCTTGAACTCAGGGCCTGGGACTATCCCTGAGCTTTTTACTCAAGGCTAGCATTCTATCACTTGAGCCATAGTTCCACTTCTTACCTTTTGGTGGTTGAGAT
Source organism: Dipodomys spectabilis (assembly GCF_019054845.1). Taxonomy (NCBI): domain Eukaryota; kingdom Metazoa; phylum Chordata; class Mammalia; order Rodentia; family Heteromyidae; genus Dipodomys; species Dipodomys spectabilis. The sequence continues at coordinate 8,094,496 of NW_024870750.1, forward strand.
AAGAGTCTCATAGACTATCCTGCTGGCCTCGCGTGATCATGAGATCTCAGCCTCCTGAGTAGGTAGGATGAGAAGCATGAGCCAAGCTGGGAAGGTGGCTCAGTGGTAGAGCGCTTGCCTTGCATGCCTGAGGCCCTGGATTCGATTCCTCAGCACCACATAAGCAAACAGAAAAAAGCCGGAAGTGGCGCTGTGGCTCAAGTGGTAGAGCGCTAGCCTTGAGCTGAAGAGCTGAGGGACAGTGCCCAGGCCCAGAGTTCAGGCCCCACGATCGGACCCAAAAAGAAAAAGAAGGTAGAGAAGCATGAGCCACCAGCACCCAGCTAGCTTTATGTTTTTGTTTTTGTTTTTTAAAGGGTTACACCAAGCAATTTATTTTTTGTTGTCATTAATACAGAGCTATGATTCCTTACACCTTCCCACTACCCCGTGAAAAAGTACTACTGGAATTTCCTGCTACTCTTACCCGTAGACAGTGTGTTCTCAGGGAAGAACTGTTCTAGCATGTGTCAGGGCCCCTAGAATTCACTGAAAACTGTTTTGCTTTGGATCATGTACATGAGCAGCTTGGGAATGTGTCTGTCTTTTCCTCTTGCTTCACGTCTGGGAACATTTAATATTGGTGCCTTTCTGATTCTTTTTGCCCACCTTCAAAGTGACCAATGTATTTTCAAAACCAACTTTGATGTTTCCCTTAACACAAGGGCCATTTGGGAGGTCCAGAAGGACCAAGGCCACCATCAGAGCTTACTCCCTTAGTGGACAGAAGATTTAATGATGACCATTGACCAACACCACCGGCCACTGCTTCTTTTGTATGTCTCCAAATGGTCAGCTTCAGATGTGGTTATTTCTTCATCACCTAGTCTCAGAATTCCCCAATAATTCCTCTTTTTTTGGGGGGGGGAGAGGTCCAGTCGTGGGGCCTGAACTCTGGGCCTGGGCGCTGTCCCTCATCTCTTCAGCTCAAGGCTAGCGCTCTACCACTTGAGCCACAGCGCCACTTCCGGCTTTTTTCTTTTTGCTTATGTGGTACTGAGGAATCGAACCCAGGGCCTCATGCATGCAAGGCAAACGCTCTACCACTGAGCCACCTTCCCAGCCCTAATTCCTCGTTTTTAAATATAATAGTTGGTAGTCCATTTATCCTAGACTGATTTGGAGGCATTACAATATAAGCCCAATAAAGAGCCCAGGTCTTAAGACTGGAGAAGAAGGAAAATCAAACCTTGTATGTGTGGTCTTTGAAGTCATGAGTCTTACCCAGAACATCTGAATCTGAAAATGTCCTGTTTCTTAGAGGAACTTGGTATGAACCATAATGAAATTTTGGCCAGATAGAGTTACTGAGCTTAGGGGGAGCTGGAATTTCTGTAAAACACAGATTCTAGGCCCCAGTCTGGATTATCTAAATTCAAATAACTAAGTACAGGGCCAGAACCCAGTTCTTCTTAAAAACCACCTTAGAATGACTAATGGCAGCTGTTTTCAGAGGCTGTTTGACAGGCAGACTGCCAGTGTTTGTCCTACTAACTGCAGCAGCTTTGAGTTGGGGAATGCTCACACCTGGGTGCTCCCATTTAGGGCCTGGAAGATGAAAAAGAGGCATCTGAGAATGACACAGATATGGAAGACCCCAGAGACATCCAGACTGACGCTTGGCATAAAAGTGAAGAGAACGAGGAGCCCTCTTCTCCCCAGTCTCTGTGTCACCTTGTGCCCCCAGCTCCAGGGCACGAACGGTCTGGCTGTGAGACCCCCGTCAGCGTGGACTCCATCCCTCTCGAGTGGGACCACACAGGGGATGTGGGGGGCTCCTCCTCCCACGAAGAAGACGAGGAAGGCCCATACTACAGTGCACTGTCAGGTAATGGCCAGATTTCCAGAGCCTTGAAGTCCACCTGTCTGGCTGCATTTCTAGCCCCCTAGTTACACAACCAGCTCTCAGTGACCGAGAGTCCAGCTTGTGGCTTCCTGGGTGGTGTCCTGCCCATCTCTTAACTCACCTGAGAATTGAGTCACTCCCAGGTCAGGCAAAATGAAAGAATGAGGGAGGGGGAATAAGAAGGAAAGAAATTCACACTCAGATATCCAGGCCGTCCACGCATGGTTACGGCTGTTAGGAGACCCCTGGGCAAACTTGGAGTGATATGTGTGTAAGTCTTAGTAGATTGAGTTCATTCTAGCCTTATCCACCTTCTGCACAGGGAGGAGTTGGCTAGGAAGGAAAAAAAATCTGTCTAGTTTCCAAGATTCAAATCAAACCAAGACAGTAGTTTTCTCCATCCAGCTGGCAGTATTTCTACTGGGTTAAACTTACTACGTGGGCATTCATCTGCAGCCACCTCCAGTGAGGACAATGACATTATTCTTTTTCAGATGTAGAAATCCCTGAAAATCCTGAGGCATATCTTAAAATGACCACAAAATCTTTGAAAGCGTCTTCTGGTAGGCCCCTGCCTGTGCATGTGTCAACATGGCAGCATCCTGTGGCGCATACTGCATCCTCAACCTCGCTCCCATGTCATGTCTGACCTGTGCCTCTGTGGACACCATGCGCCTTGGTCCTTGTGTCATGGTGTATTTACACTTCCCTACTCACCCATACCTGCGTGCTCCTTACACAGCCCCGCCCGCGCCAGGGCAGGCACCGCGCCCGCCCTCTCCTCCCCCGCAGGCCTGTGCAGAAGGAAATTCTTCCTGGTGCCTTTTTCCAGTATTATTATTGTCTTCCTTCACCTGTCTCAAGTCTTTTGGCATGGGCCAAGCTTTTCTCATGGTGGCTTGGTTTGGAACTCTGTCCTTGCTTCTGGTGATTTCCTGGGGCAGGATTGGCTGGGTGGGTGGGGGTAGGAAATGACCATTGCCTTTGCCGCAGGAGAAGAAACCTTTCCTTGACTTGCAGCGCTAATCTGTCCCCTCCCCCCCACCCCACCAGCACTGGTGGCAAACAGCTACACGTGGCCCTTTGGTTCCCAAGTCCATTTTCATGGGCACTGTCCCCTTATTCCTGAGCAGCCTCCTGTCTTGGCTCCCAGAATGGCCTCACGACCCAGGGTCCCCATCACTTAAGAAACCCATTTCATGCAAACACCCCTCATCTTACAGCAAGTTTTATGTGTGTTGTGCTCCACCATGATCCCGTCTCGTGAAGGCACAATGTCACTCAGTTGCATGACTCATTTCATTCCCTTCTGAGACATACTGACATTTTTGCAAATACGCATGTTTTGCAAGACAAGCTGCAGAGCTCATTTTGACACTGTAACCCGGTGCCGTGTGATCCATGACCATCTTTGTGTCACTAAATACGAGTCCTTTGGTTGGAGAATAGATCAGCACATGGGACTTCATTTGTTTCAGGTAAATCCATCTCTGATGGCCATTCATGGCATGTTCCTGACAGCCCTTCCTGTCCCAAGCATCACTACCAACAAATGGACGATGTCAGAAATGTACCACCTATCCCCTCAGATTCCAGCACCCCTTTCAAGCCAGCCTATGTAAGTCTTGACACCCCACCCCCAAAGAATATAACCCACATGTATGGGTTGTGGGGCTTGAACTCTGGGCCTGGGCACTGTCCCTCAGGCTCAAGGTGAGCGTTCTAACTCTTGAGCTACAGCACCACTTCTGGTTTTTCTGGTGGGCTTTTTTTTTTTTTTTTTTTTTGAGATAAGAGTCTCATGGACTTTCCTGCCCAGGCTGGCTTTGAGCCGCAATCCTCAGGTCTCAGCCTCCTGAGTAGCCAGGATTACAGATGTGACTCACCGGTGCCCATCATGGTAGCATTCTTTTGTACAAACTGTATTCATTCCCTGGGCAAATTCTGAGTTTTGCTTTGGCCTGTCATGGGGCTTGAACTCAGGGCCTGGGCACTGTCTCTGTGCTTCTTTGGCTCAAGGCTAGTGCTCTACCATTTGAGCCACAGCTCTACTTCAGGCTTTTTTCTGTTTATGTGGCACTGAGGAATTGAACCCAGGGTTGCGTGCTAGGCAAGCACTCTACCACTGAGCCACATTCCCAGCCCAAATTCTGAGTTGTTTTGTTTCATGATGACAGTGTTTGCTGAGAAACTGAGTAGCTCAGTGTTAGAGATCTTGCCTAGCATGCATAAGGCCCTGGGTTTGATTCCTATCACTACCACCTCCAAAAAATAAGAACCAAAATCTCTGTTGAACTGTCCATGTATCATTAGAATCCAGGTCAGACTGACCTAGATGTAGAGAGAGTTCTCTAGCCAAAAGCTATGTTGTGGTGATGCAACAATATTCACTCCTGTTGAGTCAGATGTCCAGGAAACAATGACTTGTTGACCACACCTATTCAAAACACCAGAATTTCATACTCAGATGTAAAGGTGTGCTGTGGTAGACATGGGTTTGATTCCCAGTCCTACCAGTCCATTCCTGTGAAGCTGAAAGCACTTGGTAAGCCTTCCTACCCAGAGGCAGCCTGTCTTACACAGCTGGTGTTGGGATTGATATACAAGAAGGCTCTGAGAAACACTGGTCATTACATTAGTCTCAGATCATTGTATATCTGCAGCCGCTACTCCCTAGTTTTGAGGTTTTGGTATGCTCCGGCTAGGCAGCTCCTAGGAGATAATCTAAAGTTGAATTTTGGACACAGAGCATTCTTAGTCCAGAAAATCATCAACAACATAGTCAAGATGAAAATGTAGCTTGCATTTAAGTGCCACCTTTTAAAGAAACCAGTGGTAGATTCAATCAGAACCTTGCATGTGAGGCTGACTATGGTTCCATAGTTGGAGATGGTTCTGTCTTCAGTTGGTCAGATCCAAGGCCATTTGACAACAGATTGGCCGTGTTGCTTAGCAAGCAGCTGTCACTTTTAATCTGTCCATCTGTGGTGCAGAGGAAGACTGAAAGAGACCCTAGCCCCTGAGCAGCCTCACCCCCTAGGCTATGTGGTCTGGCGTCTTCAGATACTACGCTTGTTTCCTTCACCTGGCCCTTTCCAAAAGCTCAATCCCCTTTATTACATCAGAAACTAGGCACAAATCTGAGAGATTTATAATTGTTCCCCTTCCACACAAACAGGCCTTATGGACATGAACGAATCCAAGCATAGCTTTTCTAAAAGGAATACATTTACCTTTTGGAAGGCCCAAGAGCAAAGCCTAGTCAGCTCCTTGATAACAGTGTGCACAGTAACGGGGACCTGGCATGGGTGATGAATGACCCTAGCAGTGTCCTCTGTACTACCAGTTCACTGTGATAAAGATGCCACCGGCACTAGTTGGGTGATAAGGAGGAATAGTATAGAAGATTTTGTAAAGCACTGTGAAAATGTACAAGTGCTAATAACATAGGAGCCCATGTCTGGAAAGCTTGATGATTGTTTCTGCATGTTTTTTAAGGGAGTTTTAGAAAGAATGCAAAGTAAAACAGCCATTTTATCTCCCATCATGAACACCTTATCCGCCTCCCTGGGGACTCTGGTTCCACCCTCAGTGCTGCTGGCTTATTCATAAAGGCTTTCCACACACATGCACCTCTGTGTAAGCCTTTGAAGTTATCTTTTGAAGGAAAGGGCCCTATATCTTTATGTCTTGCCTATTAACATGAGCTTGGTTGTTGTTTATATAACCCTTCCATTTAACAGAGGGTGACTTATAATTGGCTCATTCTAGGTAAAGCTACTATTACGTCCAGGTGCTGATGGTGACAAAGAAGGTTCAGAAGTCTTGAATGGCAACCCTCAGCAGGAAGACGAGCCACTGGCTGCCTTGACAGGCCAGGCCTCAGGTATGGCCGAATGGACGGCCCTCAGAGGAAGTGGAATTTGGCATCGGAGTCTTAATTGGATGAATTATCCTTCACCAAAACCACCAAACTTACCAATAATAGCTGATGTACTTCCAAATTAGCTGATTTATGTTTATAAATGAATCTGTAGGCTATTGGTTTAATTTAGAAGCTATTCTTTAAACATTGACAAAATGAGGCTGGCATGATGGCATACATGTTTTGTTTTTGGTTTTATTGTGTTATGGGTTTTTGGGTTTTTGGTTTTTGGTTTTGGTTTGGTTTTTTTGGTGGAGGGCAGGGAGATAGGGTCTCACTATATAGTTCAGAGATGCCTGGAACTCATAACCCTTCTGCTTCAATCTCTCAAATGCTGGGATTATAGCTGTGTACTACCATGTCTGATGAAGAAGTATATACTTTAATAACTTCATGTGTACATAAAAAATCAGACATGAAAGCGATGATCAAAGCATTATAGACCAGGCTGTAAATTATTAAGTAATTGCTCAGCTACATGCTGAGCATGCACCAAAGGAAAAAGCACCCTAACAGCAACATAAACTGAAGTGTGCACTGGAGTCCCAGAGCACATACTGACAAGAGGTCAGGTCTTCTGCCTCTTAATCCCACCTCCTTCCAGCCTTTGTGGCAATGGAGAAAGACAGGCCTCAGACCTGGGCAGGAGACATGTTGTGAAGGTTCCAGAAGAACTCACCAGCTCAGACCTTCCTGTGAGGAGCATACTTGACACTCTTTTATCACCCTAACTTTTCTTTTGGTCAGTTGTAGGTTGTGGGGCTTAAACTCAAGGCCTGGGCACTATCCTTGAACTCTTTAGTTCAAGGCTAGCACTCTACCACTCTTTTTGCTTATGTGGTGCTGAGGAATCGAACCCAGGGCCTCAGGCATGCAAGGCAAGCGCTCTACCACTGAGCCACCTTCCCAGCCCCTAGCACTCTACCACTCTGAGCTACAGTGCCACTTCCAGTTTTCTGGTGGTTAATTGGAGACAAAGAGTCTCATGGACTTTCCTGCCCAGGCTGGCTTTGAACTGAGATCTCAGATCTCAGCCACCGGCACCCAGCGCTCCACCCTAACTTATAATTACTTCAGGGAGAGAAATCTGTTTGCATTGGTGCTTATTTTAATCAGTGGCTTTTGATCCCAGGTGCCTTTGACAGATGGGAGCTAGTTGAATCACCAGAGCTGCACAGTAAACTCAGAATAAAACAAAACATGCAGCAACTGAGCTCTGATATCAACACCATCACTGCTTGGCTGGCAAAAATCGAAGCAGAACTAGAAACTTTAACAATGGCGAAACCTCCCTCCACCATCCAGGAAATGGAACTCAGAGTGAAGAGACTGCAGGTGAGTTAGAGGTGCAGAGGGGAGGGCATTCGGAGTGTGCCTGCTCAAGCACAGCTGTACTGAATGAATTATGGGTTGGAGATGTGGGTGGCCACTGGCTGAATGCTGCCCTTCTTGCAGTTTCAGACACGGTTAGTCTGACCTGTGGAAGGGGCAGAGTTGGGAAGCCCAGCTCACTGACTAATAAACCCTATGGCTTGATCTTAGTTACCTTTTTGTGCAAGCAGGATTTGTCCTGCAGGAAGTAGCCCCAGAGAGCAGGGAGGGAAGTTTGAGATCTACACTTTGTGGGTACCCTGAGCATAAGCCTGAGCTGCTGAGACCTAAGGCATGGTTTGAGGATATCCCGGTACTCTCCATATTCATCCTTTTACTGCGGGCATTATTTACCAGGAATCACCATTCCTCTTATGGAATGACATTTCTGGCTTTCTAAAGGTAAATGAAGGGGCCGGGAAGGTGGCTCAGTGGTAGAGGGTTTGCCTTGCATGTATGAGGCCCTGGGTTTGATTCCTCAGCACCACATAAGCAGAAAAAGCTGGAAGTGGTGCTGTGGCTCAAGTGGTAGAGCACTCGCCTTGAGCTGAGGAGCTGAGGGACAGCACCCAGGCCCAGAGTTCAGGCCCCACAACTGACAAGAAAGAAAGAAGAGAGAGAGAGAGAGAGAGAGAGAGAGAGAGAGAGAGAGAGAAAGAAAGAGAGAGAAAGAGAGAGAGAGAGAAGAATCTCCACATACTTAATCTGGAAGACTTAATGTGGTCTTCAGAATGTTAGGAAGCCAGTGGCAGAGCTGGGGCAGTGGAGGTTACCGAGGTCTGTCTCTTCATTCCTCCCATCAAGTCTGGCAGCCAGGAGGCCAGCCTCTGCCTTCAGGCTCTGCTGCCCAGCTGGCCACATTCACTGACCTTGTAGGGAAGATCTCTCACCTGATGCTTCTCAGCCAGTCACAGGCAAGGTCCCTCTGGTCGCTGTAGCCACAGCTTGGAGAAGCATGTAGAAGATCCCTTTCCGAGCCCCTCCTAGTTCCAGAGGGCCTAACCTAATCTTTTCTATGGTAGGAGTTGCTAAAAACCTTTGACACCTACAAGGCCTTAATGGTCTCTGTCAATGTGAGCTGCAAGGAATCTCTGCCAACGGAGAGCGCCGAATCTACAGAGCTCCAAACTAGGCTCCGTCAGCTGAACCTGCGCTGGGAAGGGGTCCAGAGCACAGTGGACAGCTGGCGAGAGGACTTACGGCAGTCGCTCATGCAGTGCCAGGTATGCTGACTCAGCCCAAGGCCCTGTCCCCAGCAGCAGCTAAGCCCACGTGGTGGGAGCAGTATTTTGTCAGGCTGCTTGAGTGCAGGCAGCCAAATGTGGTTTGTGTACTGTTTGTTTCCATCCTGCTAAGTAAGGCCCAGTACATTGCATTGACCCAGTGCAGGCCAGGAGATTGGGAATTCTCTGTCCTTTGCCAGAGTAAGTCAGAGACCTGGCCCTGGAACAGAGAAACAGTTTTAACACTAAGCTTCCTAAACTTTTTTCATATCTGAAAAATGGGAATTACTTTAGTGCCCACTTCCCTGAGTCCTTCTGGGGACTAAAATGGTGGTATCAATAATCTTAGCCCAGTGTCTATGTGTAATTACTCCATACACATTACCTTTGACCTCATCTTAAGGAGGGCTGTGAACCCCGCATAGCCTGTCCTGTTGGGTGGACTCTTTTAGCAGATTTGTTCAGTAACACGTGCTCTTCCCACGTGGAGGTGTCCTGAAGCCCTTCCATAAGCACTGTTAGCACTGTCTATATACTGCCTCCCAGGGCTCTGCCAAGGGTGCTCGCTCTGCCTCCTTGCTTTCCCCTTTTCTTCTTTGAGACCTGGCTTTTCATCGAAATGGGGCCCTTTCAGTCACCTGCTGGTAGAAGGCTTGGGACAGTGGTAAACCAGAAGAGGGAAGCTGCCTTTCCTGCTCCCCCTTAGAGCTCTCCAAGGACGATGCTCTGATGCTCTCATACACATTGTCTCATAAAGGACTTTCACCAGTTGAGTCAAAACCTGCTGCTATGGCTAGAGAGTGCCGAGAAGCAGAGGCAGAAGGCTCATGCCACCAATCCAAAGGCAGATCACCAGACTCTCCAGGACTGTCAGGAAGAACTGATGGTAAGTTTCTCTATCAGGGGCTCTGAGTGACCACTGCTCACTGTTGACTCCAGGGGTCAGAGTAGCCAACAGCCTTGCCCAGTGTTCCTGGGGACCATATAGTCCACATGGTGGCTATAACTGTGCTCAACCCTCATGTTCCTATTGATGTCTACAAAGGGGTCTTGGGTTGTTTTGGAGATAAATGACTTGCAGGGATGAAGAGCCAAAGGCAGAACACAAGGTTTTTGAGACTGTCAGAAACTGAAGACATCAGTATTTACAATGTCCTAAGAAACAGAAGGCCATTAAAAGAGAAGTAATTTTATTGTGGTAAATACAGTCAGCCATCTCAGAAAATTGGTTCCAAGACTCTCCCACATACCAAAAGTTTTGGATACTCAAGTCCTTTAGCTAAAATGCTTATATTTGCTTATGTTATTTACATTTCTCTATACACTTACGGTATCTCTATATTTCTTATACTTATTATAATATAAATGGTTTGTAAATACTTGTTACATTTATTATTTTAGGGAATAATGAAGAAAAAGTCTTTGCACGTACAGTATGCTAGTTTTTTTTGTTCTGCATAATTTTTTTTTCCTTGTGCCAGTACTGGCACCTTGCTTTTTTTTTTTCCCCCTCATAGCTGGCACTTTACTATTTGAACCACAGCTCCACTTTGGGATTTATTGCTAGTTAATTGTAGGTAAGAGTCTCATGGATTTGTCGGCCCGGGCAGACTTTGAACTGAAATCTCAGATCTCAGCCTTCTGAGTAGCTAGGATTATAGAAATGGTACTCAGCTGTATTTTAAATTTAAGGTTTCTAGCCATTGCTTTAAAACCCCATTCTGTAGATCTGTAACTATCCAGTGGAACTTTGTACAATAGTGGAACTGTTCTGTCTGCATATCTAGTCAGGTAACCACTAGCTTCAGGCTCTCAGGACTGAATCAGCCATGTGTCTCCTAGCTCCCATAGTGGACAGCAAGAGAGCAAGATTCTGTGCACCTCACTGCTCTTTCTCAATTTTCCAGCTTTAGAGTTTCCCTCACCTCCATCCTAGTGGATGAGGGCCTCATTCTCCCACACCACCTTCTTCCCTTCTTTCCTCTATATTCTCCAGTATCATGATTCTCTTCAAAGTGAAAAAGAATTAAACCCCAATGTGGCCGGGCACTGGTGGCTCATGCTTATAATCCTAGCTACTCAGGAGGCTGAGATCTGAAGACTACAGTTCAAAGCCAGCCCGGGCAGGAAAGTCTGTGAAACTCTTTATCTCCAATTAACCACCAGAAAACCAGAAGTGGCACTGTGGTTCAAGTGGTAGAGCGCTCTCCTTGAACTAAAGAGCTGAAGGACAGTGCCCAGGCCCAGAGTTCAAATCCCATGGCCAACAACAACAAAAAAAAAAACAGCCTACTTGCTTACACCCTAAACTGTGCTAGGCTGAGGACTCAGATAAGCAACTCTGAGAAGGTTCTGGAATTGAGCAGTTCCCTCCCCCCCCCATGCTACCCTAGCATCTATTTGGACAACTTTCACACACCTTATAATTTTCAGCAACTGGAAAAGGAGCTGGTGGAGCGTCAGCCTCAAGTGAACTCCTTGCAGGAGATTGCCTCCAGCCTGCTCATCAAGAGGCAAGGAGAAGACTATATCGAGGTAGAAGAGAAGGTTCACGTGATTGAGAAGAAACTCAAGCAGTTACGTGAGCAAGTCGCTCAAGATTTAATGTCCTTGCAAGGAAGCCAGGTGAGACTCTCAGGGCTTTTATATGCCAACAGGAAGGCAGGATTGCAGCCCAGCTGTGGCTGAGCAAGGGGTGGATGGGCTGCATGGAGAGTTAAGCCCCTGCTTAGCATGTCTGGATTAGGAAAAGTGGCTTCCTCCATTATGCCATCGTTATCTTAATGTCACAATCACAAGCCTTTACTTTCTCAAGTGACAGGGCTTCAAGTTCTGTCCTAGTACTTTTTGTCTATACTTTTTTTTAATGTGATACAACTTAAAACAAATAAAATACCCAGATTGTGAGACTTGGAGCAGGGCCCTCCATTCTAGTCTGTTTTCTCCTGGATAATCAAGGCTAACTCATCTTGATTGCTGTGTACTTCTGTCAGTTACTTATGGGGCGCTCACTGTCAACTGCTGTTACAGATGTTTAATGCAAATGGTTGGCTTTGCTATGGATATATTCTCTTTTTTTTCTGAAAACTATTCAAGCCACTGCAGGAAGGAGAGAAGAGCAATTAGAAGAGCCCCAATCCTGAAAGATTTCTGCTATGGGAATGGGTGGGCTGCTGCTTGAAGACTGCTTCATGCAGAGGTTTATGCTCTTGAGACTGTACAGAACATTCTTTCCTTGAACTGAACCATTGGGTTGTGGCTTTCAGAATCCAGACCTGTCTCTGCCTGACTTTGATGAAGTAGACTCAGGGGACCAGTCTCCAGCAGCTTTGCCAGCTACCCAAGCAAAGGTAAAAACGTTTTCTGTGAGAACCACGCTGCGTATTTGGTTTTTGTTTTCAGCTGTACCAGAGCCTGAACACAGGGCTTCCTGCTTGCTGAGCAGGCATTCTATCTACCTCTTGAACCATGCCTCCAATCCTTTTTGTTCGGTGATTTTGGAGATAGGGTCTTGATTTTTGTCTAGGACCACCAGACACAAACTACCATAACTTTTTCTGTTGAGATGGGGGTGATCTCTTAAACTTGTTGTCCAAGTTGGCCCCAAACTGTTGATCCTCCTCATAGCTAGAATTACAGGAGTGAGCCACTGGCACTCAGCCATACTGACTTTTTTTTTTTTTCCTGTCACCAAGTTAATAGAAAGTTGGAACTTGAAAGCTGCTGTTACACCTTTCATAACAGTACAGATCTGCTTTAACCTACTGGTTGAATACACTTTGATTCACTTTTTTAACACACTTTTTAAGAGCTTTTTCAAAGGGTCTCAGTTACTCTTGCATAGTAGACTGATAATGATGAGGTCCTTGTCAAAGGCTTCCTGGTGTCTCCATTATAGGAGGCCAACAAAGTGCAACCTGGAACTCTTGACAATTTAACAAACCCAATTATCTTTTAGAGGTTTGGGATGAGTCTCAGATATATTACTCTAGTCCCAGTAGTGTGGCAGAAAGACGTCCCAGGGGAGGTATATGATGTAGGAAGGCCCAGTCTTATCCCTGATCAGATGGACCTGTCTGCAGCTTGCTCATATTGGCTTCTTTGTTCCAGCAGTTCAGGGCAGTGAGAACAGAAGAGAAGGAGACCCATGGCAGGTAATGGCATTTCTGTCACAGCATGAGTCCCCCGGGACCCACACCACTCCAGCAGCCTTGCCAGTGCCGCTGTCCAGGTCCTTGTAAAAATCTTCCTTTTTCATTCATCTGGAAAACCCTGGACTTCTCTTCCCAAACTCTCCCCAGCTGTTGGCCCTACTGGCATCACATGGTCTGAGGGGGGGGGGGGGGTCAGGTGGGATGGGTGGGCGTGGCCTCTGGATGCTCCTGATCAGGTCCTGGCCCTCTGTTGACAGGGTGAGGGGCTCCACTGGCTCCGGCAGCGCTCAGCCCCAGCGCTCCTTTCTCTCACGGGTGGTCAGGGCAGCATTGCCCTTGCAGCTCTTGCTGCTGCTGCTGCTGCTTCTGGCCTGCCTGCTGCCCTCCTCCGAAGAAGACTACAGCTGCACCCAGGCCAACAACTTTGCCCGCTCCTTCTATCCCATGCTGCGGTACACCAACGGGCCACCCCCGACCTAGGAGGCTTCACAGCCACAATGCCACCACCACCAGCCGTGACTCTTTAACACTGGCAAGGTCCAGGGACCTGCTATGGACACATCCCCCCAGATGTTGCCAAGATAGGCTGCTGGGGCCCAGAGCAACTTTCAAAAGAAGTTCGTCTGGCAGGGGACAGGGAATCAGGCCAGCATCTTGGCAGAGCTTCTTGATGGCCTAGGGGAACTCTAGGAAGGACAGTTTCCAAGGAGCCATGCACTTTGTGAATTCTGACTTATTTGTAAAACAGAATAATTACCTTGTCCCTCAACAGTGGTGTTCAGCACATAAAATGCATTAGATCAACCAGCAAGCAGATTCAGCCTAGAAATGGTTCAGAGACTCATGGATCCTGAGCTGATGGATTGAAACAAGCATTTTTAAATGTTCCGACTCGGTTTTCCTCAGCAATTTGAGGGGAATCATTAGTCAGCAATCAGAGCTACTGATCATAAGCCAAAATGTTCTGTTCAGGACCTAGGTTGGCTCTTTTATATTGCTTTAAATTTTTTAAGAAATTTTATTGCATGGATTTGGTTATTTGTGCATATTTTTTAAATTGCTGAATCTGTATGAATAATGTAAACTTGGATTTTTTTAAAATAAAAATCAGATTTTAGCCTGAACTTTTGACTAATGTACAGTAAATGCCAAACTACAGACTTGATAAGGATGTTTTTGTAAATTAATTTTATAAGACTTTTCACATTTAAAGAGACACTTCTGGTTTGTTTGAGCTACTTCGTCGCTGGGGGGGGGGAATGGTGGTCCAGAAACCTGAAGCTGTTTGTGGTATGTACAACTCTGATGTTTCTCATTAAACAAAAAATAAAATTAGCCAGACTGTTGTGTTGGATTATGTTTATCAAGCAGGTCAGCGCCCTAATTATTTTCTCCTAGGACAGAAATTATTTCTAAAATAGTTTATGGGAAAGTTTTATTCCAAGTTTTACATTCTACTTAGCTAAATTTGTGCAAGATTATTTATGAGGCCTTAGAAACATCCCTGTCTGGAGAGAGGACCCTTCTGTGTAATGACCCTTGGTCACCTCAGGCTCTGTAGGGAAAGGCTTAGGCAGCACTACAAGGAAGGAGGATATAGCAAGGACCATTTCACCCAGCTTTTCTATTTTCACTACGTTGGGGAGTGAATTACAGGTTAAGTAGCCCTTTATTCAAAGTGTTCAGGGCTAGGAAAGTTTTAGGTTGGAGCTGTGTGACTTTGGGAATATTTATATATACATATACTGAAATAACTGGGAAATAAGGAATTCATTTATGTTTCTTTCATGTATACCTCAGTCCCACATAGGCTAGAAGTACTTTAATATAGCTTTTTTTTCCCCCCAGTCGTGGGCTTGAACTCTGGGCCTGGGTGCTAGCCCTCAGCTCTTCCACTCAAGGCAAGTGCTCTACCACTTGAGCTTCAGTGCCACTTCCAGTTTTCTGGTGGTTAATTGGAGATGAGTCTCATGTACTTTCCTGCCTGGGCTGGCTTTGAACCACAATTCTCAGATCGCAGCCTCCTGAGTAGCTAGGATTACAGGCATGAGCCACCAACGCCGGGCTAACACATTTTTAGTAATTGTATGCATGTAACAAATTTCACGGTATAAAATTCCCAGTTTGGGTATCAGCTTGGCATTCTAAAAGTTTTGGATTTTGGAGCATTTAGGATTTGTTTGTCAGTCATGGGCTTGCACTCCGGGCCTGGGTGCTGTTCCTGAGCTCTTTGCTCAAGATTAGCCCTCCACGACTTTGAGCCATCCCTCCACTTCCGGTTTTTGAGTGGTTAACTAAAGTATCTCAGGGGACTTTTCTGCCTGGGCTGGCTTCAAACCAAGATCCTCACATCTCAGGCTCCTGAGAATCTAAAATCACAGGCATGAGTCCCCAGCACCCAGCTGCATTTAGGATTTTTGAATGAGAGATGCTCCATCTGTGGTAGATGTTACAGGCAAGCCCACCTGCCCGCCATGCGATTGTACCACTAGGTCTACTTTCCACCTAAACAGATCTTAGCCTCTCTGCTTCCTTGATGGAAGTCACCAGCTCCACTCCTGTACCCCAGCCTCAGTCTCCACATCCCTTCTCAACAAGGCACACACCTCAGGGGAGCCAGTGAAGCCCACAAGGATAGTTCAATGTCAGGGGTCTCCTAAGTCAGGCATCCACAAGGCCTAGGAAGTTAACCACTAACTTGCAAAGAAGGCCATCTGGAAGAATCTGTCTTTCATTCAGTTTTTAAAGAGATTTGAGGGCTGGGAAGGTGGCTTAGTGCTAAAGCGCTTGCCTTGCATGCATGAGGCCCTGGGTTCAATTCCTCAGCACCACAGCAGAAAAAGCCGGAAGTGGCGCTGTAGCTCAAGTGGTAGAGCGCTAGCCTTGAGCTGAAGAGCTGAGGGACAGTGCCCAGGCCCAGAGTTCAGGCCCCACAACTGGCAAAAAAAAAAAAAAAGAGAGAGAGATTTGATAGTTGAATTGACATACAAAGTAAAATAGATTTATTGATAGTACCTTTTTTGTGTGTGTGAGTCCTTGGTCTTGAACTCAGCCTGGGTGCTGTCCCTGAGCTCTTCAGCTCAAGGCTAGCACTCTACCACTTGAGCCACAGCACTACTTCCAGTTTTCTGGTGGTTAATTGGAGATAAGAGTTTCACTGCTTTTCCTGCCTGGGCTGGCTTTGAAGCATGATCCTCAGATCTCAGCCTCCTGAGTAGCTAGGATTACAGATGTGAGCTACCAGTGCCTGGCCTGACAGTGTCTTTGATCAAAGTGTTTTAGCTCATTAAAATAGTCTATTTCTGGGACCTGGTGGCTCACACCTGTAATCCTAGCTACTCAAGAGGCTGAGATCTGAGGATCACAGTTCAAAGCCAGCCCAAGTACAAAAGCCATAAGACCCTTACCTCCAGTTAACACATATTCTATAGCTCAGTTGATTCAGAGAAGCTATCAGTCCCAGCCTGTTTAGGTTGGGCTCAAATCATTATGCAATCTTCTGAGTGTTTCCCTGCCCTTACTGAGGTGACAGTCTACCTCAGCTACAAAAGCAGTTGGTACCCCAAATCAAGTTAAAACTGGAGATTTGTGGAAAGGTGGTAGGCGTATGTTTAGCAAAAAACTGGGAGTCATTGTGGGGAAAGTGAATCCACCATCTGCAGTGCAGCACTGAACTGACCATTTTTGCCTCCACTGCTTTCTCCTTGTGACCATGTAGTTGTGAAGACCATGCATAGATCTACTGTAGGAACAAACACTTATATGAGAAACCTGTGTTTTATGTTGTCACATATGTTTGCATCTTCCGCAGTTGCCAGGGAAGCTTTGTTTTGTTTGTCTGTTTGAACTGTGGGCCTGGGCACTGTCCCTAAGCTCTTTAGCTCAAGGCTAGCACTCTACCACTTGTGCCTCAGGGCCACTTCCAGTTTTCTGGTGGTTGAAGAGTCTCACGGCCAGGCGCCAGTGGCTCACACCTATAATCCTAGCTACTCAGGAGGCTGAGATCTGAGGATCACGGTTCAAAGCCAGCCCAGGCAGAAAACATCCATGAGACTCTTACCTCCAGTAAACCATCAGAAAACCGGAAATGGCACTGTGGCTCAAGTGGTAGAGCACTAACCTGGAGCTGAAGAGCTTAGGGACAGTGCCCAGGCCCAGAGTTCAAGCCCCATGACCGGAAAAAAAAAAAAGTCTCATGGACATTCCTGCCTGGGCTGGCTTTGAACCTCAATCCTCAGATTTCAGCCTCCTGAGCAGCTAGGATTACAGGCGTGAGCCACCAGCGCCCGGACCAGGGAAGTTTTCAAATGACTATTAGCATGAAAATAAGTTCAGTATTAATGAGTTGCTCTTCTTCCCATCTCTGAAGGGTTAATACTAATTGACTCAGAAGGAGTAATTACTGAAGATCTATGCAAACAAATGATAGGCTCTATGCATTTTGTGACTTTTACATTCCACCTATTCATACAGTGCCTGCAGTCATAAGTTACCACAAGAGGTTAGATGAATGAAGATTGAGTTGTTCCTATTTCAGAAGCTGTCAGCGACTGGAAGGTTAACATAAAATGGTATAGAAGCATTTGTGCTTATGTGCATTAATCCAACAAAGATTGTCCATGTTGCTTTTGTGTGCGTGTGCATGTGTGTGCACACACACATGCATCCCAGTTCTGGGGCTTGAATTCAGAGCTGTCCCTGAGCTTTTATGCTCAAGGCTAGTGCTCTACCACTTGACCCACAGCTCTACTTAGGGGATTTCGGTGGTTAATTACAGATGAGTCTCACACACTTTCCTGTCCAGGTAGCTTTAAACTGATCCTCAGATATCAACCTCTTGAGTAGCTAGAGTTACAGACATGAGCTACTGAGCTGTCCATGTTTGTTTTTAAAATGATTTCCAAGTTCTATAAATTCAAAACAATAGAATTCACAACAGAATATAGACATTTTATAACTGTACATTCAGCTCCCAAGAAATACATTTTAAGCCAAGTTTATGAAAAACATCTTTATTTATGTCACATTAAATATCTCTCAGTAGTTCCATAGATAGTAGGGACACAGTAAGGAAAAAGTACCACCTAGAGGAATAAAAAGCAAGTCTTGAAGTTTTCTTTCACACAATATCAAACACCGATTTCTTCAAAAGGCCTGCATTTTAAAGCCCATGAGTGATAACCAGCATATTAGTCTAATGTGACAAAGCATCCATCTGAAAAAAATACATCATCTCCAATCAACAGGTTTGAACATATACAAGACCATTGCATAATGAAGTTATAGGACCAATGCACGTGGCACTTAGAGACCCAAAACAGAGAAGTAAATGCAGCCGCACTGACGGCACGGCCAACCAGCAGCCTCTCTGAGCTCGCAAACCTGCCATACCCATGAAAGCAAGCCACTATCCAATAATGGCTTTACAAGTGAATAGGATCCTTAGAATAACAAACAAAAAACAACTCTAAAACAACAAAGAAAAAAGATGCTAGAAAGATGATGTACCACAGGGACAATGTGTAGCTTAAAACTTCCACTAAAGCCAAAATTCCAGCAGAGTTGGGGAGCTATAAATAATAAATAGCCTGTCTTCATACTATGCAGTACCAAACTCCACAGGAAAGCAGCAATGCCTGGGAGACATGGGATTTAGCATGCATACATCTGCAAGGTATGGCGAAAACACTGACGAGATGGCAGTACCCACTAGTTAATGAGCCCAGGATAGGGACACAGGAATAACACATTCCACCTTATTTTTCTGCTGTCCCGTCAAGGTTTGTGCAAACCCATCTAAGCTAAGAAGGCAGGATCTAAAGGTCCAGAGGAAGGCAGTCAAGACTGCTACGACTAGCCCTGTCATAGTGAGATTCAGCTCATGAAGCAGGGTCCGGCAGTGGGGGCAGTGCTAGCCAGACAAGCAGAAGATCTGAACTGCATTCCAGCCTTGGCCATAAATAATACTGTTATGACCTGGAGCAGGTCAGTTTGCCCTACTGGGTTTCCATTTGCCTGTGTACGAAAGATAGAACTGAACTTCTGGGTGAGAGGTTTGCAAGCTGTTGTGTCTAGGAGGGAGCTCCGGGTTTAGGAGTTGAGGGGGTCTCACTTAAGCCGCAGGAGCTATGCATGTCAGGTTGTATTTGATAAATGGATTCTGCTGCTTGGACTGGGGCTGTAGCTCAGAGGCAGAACACTCGGGAGCCACGCCAAGGGCCTCACACATACAAGGCCAGAACTCTACACTGAAGCTGCCCCTTGGCCCTAGTGGTTTTTTTTTTTCAACTAGTTCAGTCACCCAATCATTTTCAACACAAGTTGGACTGGCCGTTGCTCAGCTTTATCAGTTGTCCTATATGACCTTGAGCAAGTTTGTTTAGACTCTTCCCAGCTTCCACAGCCAGCAAGTTCAGATAACAGTCATATTACAAGGATTAAATGTGTGTGAGAGGCACTAACTGGCAGTGTTCCACCAATATTATCTTTTTTTTTTTTTTTTTTTGGTCAGTTGTGGGGCCTGTACTCTGGGCCTGGGCGCTGTCCCTCAGCTCTTCAGCTCAAGGCTAGCACTCTACCACTTGAGCCACAGCTCCACTTCTGACTTTTTCTGCTTATGTGGTGCTGAGGAATCGAACCCAGGGCCTCATGCATGTTGAGGCAAGCACTCTACCACTGAGCCACCTTCCCAGCCCCCACCAATATTATCTTTAAGTACTAATTGGCATGCTTTTATTATTTTATTAAACTTTTGTTGTGGCTTTTTTTCCTTGAAGATTTTTAGCAGCTTAAAGAAATGTATAGAAGTCTTTATTAAACAAAAGTACTTTGTTTCTCATTAGAGCTAGAAACGGTTGTTTATCTGCAATTTCATGTTTCCACTGGCATATGCAAGCCCCTTAACAGATGTAAATATGAACCAAACCCTATTTTCCCATGCTAGAAAATTTGAGAATTCCTTCCACTTAGCATTCATTGATTGATTGACTCTACCAATAATTGGTTACTCTTCTTTTTTTCCTGAATTCCAAAATAACAGGCCTACCAGCTGCATTATGAACGCTGCCTCCCTGCAAAGCTCTGGCTGCTGGGCCTTGTTTTCTACATGGTTAAAACTCCCCTGGATTTTATTATTTGGATAACAGCAATGTCCTAGGTTCCTACCTCCATTTTTCAAGAAAAATCAGGTTAAATTCTTTGTGGTCAGCCCTATTATGGGACAGGCCTAAGGACATGCAGCCAGTGAGAACAGAGGGAGGCTAGAATAGAACAAAACTCATGGAAAAATCTCAGGGTGGCTCTCCTGCATTGTTCTCATTGGAGATGGTAAGTTCACACCTAGGAATACAGATGAACTCTGTTTTGAGGGTATTTCATGGCAACTATTAAAATTTGTCTCTGGAGCCGGGCGCCAGTGGCTTACACCTGTAATCCTAGTTACTCAGGAGGCTGAGATCTGAGGACCACAGTTCAAAGCCAGCCCAGGCAGGAAAGGCCATGAAACTCTTTTTTTTTTGGGGGGGGGGGGGGGCAGTTGGTCACGGGACTTGAACTCAGAGCCTGGGAGCTGTCCCTCAGCTCTTCAGCTCAAGGCTAGAGCTCTACCACTTGGGCCACAGCACTACTTCCAGTTTTCTAGTGGTTTATTGGAGATAAGAACCTCACAGACTTTTCCTGCCTCGGCTGGCTTTGAAGCATGATCCTCAGATCTCAGCCTCCTGAGTATCTAGGATTACAGACGTGAGCCACCGGCACCTGGCTAGGCCATGAAACTCTTATCTCCCATAAACCACCAGAAAACTGGAAGTGGCACTATGCACAAGTGGTAGCATGCTAGCCTTGAGCTGAAAAGCTGAGGGACAGTGCTCAGGCCCAGAGTTCAAGACCCATGACCAACAAAAATTTTGTCTCTATGGTCCCACCTTAGTCACATGATTTGGAGATGAACCCAAATCTTACTCATCAAACATATAAATTTATCTTCATTTAATAATCACTTTCCAATTAAAATAGAGGGAAGGAATCTGGCCAGGCCAGTCTAAGACAGAATTGGTGGTCACTGTTTCATAACACAACAAATGCCCTTGTTTTCTGTTTTTATTCAGTAACCCAGTTCCTGTTTCCAATTATCAGGTCCCACTAATCCTCGCTCACTCCTGACCACTGAGATGCACCATTGGCAGCGGGAGTGCTCCCAGCTTATCCTAATGGATCACGAACGGCCTGCAGGATGGATAGCCCCAAAAAGAAAGCATATACAGAAAACCACTATGGTTAAAGAGAAATAAGTGGCCTTTAAGAAGAGATTTTTTTTTCCAACACATAGAATAGGCAGCCTGATGCCATAATTTTTTTTAAAAAAAGTGTTAGCCATACATGTTTGGAGATGATGAGCAGGCATCTCATCTGAAAGAGCGGAAAGCTCTAGGATGAAAACAACAAATAGCCAGACACTGGTCACTCATGGCTGTAATTCTAGCTACTCAGAAGGCACCATTTCTGGTTTTCTGGTAGTTTATTGGAGACAAGAGTCTCATGGACTTTCCTGACCAGGCTGGCTTTGTACCACGATCCTCAGATCTCAGCCTCCTAAGTAGCTAAGATTACAGGCATGAGCCACCAGCACCCAGCTCCAAATACTTTTAGAGTATAGGTCATACTTCAACCACCTGCTTACCCTAGATATAAGCATAAAAACACAGTCTGCACCTACATGCCCTCAGGTTAGAATCACATGTGTCCTTAGTGCACACAGTTGAAACTTGAGCCAAGAAACAATGACCCAAAGTCAGGCTCAATCCAAACACAGTGAAACAAAAAGCCCCAAGAAGCTGTCAGGACAATTGGTTAAAATAATAATAATAATGGATATAATGAGCCAGGCAAGGTGGCACACATCTATAATCCCAGCACTTAGGAGTCTGAGCAGCAGCATCAAGAGTTCAAGGCCAACCTGGATTACATAGTGAGACCTTATCTCAAAAGAAAACGAAGGAAGGAAGGAAGGAGGGAAGGAAGGAAAGAAGGAAAAAAAAGAAGAGAGAGAACATAAGAATTTTCTTTAGTATAGCAAGTTAAAGTAGGGAAAAATGAAGAAAAGAAATATTTCCCGCTCCTCAAGCAAGAAATGGGAATTAAAACTCCTAAATTTTTATTTTTGAAGTACTTTATTTTCATTCCTATCTATGTTCCACTTGGAAAAAGAATAGTTTATACGTTTCAATGTCACCCAGCTCACCATATAAATGTTCAGACAAGAAAATACTTGAAGAGAGCCACAGGGTATTTGTTTTGCTAGAAATAATTATGCCTAGGTATCAAGTATTCCTCTTTAAAGGCATTCATAAACCATGTCTTCTTGTTCAAGTGTCTGCCCAGCAGTTGGCATCATGGACCTGAAGCTGACATGCTGGACTGTGTGTAGTTTCTTTCCACAGGCTAGCACACCATGCATCTCCACAGTGCGGACTGTCCCTGTCTCTCTGGGTGGCAGATGCAGCTGGGGGCTGCTACATCTGCTGTGCAAGACAAAAATCTGCATTCACAATGCCCCAGGGGAGCACAGACCCTAACCCATGCCCACAGGAGAAAACCCCATGCCTGCAAGCAGAGCCTTCCTGCAGCACACCCTGGACCCCTGAGCCAATGGAATTTCAAAGAAACCCAATTGCAGAAGCCACTGAAATCTCCCACAACCCCCCATGAAAATGATCCCACATAGACACACACCAAATAATTAGCAAGATCTAGGAATCAAGATCTGGCAGGAAGCTCTTGGCTCTTATCCCAGCCTGGCCCCTGGCCCTCTGGTCTTTAACAGAACAACACAGTATCATGACATCCATCCTCACAGAACTGGGAAACTATGAGTGATTGTCACTGGGGGGTTCAGTCCTACAATCAAATGGTCCAGAAGAGAACATACATCGAAAGGCTAGACGGCTTCTGATAAATGTGTCATGTCTCCACCCTGTCTAGTTGTCAGATTTCCACCATTCAATCCTAAACCTTCAATGAGGTGGAAGGGAGCTAGAAAGTAAGAAAGGGATCGCATCAAATCCTAAGGTGACCCAAGTGGAACTCTGCATTCAAATGTGCCCCTGGTACCAGGGAAACTGTGGCTCATCCACCTTTGACTCCTAGGATGTATGGGGGTGGGGGCAGGATAGTGCATGACCGGGTCGCCATAACCAAAGGAGGGACAACAGAGAGAGAGGTCATAGAGCCCAGGCTTGTGACCTGCTGGTGTGTGCATGTCCACCTTGGCCTCCTCTATGGGCTCATTCACCTCAGGGCTGGGCATTATGGAGTCTGTGGGTTCTGGGAGCTCTCTTGGCTCTTACCGTCCTCTGCTGAGCTGCCTTCGGAGCCTGAGACAGAGGACTTGTACCCGCGAAGCGTGTGGGCATTCAGCATCTCCAGCAGCAAATCATACACTGGAACCACGTTTTTGCACTTCATGCTGAGCAGATGTTCCATGCCCTTGTTACTATGGGGACAAAAAGTACTGAGATTCCTTCTCTGCGGGTCCCCAGAACACCAAGATCTTCCCCAGCCTCTCCAGAGCCTGGCCTCCCCCCCTTCCCCACAGCCTTGTACATCCCCACTTCAGCCAGCCAGCTCCCTCACTAGTCTATGTTCAGAGGCAAAGCTGCTAGCCTGTTGACCACTATGTCCCACCACCCACCCATAATGCACAGCACCTAGCACGTAGCCCAATCTTCAGTCTATACAAACCACTGCAAACAATGAATTAACAAACACTTTATCGTGGTTCCTAGAGGAAATACACAGGTTCCTCAAGTGTCTAGTCTAGTCACCTTTTCCTCAGCTGATCAATGCATAAGATTCTTGTGTGTGTGTTTGTATAAAGACACCTTAGCTGCGTGTCAGTAGCTTATGCTTGTAATCCTAACTCAGGAGGCTGAGAGAGGAGGATCTTGGTTCAAAGCCAGCCTAGGCAGACAAGGCCACAAGACTCTTTATCATAAATGAATCCACCAAAAAGCCACAAGTGGAGTTGTGGCTCAAGCAGTAGAGCACTGACTTTGAGCAACAAAGTTTACATACAGTTTCAAGCGCTGAGCTCAAGGCCTAGAACAAGAATATACATAAACACAAAGACACACACACACATACACACACACACACACACACTGGCTCACTCACTCTCTCACATACACATACTTACAAAAGACAACTTATTTATAGGTTGTCGATGCATTCATTGAACTCACAGTGCTATAACTCATACCTGAACAAAATTCATCTAAGATACACATTTCTCCCGAAAAGCACCTCACAACTTTCTTGTGCCTAGAAACAGTGCGAAGTGCTCAGCACTGTGCTAGGAAGCTGTGTCACACAATGAAACCACCTACACACAGCACAAAAATAGAAGACCATGGCTCTCAACAGCTTGAGTAAAGCTAGTGCTTCAATCAAGGGGAGAGCTGAGCGGGAAGGTTTAGAACATCAATTTGTTCCACCTCAGCTGGAATCATGCATATTGAGCCACTCAAAAAATTTGCCACTGGGACAGGGAAGGTGGCTCAGTGGTAGAGTGCTTGCCTTGCATGCATGAGGTCCTGAGTTCGATTCCTCAGCACCACATAAGCAGAAAAAGCCATAAGTGGTGCTGTGGCTCAAGTGGTAGAGGGCTAGCCTTGAGCTGAAGAGCTGAGGGACAGTGCCCAGGCCCATAGTTCAGGTCCCACAACTGACCAAAAAAAAAAAAAAAAGCCACTTTAGCATGGCCTCGAAAGCACCAATGGTACTAATCTCAGGTTACTAATAGATTTTAGTAAATAGGTAAATTCAAACATGTGAAATGCAGGTCTGGGAATGTGGCTTAGCGTTAGAGTGTTTGCCCAGCATTCATGAAGCCCTGGGTTTGATTCCTAAATACCACATAAACAGAAAAGGCCAGAAGTAGCACTATGGCTCAAATGGTAGCTTTCAACAAAAGAAGCTCAGGGACAGTGCCCAGGCTCTGAGTTCAAGCCCAGTACTAGCAAAAGATGAAATGTACAAATACTATGACTCAACCATATCTGTCCTGCACAGAGCTATGAGCTGAGTGATCATTAATGAGAAAAAGGGACAGAGGTCTTTTTTAACTTTTTCTCCATGTTGTTGAGCTTTTTTTTTTTTTTTTGGTTAGTCGTGAGGCTTGAACTCAGAACCTGGGTGGTGCTGTCCTTGAGCTTTTCACTCAAGGCTAGTGCTCTACCACTTTGAGCCAAAGTTTTACTTCCAGTTTCAGGTGGTTAATTAAAGATAAGAGTCTCACCAACTTTCTAACCTGGGCTGGCTTTGAACTGCGATCCTCAGATCTCAGCCTCCTGAGTAGCTAGGATTACAGGATTGAGCCCCCAGTGCCCAGCCCATCTTGAACTCTTGAGGATCCCACAGCTCCTAGTCCTTCCTCCTCAGGTAAGTATACCTTCCATCCTTATCTCTCCTCTTCCAGACTCAGGGCAGAGCTACCTTCCTGGTGGCATCACACAGTGGCATCACGGAACCAGGAGCCATCACCACACCACCCCCCCACCATCAGCTCACACAGTACCATGTCCTACCCTGCCATGCATGCCACCCACAGTCCTGCTTTCCAAATCTTTTGGGAAGGTCCCTTGTTTCCCATCCTCAGTATCCTGATGTCATCAAAGAGAAAGACAACAGTGTGCTAATGGCTCAAATGCCTTTCATCTTAGCTACTCAGGAGGCTGAGATCTAAAGATCATGAGTTGAAGCCAGCCAGACAGGAGAGTTCATCAGACTCTTAGCAACAATGAACCAACAACAACAACAGAAGTGGAGCCATGGCTCAAGTGGTAGAGTGCTAGCCTTGAGTGATAAAGCTAAGGGATAGCACCCAGTCCCTGAGTTCAAGACCCAGGACTGACACTAAAGAGGAGGGGAAAGATGGGAGGGGGAGGGTGGTGTAGAGAATCAGACTTAGCCTCTTTACAAAAAATTATTTAAGACCTCAGCCCTACTTGGTATGAAGAGGGTAGTAGTCCATTTTAGGGGGAGAAACTGTCCCTTTTAGGACTCCATAAACCAGCATGAAGCCTTAGTAACCAAAAAGCAAATAAGCCCCCCACCCCCCAGGATGACATGTGAAACTACAAGGTGCCACGTGACATTCATTCACTACCTGTTATACGCTGAGCTTTGGTTACGTGTGTGTGTGTGTGTGTGTGTGTGTGTGTGTGTGTGTGTGTGTGTGTGGTGAGGACATGCCATTTCCTTCTAGGGGTTCCTTTTCCTTTAAAGATGACAAGCCTACATAACGCTATTCCCAAGGCTCAGAGCGCATGCACTGGCCCACGCAGATGGCACAGCTCTGTAGAGCTCTGTAGAGCTGTACCTCACCTACCTGATGTGCCTGACATGGGAGAGGAGCATCAGCAGGTTGGCCAGGCGGACGGACTGTTGCTGGGAGGAGATGCCGCTCTTGGCGATGACCCAGACCAGGGCATCAGTCACCGCATTCAGAAGGTGAGTCAGCTTCCGACTGCTCTCCGTCTCCTGGGAGGCTGCAGATAACGGGTACATACCTGGACAGAGAAGGAAGCCGTGGCTCTGAGGAAAGGAAGCGGGGGTCATGCGCTCATTCAGACATTCAACAAGTGCACATGCTCCTGAAAGGAGGCCACGTTGACCTGGCCCAGTGACTTGTACCTGTGTGGTGAGATCTTTTATTGGTTGTTGGTATTTTGGTGCCAGTACTAGAGCTTGAACTCAGGGCCCTGGCATTGTCCCTTAGTTAATTTTCACTCAAGGCTGATACTCTACCACTTGAGCAACAGATTCACTTCTGGTTTTTCGCTAGTTAACTGGAGATAGGAGGCTTATAGGAGGCTTTCCTGTCTTGGCTGACTTTGAACCATGATCATTGGATCTCAGCCTCCTAAGCAGTTAGGGTTACAGGTATGAGCCATCAGAATGCAGTGTGTGGTGAGACTTGTAAGGACCTGGCTTTACTTGCCCAGTGGGCTCTCTCTCCTCACCAGCCCCATCACCGAGCTTCAAGGAAAGCCTGCCAGAACGCAGGGCTCTGGAACAACCTCTCGGTATGCCCACCGCGCTACAGCTGCAGATTCACCTAGTCACCTCAAACCATTACCTGGCATTTCTCATCTGCAGCACAGAGATGGTGAGAGGGTGAGACTAGTTCTACTCTTCCTCCTGAGAAGGGCGCCTCACTAAGATTAGGGGTTTAAGAAACATACATTAATGGGAAATGTCATAAGGCCTGCCCTGCCTGTATGAATTTTACTTCCAATGTCCAGCAGCTGCAGCAGGGCCTCACCACCACCTGCTCCAGGACCTCCAAAGCTTACTTCCTTGTAGAACCTTGCTGGGCCACTATCTCTGGCTCTCTGATCCTGGATCAATGAACCAGTTCTTCTGTCTCATTTTGGCATGGAGGAAAGCTTACAAGACCATAGCTCTGTAGGTCCCCAGATACCCGACAGGTGGGCTGTCCCCCCTCAGCCCATCGGTGCTTAGTTCTTGCCTACTCTAGGAGCTGACACTCAGTGGTTGCAATATAACCAAACAGCTGAGCTCCATCGCCTCCTTTCACCCTCTGCAGGCCCAGCTCCTCCATTCCCTGAAATAATCAAAACTTTTCTTCTGAGCTTTCACTTCCCAACTAAGAACCATAAACACAGAATCAACATGGGAAGTGTGACTTGGACTGTAATAAGAAAGGAGAGGCTGGGTGTCAGAGGCTACTCAGGAGGCTGGAACCCCGAGCATCTCAATTCACAGCCAGCCCAGACAGAAAAGTTTTTCCAACTCCACCTCTAAAATAACCAGCAAAAAATCAAGACTGGAGACATGGCTCAACCAGTAGAGGACCAGCTGAGTAAGTAAGCAGCATAGAATCTAAAAAAAACAATACCAGAAGTAATCTAAATTATCCCAGGAAGAAACCGGATTGGAGAATACCCACTTTGCTGCCTACCTGTCCAATCAGGAGGAGCATGCCTGTGTTTCTGGCATTCATACACTCCTTCCATCTTCAGTGTACTAAGATGTATGCTAAAAGGCATACCTGGGGCAGGGTCAAAGGATAACACACAAAACCTCACCAATCAACACAGAGAAAGCAGCAGAATTTGGCCTCCCTCCATTCCTCCAAAAGTAGAAACGTTAATTAGGATTCATTGCAGAAAAAAATTTAAAAACTTATCATTAAACTAAAGAAATCTAGTAAAAAAAATCTTGGCATGATGCTCCACACATACCAATGAAAGTAAAATAAAATCAAGGCCGCCATCTCCCCCTGCCTTATCGCCTGGGAACAGCCCAGCTGACATTCTGAGAAGCAAAATCCTAGGACTTCTCACATCCTCGCATGTTCAAAGGATGAAGATATCAGCTCTCCTTGGCTGAAGGCAAGTAAATTAGAAGATATGCAATGTTTAATTACAATGCCAAAGTGCTGACTATAGAGAAAATTGTCAGGCTTCTGGGAGGTATATGCATGGGGTATGGGTGCTGGTCTAATGTTTGCTTTTAATCGTCCATTACTTTCATTCTTTTGAAGTCTCATGATTTTTTAGATAAATAGACCTGCTCCTACACAAACTATTTTAAAAGAGGAACGGTAATAATTTCCAGGTCGACTCCACTCTATTTTCTATACTCAGACCCCTATCTAATACTGAGAGGGTTATTCGAGTCTTGAGATTCCTGGTGACCCCTCGTGTGTGTGTGTGTGTGGGGTGTGTGTGTGTGTGTGTGTGTGTGTGTGTGTGTGTGTGTGTGTATCTAATACTGAGAGCGTTATTCGAGTCTTGAGATTCCTGGTGACCCCTCGTGTGGTGTGTGTGTGTGTGTGTGTGTGTGTGTGTGTGTGTGTGTGTGTGTGTGTGTGTGTGTGTGTGTGTGAAATTGACCCGTTGCCTTTTCTCCCAGACTAATGTGTTGGTCTGAGTGGCCTATCAAAACCTCATTATGCTGGGCACCAGTGGCTCACGCCTGTAATCCTAGCTACTCAGGAGGCTGAGATCTGAGGATCGCAGTTCAAGCCAGCCCAGGCAGGAAAGTCCATGAGACTCTTTTTTTTTAATTGTGAAAATACTGTACAGAGGGGTTACAATTACATGGGCAAGATAATGAGTACATTTCTTATCAAGCATTGTAGCCTCCTCCTTTGTTTCCCCTTCCCATCCCTTCCCATCCTCCCCCCCACACACACCCCCAGTCCATGAGACTCTTATCTCCAATTAACCACCAGAAAACTGGAAGTGGCGCTGTGGCTCAAGTGATAGAGTGCTAGCCTTGAACAAAAATGCTCAGAGACAGCACTAAGGCCCTGAGTTCGAGCCCCCCAACACACACACACACACACACATTATTGCCTGCTCTTTAATGTCCTGCAACAGTATATATGAATTTGGTGTTGATCATTCCTTCAATGTTCTTGAGCTTTGTGCTAGATTACAGTTAATATTTTTTGTTGTGGTTGGTCATGGGGCTTGAACTCTGGGCCTGGGTACTGTCCCTCAGCTCTTCAGCTCAAGGCGAGCACTCTACCACTTGAGCCACAGCACCATTTCCAGTTTTCTGGTGGTTAATCGGAGATAAGAGTCTCATGGCCTTTCCTGCCTGGGCTGGTTTTGAACCACAATTCTGAGATTTCAACCTCCTGAGTAGCTAGGATTACAGGCATGAGCCACTGGCACCTGGCTATAGTTAATATTTTTGTTGTTGTTTTTTTGTGTGTGTGTGTGTGTTTGGTTTTTTTTTGCCGGTCGTGGGGATTGAACTTTGGGCCTGAGCGCTGTGCCTCAGCTCTTCAGCTCAAGGCTAGCACTCTACCACTTGAGCTACAGCGCCACTTCCAAGCTAATATTTTTATATAATTTTCTTTTGTCAGTCTTGGGGTTTGAACTCAGGGCCTAGGCTTTGTCCCTAAGCTCTTTTGCTCAAAGCTAGCATTCTACCACCTGCGCCATAGCTCCACTTCTAGGTTTTTTGGTGCGTAATTGGAGGTAAGAGTCTCACAGACTTTCCTGTCAGGCTGGCTTCGAACTGCAGACCAAATCTCAGACTCCTGAGCAGCTAGGTTTACAGGTATGAACCACCAGCACTCAGCTGCTTAGTAATATCTTTATCCTTCATGTTTCCTTTTAAGTTTAGTAAACTAGAGTAGGAGCTATTTTACTCCCTTACTTGGTCAATTGTCTTCTGAGTCCTATACCCAATGTCCAGGGAGAGATGTTCCCTGCTCTGTTCTGCTGCTTTGTTCTCCCCCTTGAGTATCCTCGTAAGGATATTAGTGTTCTGCTAAGCCTTCCACAGATCTGCAAATCCAGATGACCTGGCTGCCCCAGACTCACAGGTCGTAGTTCAAGGAGACCAACTCCTCTGTTTCGGTTACTACTCCTCATGGTGAATTTTAGGCATCAACTTAATTAGATTAAAGGATGGATACCCCGTAGCTTGCTGGTTAAGCATTATTTCTGGGTCTGTCTGTGAGGGTGTTTCTGGAAGACACTGGCATTTGAATCACAGGTCTTAGTAAGGAGGAACTGCTCTTAACCAAAGTGGGCAGATAGCGACTAATTGGCAGAGGACCCAAACAGTCTAAAAAGAAGAAGGAAAGGTGAATTCTCCTTTCCATTTCCCTTCTTCTCCTCTCTCTCTAGGAGTGGAAATGTCCATCTTCTCCTGCCTTTGGACATCAGAACTCTAACTTCTCCAGCCTTTGGAGAAGATGTGTAATGTTTAATTAAAATGCCAGAGTGCTGACTATGGGGAAAATGTTCAGGCTTCTGAGAGGTATATGCATGGGGTATGTGTGTGTGCTGGTTTAATGTAAAATAGATCTGCCTGCGTTTAATCATCCATTACTTTCATTATTTTGAAATGCCACAATTTTTTAGATAAATAAGCCTGCTCCTACTTAAACTATTTTTTTTTTTTGTCAGTCGTGGGGCTTGAACTCTGGGCTTGGGCGCTGTCCCTGCACTCTTCAGTTCAAGGCAAGCGCTCTACTGCTTGAGCCACAGTGCCACTTCCAGTTTTCTGGTAGTTAAGAGTCTCATGGACTTTCCTGCCTGGGCTGGCTTGAACTGCGATCCTCAGATCTCAGCCTCCTGAGAACTAGGAGTACAGGCATGAGCCACCGGCACCCAGCTTTAAACTGTTTTAAGAGAGTAATGGTAATAATTTCCAGGCTGATGCCACTCTATTTTCTATACTCAGACCTCATTTCTCAAGCCTGGACCCAAGACAGAGCAGGCTGCAGCTTTTCTCTGGGTCTCTCACGCTTGGTAATCACTTGAGCCAGACTACATAATACATCCCTTCTTTTATAGCGATATCAATATCTTTCCACCTACCCATACTATTTGTTCTATTTCTCTGTAGAGTAGATAGATGCCTGGCTAATAGCCACCTGCCTAGAATCACAACCTAGAAGCTGACTCTGGACCAACAAGGCCTCACTTTGCGTCCCTCCTTTCTCAGGATCTCTGCCAAGTGTGGTTTGTCCAATGGCTGATAAACTCCATTAAGGTTTTATTTGAACTTATTAACATTGTTTCTACTGGATTTTTGTTGTTTATTTGTTATTTTTGTAATTTAGGTGCTGCAAATAATCCAGGGGGGAAAAAGGCCTGTACCTGTAAATCCTTAACATGTGTGAAAAGACTCACTTCTCCCAACAGTGAAAATGTCCCAAAGGAAACAGAATCAAAGTTTCCTCACAGCCATGTAGAACTGACATAAATCCATTTGACAACTGTTACAACTACTTACCAAGCGAGAAACTTTCTGGGAAAAAAATTGAAATTTCAGATTTACCATCAACAATTTGAGTCATTCTCTGCCACAAGTGGTAATTACATGGCATGCCCCTCTTTGCCTTCTATAATTCTCCCATGGCCACCTGGTCAGATGCCTCAGGAGGAGGCTGGAGTTTGTGTCCCTCCCATCTGTACAGATGCTGCTTTGAACATCAACAATAACATAATATGATGTCTCAGGGGCACAAATGGTTGTAAGGAGCGGGGCCAAACAGAAGGTCATAAGCAAACCACATTCCAAAAAGCACTGTGTGGTCCAGAAAGAGTTCTAACTCATTTCTGAAAGAGAAGCCTCATCCTCTAGCATTTGATAGGCTCCACTGATGAAATGAGAATGGACTTTTCAAACAATCCCTCCCTTAACAAAGACAGAAGTGGCCATGGATATACGTGAGGTCCTATCTGTATGCAGGTTGGTGACATTCTGGCTGGACATTTCCTATATGTGTATCAACTTACTCAGCCATGCAAGGTGAGCCATTTTATTATTTTTTAAATGCTGAGGGGTGATAATAAATGGGGTGCGGTGTTGTTGGTCACAAGGTGAATGTAGTATTAGGCAGGTAAGGCCAGACGGAGACCCAATTAGGAAATACCCAAAGGTTGTTGTGGAAGTCTCTGAATCTTCACATGACCTTTAGATTCTTTCTTCATTCTTCCTCACCTCTCTCCTTCAAGGCTTAATCACGCCTTCCACCCACTCATCTCCTGAGCAGCACCAGCTCTGTCCACAGTTGCTCAGATCCACCAAGAGAGAATGGGAGCCTAGTATAAGCATTTGGCCTATGGCAAGTGAGAGAATAACTTTGCATACACTGAAGGTGATAATAATACACTAGTATGATAAGCTACAGTTTTCACTTTTCATTTTGCAGTCCAGTTATTGCTATTATATTTTATTAAAATGCTTATCTTTGGTAGACTTGGGAGAGAATGATGAAAAGGGTGAATTGATCAAGATGCATTGTATTCATAATCTGATTAAGGGAATTGAAATCCCTTTGTACCTAATTAGAAAAAAAATTAAATAAAAAAACCCACTCATTGTGCTCATAAAGACAATAAAATTTGAATGTATATGTAGCTCAGTGGTGGAGCTTTTACCCATTTGGCTCTGGGTTTAATCCCCAGCTATGAAAAAACATAATGTAATATAAAATAATGGCTGCATTTGTATCAACACATGCAGACTTTTGTTATTGCTCTGTAAACTATATAGTATAACAAATATGTACAAAGCATTCACATGGTTAGGTATGGTAAGGAATCTTAAAATAATTTAAAATCAAGGCCTCAAAAGGTAGATCAGCAGACTTGCCATCTGAGGCCAACTTGGGTGAAAAAAATTAGCCACATCTCATCTTAGCTGGATTCTGGTGGCTCAGACCTGAAATCTTAGCTATTAGGAAACTGAGATCCGAGGATCATGGTTTTAAGCTGGCCCAGATAGACAAATACTGAGAATCTTTTTCTTTTGGAGGGGGGAGTCAGTCATGGGGCTTGAACTCAAGGCCTGGTTGCTATACCTGAGCTATTTGCTCAAGGCTAGCACACTATTACTCTGAGCCACAGCTCCACTTCCAGTTTTCTGGGGGTAATTGAAGATAAGAGTCTCACAGACTTTCTTGCCCCAGCTGGCTTCAAACTATGATCCTCACATCTCAGCCTCCTGAGTAGCTAGAATTATAGGTGTCAGCCACCTGCACCAGGCTAAGATACTCTTATCTCCAAATAACCAACAAAAAGCCAAAAGTGGAAGTGTAACTCAAGTGGTAAAGCACCAGCCTTGAGTAAAAAAGCCAAGTAAGAGTATAAAGCCTTGAAGTCAAGCCTCAGTAACAGCAAAGAAAACCAAATACCACCCCCCCAACACACACACACACACACAATCTATAGCTCAATAAAACAAACCAGAAGTAGTAGGTCATGACTACAATCCCAGTAACTCAGGAGGAATAAGTAAAAAGAACATAGTCTGTGGGTAGCCCAAGACCTATCTGAAAAATAAAGCCATTTGGGATATGACACACATGGTAAAGTTGCCTAGCAAGAGCAAGGCCCTGAGTTCCAATTCCAGTACCACCAAAATGAGTCAATGAATGTGTAAATACATAAATAAGAAGATATACCTAGATTATATGCAAATGCCCCAAAATTTTATATGGACTTGAGCTTCCACAGATTGAGGTATCCATGGAGAGTGCTAGAACCAACACTCTATAAGTACTAAGGAACAACTCGTGTGTGTGTGTGTGTGTGTGTGTGTGTAGAGAGAGAGAGAGAGAGAGAACGTCTAATTGGCCATCTTTAAGAGGGGTACTTGTATTACTGGCAATTCTTATTATCTTCCTTACATAGTTTTCTTTTGTTTGAATGTTCACAAAATATTGTGATATAAGAAGAAAAAACCAGCCAGACGCCAGTGGCTCCTGCCACTGTCAAGTTGCTGTGGTCCTGTGTACAAAGCAGTCATCCACGCACCCTCACCACTGCATCCACCCACTCCACTCTTCCTCAAAGACTCCTTCAAACACCTTCCCCTTTCACAGCCTTTCCTCCTGTGCTACTCTAGCACTCTGTGTACACTTCCATACAAGATGGGATCCTAGTTATTTTTTCATTCCTCTCTCTCCCTCCTTCTTTCTCTCCCCCCCCCCCCTTCCCCTCTCTATACTATGAGCTATTTAAGGACAAGACTGTTTTGTCCTTATATATATATTTTTTTTGGTCAGTCCTGGGGCTTGAACTCAGGATCTGGGCACTGTCCCTGAGCTTTCATATTCAAGGCTAGTGCCCTACCACCTGAGCCAAAGCCCCACTTTAGGTTTTCTGGTGGTTAATTGGCGATAAGAGGCACACAGACTTTCTTGCCCAGGCTGGAGTTGAACTGCGATCCTCAGATCTCAGCCTCCTGACTAGCTAGGATTACAGGCATGAGCCACCAGAGCCTGGCTTGTCCTTATCTTTAATGAATGAATGAATCTGTGAAAGTAGAACTCAAAATAAGAAATATAGATACATGACAACCCTGTAAAATATGTAAGCTTTGAAAAAAATTGAAGGCTAAACACTAATTTTGTTCTTTTCAAGCTTCAATAACTCTTTAACTTGATTGCCAGTAGCTCACCCAATGAATAATTCATAATTGGTACCAAAAGTTAAATACTGCTTAAATCCCTACAAAAATAAAAATAAAAACAAAGAAGTCAGAAAGGAAGCCATTATCCTCTGATCAAACAACACAGACATTCAATACTCTTTTCACACTGTGCCAGCTTGAGGAAGAGTCTCTCCCTCATGGAGTATGGCTGGGCTGTGTGGATACTTACTGGAGTTGAGGAGGATCATGGCCTTGACACAGAGATACTCTTTGTGCTGGAGTTTTAACTCACGAAACCTTGAAGTTGTTGCCAGGAGCATGTCAAAGATTTCCAGAATTCCTTCTACGCACTTCCCCTCATCCCTACAAAAGTTCATTTGGGAATTTAAGGAACACACAGCATCAGACAACTATAAAAGAATAAGGATAACTTTTTAAATCTCCAATTTCATTTTAACATCCTTTATGTTAATAAGACCACATCTAGCAATATAAAATTACTAGAATTGTCTTCCTATAAAGTAGACATGATATCAGGCACCAGTAGCTCATATCTGTAATCAGCTACTCAGGAGATCTAAGGATTGTGGTTTAAAGTCTGGGCAAACAAATCCATGAAATTCTTACCTCCAACCAGCCAGCCAAAAGCTAGAACTAGAGGCCTGGCTCAAGTGATAGGGCACCAACTGTGAGTGAAAAAGTTGGGTGAGAACATGAAATTCTGTTTTCAAACCCCAGTACCTGTGTGTGTGTGTGTGTGTGTGTGTGTGTGTGTGTGTGTGTGTGTGTGTGTGTATGTGTGCACAGAGGACGAGGTATTCGTGTGTAGCCCAGTGACACAGTGGTAGAGCCTTGCTTGTATATATGATGAGATCCAAGTTCAATTCTCAAGATTGGAAAAGAGAAAAAAAACACATAGAAACAGAGACACTGTGAATTTCCTATAAATCCTACACATTCAAATCAATGTCCACTTAGGAAAAGTAAAGATTGTGTCAGCATTTTTCCTTCTACAGATTCACTAAATGATTTCCTTTTTTTTATGGTTGCTATTGTTTGATTTGTGTTTAACTGTGCCATTACTAAGGGGTTGAACTCAGGGCCTGGAACTCACCCTTAGCTTTTTCACTTAAGGTTAGCACTCTACCACTTAAGTCACAATACCACTTAGAACTGATTGGAGATAAAACTGTCTCTGACTTTCCTGCCTAGTCTGTCTTTGAGCTTTGAACCACAGTCCTCAGATTTCAGCATTCTGAGTAGCTAGGTTTACAGGTGTGAGCCATCAGTACCCGATACCAAATTATTTCTCCTTCCCCACCCCCTCCTTCCTTTTTTGGTTCCAGCCCTGGGGCTTGAACTCAGGGTCTGGGCACTGTCCTTGAACTATTTTTGCTCAAGGCTAGTGCTCTACCACGTGAAATACAGCTCCACTTCCAGCTTTTTGATGACTAATTGAAGATAAAAGTCTTCTGGACTTTCTTGTCCCAGATGGCTTTGAACTTCAATCCTCAGATCTCAGCCCCCTGAGTAACTAGGATTACAGGCATGAGCCACTGGTGCCCAGCACCAATTTTTTTTTTTTTTTTTTGTCAGTCATGGGCCTGAACTCTGGGCCTGGGCACTGTCCCTTCGCTCTTCAGCTCAAGGCTAGCACTCTACCACTTGAGCCATAGTGCCACTTTCGGGTTTTTCTGCTTATGTGGTGCTTAGGAATCAAACTCAGGGCCTCATGCATGCAAGGTAAGCACTCTACCACTGTGCCACCTTCCCAGCCCCAAATATTTTCTTAAAGGGATAGAACTACTACTGATAATTTTTCAATCTTAGTCAAACAGCCATAGCTAGAAATGCCACATGTTATGAAAAGATGTTCCCTCTTATTCTTGGGAAATCTTGAACCTTCATATCTAGCAAGGGTTTCCAGCACCACCACTTCTTAGTGGTCCTTTAACAGGATAGCAACTAAGAGACATTTTAAATGCAAGTTGAAATGAACAAAAACAACACAAAGACATCACAACTGAAGACAAATTTAGAGTCAGGAGAGTCAGCAATGAGGATGTGGAAATTACTGACATGATTATTTTGAAGCAAATTTTCAGACAAACTTCAAACTGTATAATCAAAACTCTTTGAGCAGTCCTTACAGAAATGAAATTTTAAATATACCTTGGAAGTAAATCATTATACTTCAAAAAATCCTGGCTTTTATTCACCCATTATTCCACTTCGGTGCTCTCTAGAAAATCTTGTGTTATGCTGGGTACCAGAGCTACTGAAAATATATGACTAGTAGTTCTCTTGTTTTTAACCCCTGAGTGCTGCATCATACAGTGAAGGGTGCTATGATTGCATGGGTGTCTCTGAGTTTTGAGTCTCTGTAATAGACTCTGAAGGGGACTTGAGGTCCTCAAAGGGCTGAATGCTCCCCACCTGACTGCAGTACCCTCAAACAAGGACATTTTATTTTCTTTTTCTTTTTTTGTCAGTAATGGGGATTGAACTTGGGGCTGGGCGCTGTCCCTGAGCTCTTTTGCTAAAGGCTAGCACTCTATTACTTTGAGCCACAATTCTACTTCTGGTTTTCTGGTGGTTAATTGGAGATAAAGGTCTTGTGAGATTTCCTATGCAGGCTGACCTTGAACTGTGATCCTCAGATCTCAGCCTCCTGAGGAGCTAGGATTACAGACATGAGCTACCAGTACCTGGCAAGCAAGAACATTTCTAATAATCAAAGTATTGGGTCAAATTCTAATGAACTGACACTACTGGGTCCCACCAATCCTTGCAAAGCCCACTGATTAATTAAGTGGTCAGCTAGGCTGGCAACCCACAGACTAACCTAGACCATGCTTCAAACATATAAATTGCTTACTCTGACAAATTAGCATGGTAATGTCTGCAAAGAATAACAGCTACAATGACAAAACACGTGTCTCTTGGAAAGGCCACCTTGAATAATCAAAGTTCTGAGCAAAGAGTAACAGAATTTTAAAGTCCAAAGAACATAATAATACAAAACTCTTAATTCTACTCTCATTCCTACCTTCCCAACTCCCCAGAACTGGGTTCTGAAAAGACACCAGGCACTGCATATGGCAAGAGCCCAAGAAACACTTGTTCATGAATGCCCCTCCTGCCACATCATCCTGTCATTCTGCCTTGGACAGTTATTAGAAAGTGTAGTGCGGAGTTCAAAGACATTTAATGCTGAGAAAAGCTGATTTTTTAATATCACCTAAGGAGGCCTGATTTAATGATGCATGCCTGTAATCGTACACTCAGGAGGCTGAGGCATGAAAAAGAAGGCCAACCTTAGCATTATAATAAGTACATAGCCAGTCTGGAATATGTAGTGAGATCCTGTCTCAAGGGGGCAAAATCTCTTATGGACAAAAATCAAAATAAAGTTCATAAGCTCTTTTTTTTCTCCTGGTATAGAACTTGAACTCAGTATTTCAAGCTCTTGTTTGGCTTTTTTACTCAAAGCTGGTGCTCTACCATTGAGCCAAACCTTCACTTCCAGCTTTTTGCTGACTAAATGGAGATAAAAATTTCACAGACTTTTCTCCCCAGATTGGCTTCAAACTGAGATCCTCCATTCTCAGCCTCCTGAGTGGCTAGGATATCTGGTATGAGCCACTAGCGCTAGGTCACATATGACACTTTTGCACAAGTAGAAGTCCAGATTTTATAGTACATCTTGATATGAATTTAGAATTCTAGTGGTCTCTAAAAGAACTACCTTGCCACAAATAAGAGGAGCTATTGGCCAAGTACCAGTGGCTCATGCCTGTAATCCTAGCTTCTCAACAGGCTGAGATCTGAGGGTCACAGTTGAAAGCCAGCCCAGGCAGGAAAGTTCAGAAAACTCTTTTCTCCAGTTAAGCAATACAAGAAAGAAGAAAGGAGGGAAGAAAGAAAGGAAGGAAGGAAGGAAGGAAGGAAGGAAGGAAGGAAGGAAGGAAGGAAGGAAGGAAGGAAGGAAGGAAGGAAGGAAGGAAGGGAGAGAGGGAAAAGAGATAACCTGGGTTTTTTTTCCCTCATCATTTTTTTTTCTTGCTGGTCCTGGAACTGGAACTCAGGGCCCTGGGCTCTGTCCCTGAGCCTCTCTGTGCTTGAGGCTAGCGCTCTACCACTCAAGCCACAGAGCCCACTTACAGCTTTTTCTGTTTATGTGGTACTGAGGAATTGAACCCAGGACCTCATGCATTCAGGCAAGCACTCTACCACTAAGCCACATTCCCAGTCTTCTCTCAGCTTTAATAGATTCTGGAGTTTGGTTAGTGTTGGTAGGTAAGGATGGGTTTTATTTGTTATTGTTTTTTGCTGAATAAAGGGAAACAGAATTTATAGTCTCAAGAACTCACAAATGGGCTTAGTTGAATCAGTTATATTTGTTGCTGATATAGTCACTCTACCACTTGAAAGAACTGGAGGAGGGTAATCCAGCAAAAGAGTCAGTTTTCAAGTATTCACTTTGCAAGAAAAGATTTATAATAGAATTCCTTTATGAAGAATGGTCCCCAGACCTTTGAATAACTAACTCACTCTTCTAAAATTATGCCTAGGGCTGGGAAGGTGGCTCAGTGGTAGAGTGCTTGCCTTGCATGCATGAGGCCCTAGGTTCGATTCCTCAGCACCACATAAGCAAAAAGAAAAAAGCCAGAAGTGGCGCTGTGGCTCAAGTGGTAGAGCGCTAGCCTTGAGCTGAAGAGCTGAGGGACAGCACCCAGGCCCAGAGTTCAGGCCCACGACCGGACCAAAAAAAATAAATAAATAAAATAAAATAAAATAAAATCATGCCTATTACAGCCTAGCTGCTGGTAGCTCACGCTTATAATTCTAGCTACTCAGAGGCTGAGATCTGAGGATCATGTTTTGAGAACATCCTGGGAAGGAAAATCTGTGAGACTCTCATTACCAATTAAGCAGCAGAAGCTAGAAGTAGAGTTGTGGTTCAAGTGATACAACACTAGAAAAAAATTCTAAGTGACTGCTTTCAGTCTCTGAGCTCAAGCCCTAGTACTAGCATACACAAAAAAAACTGAATGAATAAAGGACTGAGAGCAATACTTGCCTGGGTACTAAAGTTTTAATCTTGTTTGTACCATGGTACCCAGAGATGACAACAGGTAGAGTAGGTTTCTGAAGTAGGCAGAAATAGAATAGAGTTGTTGTATGACAAAAGAATAAAGTAGAAGATTCCTCTGCTCTATGGCTTGTTTCCTCTAGTTCTCCCTCCTGCTGAGTGGCAGTAAATGATTGCCATTAGGAGCTTGGATTTGTCAGGCACCAGTGGCTCATGCCTGTAATCCCAGCTACTCAGAAGGCTGACATCTGAGGATCATGTGTGGTTCCAAGTCAGTCTGGGCAGGAAAGTCTGTGAGATTTGTATCTCCAATTAACCACCAAAATGCTGGAAGTGGAACTGTTGCTCAAGTGGTAGAGTGCCAGCCTTGAACACAAAAGCTCAGGGACAGCACTCAGGCCCTAAATTCAAGCCCCAGGATACACACCACACACACACACACACACACACACACACACACACACACACACACACACACACACGTGTAGACTTCATAAACCAATCCTCAAATCCTGTTCCTCCACTTACTACTCTCCACTAACTGTCATCGACTTACTTAACCTGCCATTTTCACAGCGGAAAAGCTAAGATAGGAATGGCACTCACCCCCCAAGGGTTGCTGTGGAGATTAAACCAGTCAACATACGTCAAGTGCTCAGGATGGCACCTGGCCCATACAAGTCAGCATGTTAGCTAGTTGGATTGCCACTCCAGGGTCTGCTGCCCCACCCTGCTCTGGGCTTCCACAACTTCCCTCTAGGGTTCACCACCTGGGCTGCTCCTGCTCAAGCCACATCCCAGGCTCCAGCTCTTCCCACAGGCTGTGTTCTCCACCAAAACACCTCCATTAGTCAGAACAGTGCTCTTTGTCAATGCCCTCCATGGCAACAGGCAGAATGGATGCTGATACCTTGGGGCATCACTCTTCATCTGTGTAACGTGCGAATGAGGGTCTTCGGGTGACCTAAAGTGGTAACAGGATTATGATGCGAGAGTTGGGGCAGGCACTTCTGGTTCACCAGGTATCTCCCTACCCTCTACACACAGCCAAATGTGGCCCACCACTCAACACTACCACGTTCTCAGTGTACAAGGAAGTCAAAACCATCTTCCATGGAGATTTTTCAACTGTTTAAATGATATACTAAGGATTTTCCCATTTTTCTTGGGGGAAAAAAAACTTGAATGGTGTACATTCTAGTTTTTTTTTTTTTTTCCTCCAGAAACAGTTTAGATGAATCAATGAAAATTTGTTCTACTGGGCACTTGTGGCTCATGACTGTAATCCTAGCTACTCAAGAGGCTGAGATCTTAGGATCATGGTTCAAAGCCAGCCCAGGCAGGAAAGTCTGTGAGAATCTTATCTCTAATTAACCACCCCTAGAAGTGAAGCTGTGGCTCCACTAGTAGAGCACTAGCCTTGAGCAAAAAAGCTAAGTGACAGTACCCAGGCTGTGAGTTCAAGCTCCAGTATCATCTTTAAAAGAAAATTAAATGTGGGCTGGGAAGGTGGCTCAGTGGTAGAGCGTTTGCCTTGCATGCTCAAGGCCCTGGGTTCAATTCTTCAGCACCACATAAGCAAAAAGAAAAA
This sequence comes from Dipodomys spectabilis, assembly GCF_019054845.1. Taxonomy (NCBI): domain Eukaryota; kingdom Metazoa; phylum Chordata; class Mammalia; order Rodentia; family Heteromyidae; genus Dipodomys; species Dipodomys spectabilis. Next base: position 8,135,673 of record NW_024870750.1, read on the forward strand.
AGACGGAAGTGGTGCTGTTGCTCAAGTGGTAGAGCGCTAGCCTTGAGCTGAAGAGCTGAGGGACTGTGCTCAGGCCCAGAGTTCAGGCCCCATGACCGGACCCCCAAAAAAAAAAAAAAAAAAGAGAAAAGAAAAAAGAAAATTAAATGTAACCAAGATACAACATTGGCAATGTCATGTCCCCATATCTATTCATCTAGTGCTCATAACTAGACTTTCCACTGCTATTTTCAAAAATACTCTTCTAGTACATTCTTTAGAGAGCATTAAAGCACATGAGAACCAATTTGGAAGGTTTGTAAGAATTTTATCACCTATCTAGATAGCTGGAGATGTACTTGATCACTTTAGGTGGAGAAAACAGCAGGACAATTTAGGATTGATAACTTGAAAGTAGAATTTGGAATGCAGGTCACCAGTGGTCACTGGCCATATAGCCGCCACATTTCCTGCAGGACTCCATCCCCTGTGGTGACCCTGGCCTCTGAATGCTGCTATTTTCCACTGCTTAGAAACAAATCCCTGTGCATACACTCAGCCCTTGTACATAGATCCTCTTCTTGAATTCTCAACTCGGTGAAGTAGTGGGTGACATTATCGCTCTCTAATTGTCCTCTCAAGGTGATGCTGTCATTGCTGCACCTAGGACTTTGTTCCCACTCACTAAGCACTTTACACAAACAAGGTGGAGAGGAAACACATGTGGTTTGGTTTGGTTTTTCCTCACCTGTCCAGAACAAGGTCTGGAGCAAAGATGAGCTTCCCAGGGTGATCAATCGAGCGCCACATCAGCCCCACCATCAACACCTCCATCCAGCAGCTCTCCAAGAGCCTCACTTGGTCCAACAGGCTGAGCTCCACAAAGCCTGGGGAAAGCAAGAGGCCATGAGACATACCCACCCTCCTCCTCCTCCTCGGCAACCTGTTTCTTTTCTTCTCTTCTCTTTTCTTTTATTAATTGGTCCTAGGGCTTGAACTTGGCCTGGGTGCTGTCCCTGAGCTTTTCTGCTCAAGGCTAGCATACTACTACTTTGAACCACACCACCACTTCCGGTGATTAATTGGAGATGAATCTCGTGGAAGGGCTGGGAATGTGGCTTAGTGGTAGAGTGCTTGCTTAGCATACATGAAGTCCTGGGTTTGATTCCTCAGTAGCAGCACATAAACAGGAAAAGCTGGAAGTAGTTCTGTGGCTCAAGTTGTAGAGTGCTAGCCTTGAGCAAAAGAAGCTCAGGAACAGTGTCTGGGCCCTGAGTTCAAGCCCCAGGACTGGCAAAGACAGAGAGAGAGAGAGAGAGAGAGAGAGAGAGAGAGAGAGAGAGAGAGAGAGAGTCTTTCCTGCCAGAGTTAGTTTCAAACCGTGATCCTCAGATCTCAGTCTCCTGAGTAGCTAGGATTACAGATGTGAGCCACCAGTGCCTGGCTCAACAACCTGTTTCTGTAAAGACAGAATAGCAAGTTTTTAAAAGCTAAGAGGACATAAACAATATAAGGAAATAATCACTCTCTCAAAGATGTGATTAAATGCCAGTAAAATGAAGAAAAACTTGAACTAAAGGTAAGCAACTTGCAGCTTCTGGTCTTGAATCCCTCCTAGAGACAAATAAACTTCATATGGTTGTTATTTTAAAATCAAAAACAAAAACAGCTTCCCAGACAGATGCTAGATGACAATGGAAGGTCTGATCTGATAGCTGTTCTGTCCTGGTAATTTCTGAGCACTGCTAAGAAACCCAGATCTTGGCTGGTGGTCAGAAGAGCTTCCAGTTCCACCCATCCATATGTGGGAAGCGGAGGGGGGCGTGGCTGCAGGTGACTGGAGTGGGTAGAGGCTGGGAGTGAAAGCCATGGAGAGTAGGGCCAGAGTCAGCAGAAAGTCAAAGCTTCAACTCAAATGGCTTCTCTGATTGCTTGACATTTCTAAGCCAAAGTCAGGATCATTCTGAGCAGGAGTACTCTCAGGGTGATTTCACCCTAAAGAGCAAATATAACCACTACTCTAATAGCCTGCACTGGTGGCACAATTGGAAAGAGACAGGTCATCTCCAGAGAAGTGAGGTTTTTGCTTTTGTTTTTTAAAGCAAGAGCATCTTCTATAAGCTATGATAAAAGCAAGGAGTGGTGAAATATAAATATACAGGCACCAAAGGCACATCGTTGGAATGAAATAGACCCTGGTTTGAGCACCTGTCAGTCAGCTCAGTCCCTTCCTAGCTAATGATTTAAGCTCCTGTTAAGTCTGCTTTTCTCACAGAAAAAATTGGTGACAATTTTATCTACCTCTAAGGGTTCTCTACAGGTAGAATCTCAATCATTTTACCATAAAGAAACTATGGTACAGAGACCACACACATGGTTGAAAGCTTTGAGCAATTATACTGTAAATCCAAACAAAGGACAATTTAAGAAAGTAATGAATGTGAAGATTGGGCAAATGCTTTCCAAAACCACTTGCATGTGCTTAGTTCAAGTTCCTGAGAGATGTCCACATTCCCATCTTACCCACAGTTGCAGACAATAAGCCCACCCCACAAAGATCAGTCAGTCCTCCCTCCCTCCCTCCCTCCTTCCCTCCCTTCCTTCCTGGCCTTGAACTCAGGGCCTGAGGGCTGTTCCTTAACTTTTTTACTCAAGGCTGGTACTCTACTACTTGAACTATACTTCTACTTCTGATTTTTTGGCGGTTGATTGGAGGTGAGTCTCACCAACTTTCCTGCCTGGGTTGGCTTTGAATCATGATTCTCAGATCTCAGCTTCCTAAGTTGTAAGGATTACAGGTGTGAGCCATCAGGTCCTAGCAAACTTTTAGTTTTTTTGTTTGTTTTTTGGTTTTTGGTTTTGTTTTTGTCTGTCATGCGGCCTGAAGTCTGGGCCTGGGCACTGTCCCTCAACTCTTTAGCTCAAGGTGAGCGCTCTACCACTTGAGCCACAGAGCCACTTCCAGTTTTCTGGTGGTTTAATGGAGAAAAGAGTATCATGGACTTTCATGCCGAGGCTGACTTTCAACCATGATCTTCAGATCTCAACCTCCTGAGTAGCTAGGTGTGAGCCACCGGCACCTGGCTAGCTTTTAATTTCTATAGGTACCCAAAAAGCTCAAGGCTAGATGTTATTTAATATTGTTTTGGCTTGGAAAATGGCCAGGCCAGATAAAGGAGAAGGGATCACAAGCAAAGACTGTGCCCAAGTTTTCTGTAAAAAGGTGAAAAGCACTAGATTTGAAAAAGTATTAATCAGCTTAAAAGTTCAGTTTTGCTAGGACACAAGCTGTACAGTTTTCAGGAATAATCTCACCACATGGGATGTTGCCAAATATTGTTAGGAATATACTTATATCAGAGACTAGAGGAAAAATGCATAGAAACAGCAAAGAAAATAAAGTCATTTTGCCAAAGGAGAACATGATAGACAAGACAAAACAAAGCCAGAAAACAGCAGTTTCCCAGCTCAGCAGGAATGAATGAGTCTAGGCCAATCAATGACCCTATCACCCCAGGTCTTGGTATCCACAGCTCTTACCACAGGTGCCCTTTACCAGCTTCTCAGCCTCACTCAGTTTTTACAGTTTGCCTATTGCAGCTGCTGCCCCAGGCCATGACAGCATCCCCCTGATTCAGAACCTGAGACAGATTTCATTCCTTCAGTGTACAGAATTGGAGGCAGGCACTGCGAGCTCATGCCTGTATGCCTAGCTATTCAGCAGGCTGAGATCTGAGGATCTTGGTCCAAAGCCAGCCTGGAAAGGAAAGTCTGTGAGACTAATCTCCAATTAACCACCAAAAAGCCAGAAGTGGAGCTGTGGTTCATGTGGTAGAGCGCTAGCCTAAAGCACACAATCTCTGGGACAGTGCAGCGCCAAAGTCTTAGGACCACCACAAGAGAGAGAGAGAGAGGGTAGGGGGAGAGAAAGAACTGTGTGTGTCAGAGCTTCCTGCCTAGGCTGGCTTGTGATTTATTTTATTTTTTGCCAGTTCTGAGGCTTGCCTGGGTGCCTGGAAGCTATCTCTGAGCTTTTTTTGCTCAAGGCTAGTGCTCTACCACTTGGGTCACAGCCATATTTCCAATTTTTTGTTTTTTGTTTTTGTACTTTATTGGAGATAAGAGTCTCATAGACTTTCCTTCCCCAGGCTGGCTTTGAGCCATGATCCTCAAATCTCAGCCACTTGAGGAGCTAAGATTACAATGTGAGCCACTGGCACCAGTCTGATTTTCTTTTTTGGCAGGGGGGCGGGTGTTCGGTCCTAGGTCTTGAACTCTGGGCCTGGGTGCTCTCCCTCAGCTCTTCAGCTCAAGGCTAGCGCTCTACCACTTGAGCCACAGCGCCACTTCTGGTTTTCTGATGGTTATTTGGAGATAAGAGTCTCACAGACTTTCCTGCCTGGACTGGCTTTGAACAGTGATCCTCAGATCTCAGCCTCTTGAGTAGCTGGGATTATACCCAGCCTGATTTTTGTTTAATAATACAGTATCTTACAAATTTATATTTAGCATCTGACAAACCTTTCATTCAATTTCATAATTGCCATATATCCTATACCCCACCCCAACCTGACCAAACTCCCCTTTTCTTTTTTTCTTTTTTCTTTGCCGGTCCTGGGGCTTGAACTCAGGGCCTGGGCACTGCCCCTGAGCTGCTTTTGCTCAAGGCTAGCACTACCACTTGAGCCACTGCACCACTTCCAGCTACTTCTGTGTATGTGGTGCTGAGGACTTGAACCCAGGGCTTCATGCATGCTAGGCAAGCACTCTATCACTATGCCACATTCCTAGCCCCAAGACACCTCTTTTCAAGAAGAGAAGCCCCCACAGCCCAGAGAGACAGGCCGGTGGTGGGTTCCTTACCCGCTCCTTTTCACCATGTTCCAGGCCCAAGGACCCAAATGGCCCCAGTTGAATCCCAGAGCTGGTTGGGTCATTTCCCTGGGTGCACCCTCCAAGGCCACCCTGCCAGCAGAGGTAGCCCACTATAAATGGATCACCATTAAGACCCAGCAAAGCCCTACCGGGAATTTTCTTGGCCCAGCCGATCATGTGCACCAGTTCCTTGTCCGCCAGCTTGGTGAGGGACATCATCATGGAGGCCTCGGTGAAGGGCGTGCTGGGGCGGCTCACCAGCACATGGGGCGGCTCTGCCTCCTGCAGGGTGAGCACCAGCTGCTCCGGGCTCAGGTCGTTCAGCAGCAGCTCCTTCACCCGGACCACGTGCCCACCAGGTTTCTTGGCTTTGCTCAGGACGTGCAGCTGATCGCTGGAACTCCTCTGCCTTCTCACTATGCGGTACCCACACCTTTCTCTCCGGGAGCCTAGAGAGGACAGCAGAGGGTAAGCTGGTGCTTTCCCAGGTAGGATCCCAGCAACCTGAAAAGCCAGGATTAAAAAGAAGAAGAAAAGAGAAAAAGATGTAATGATATCATTGTAGGACCTGAATCTCTCCTCAGAATGTGTCTGAGAGCAGAGACTTCACTCTTTTCTTTGGAACCTGGGAGGCATGGACGGAGGATGACTACAGTTGGACATTATTAACAAACTCAGCACCATAACTTTTAGGTCTCCATTGAAGGTCATCCAGCAATACTAAGTCCAGTGCTGGCATATCTCAGTTTCCAAACTATGAAATGAAGATTTTTTTTTTCCTCAAGTAGAAAATGGGGAAAATAATAACACTTCAACATAGATATCTCTAAATAAGTACCAAATATTAACATCCCAATATTTTTAATGCTTATATACATGTATACATCTTTTCCTTTTTGCATACTTACACAAACAAGTATTTCTCAAATAAACTAACTGAAAAAATCTGGAAAATATAGAAGAGAAGGGATTTTAGCATACATTTAGTCTTCTTAAACTCTTTCATATTTTGTAAGCAAAATTAGAATCATGGTATATATACTATTTCATAACTTGCTTTTTCCCATATTAAAAGTGTCATGAAGCCAGGTGCCAGTGGCTCATGCCTGTAATCCTAGATACTCAGGAGGCTGAGATCTGAAGATCGCAGTTCAAAGCCAGCCTGGGCAGAGAGTCCATGAGACTAATCTCCAATTAACCACCAGAAAACTGGAAGTGGTGCTGTGGCTCAAGTGGTAGAGTGCTAGCCTTAAGCTGAAGAGCTGAGGAACAGCACCCAAGCCCAGAATTCAGCCCACACAACCGGAAAAAAAATGTATTACTTCATTGCAATAATTTAAGGAAATTTTTTTTGTTTTTTTTTTTGGGGGGGGGGGGGGTTGTTCTGTTTTGTTTTTGTCGGTCATGGGGCCTGAACTCTGGGCTTGGGCACTGTCTCTGCACTCTTCAGCTCAAGGCAAGAGCTCTACCACTTGAGCCACAACGCCACTTCCGGTTTTCTAGTGTTTTATTGGAGATATGAGTCTCACAGACTTTTCTACCTAGGCTGACTCTGAACCGTGATCCTCATATCTCAGCCTCCTGAGTAGCTAGGATTATAGGCATGAGCCATCAGCACCCCGCAAGAAATTAAGTTATTGAACCAAGAATACATGTAATTTTTTAATTAATTAATTAATTTATTCCCAGTCATGGGGCCTGAACTCTGGGCATGGGCACTGTGCCTCAGCTCTTCATCTCAAATCTAGTACTCTACCACTTGAGCCACAGTGCCACTTCCAGTTTTTCTGCGTATGTGGTGCTGATGAATCAAACCCAGGACCTCATGCATGCAAGGCAAGCACTCTACCACTGAGCCACCTTCCCAGCCCCTGTAAAAAAAATTTATATACATTAACAGATTAATCTCCAAAAGCATTTTAAATTTCATAATCTAAACAGCTAATTACATAATCTAATAGCTTAAATTCTACCTATTTCTTCATAATACTATTGGGCATTAAAATAATTTTTAATCATTATTAATCTTAAGAGTGACTAAACCATTATCCTACTTTGTATTTTTTAAAGTTAGTAATAAAGTCGACTAATATATATTTTTTTTTATTTCTTTTCCTCCACCTCCTCCTCTTCTTTTTCTTTTTTGCCAGTCCTAGGGCTTGAACTCAGGGCCTGAGTACTGTCCCTGAGCTTCTTTTGCTCAAGGCTATCACTCTACCAATTGAGCCACAGCATCACTTCCAGCTTTTTCTATTTAGTACTGAGGAATCAAACCAAGGGCTTCATGCTTGCTAGGCAAGCACTCTACCACTAAGCCACATTGCTGGCCCTATATTTCTTTGCTTATGAATGAACTATTGTTTATTTTGCCCCCTTTCTCTCTTAAAATTTAAAAAGGCTACTTATAAGTAATGATAGACAACTTTTGTTATATGCAATATTTGTCATGTTATTTATATAACTTTGTTCATGGTATACTTTGTCTTAAAAAGCTTTGAAACTCAATCAAGTGTGTCATATCATTTCACATCTAATTTATACAAACATTTACCTTTTTAAAGAGTTGTGCATTTCAGATCTATTTGGAGTTATATGCACATTTGTATTATGTGATATTGGTATTTCATGTTATATCCAAGTGGATTACAAATTCCCCAATATTATTTACTGAATAAGTTTTTCCCACTGTTCTTAAGTGGTTTGTTGCCTTTTTTTTTTTTTTTGGGGGGGGGGGGGTCAGTTGTGGAGCTTCAACTCAGGGCCTGGATGCTGTCCCTGAGCTCTTTTGCGCAAACCTAGGGCTTACCACTTTGAGCCACTGCACCATTTTCGGTTTTTGACTGGTTACTTGGAGATAAGAGTCTTACAGGGACTTTTCTGCCTGGGCTGGCTTCAAACCACAATCCTTAGAATCTCAGCCTCCTGAGAAGCTGTGAGCCACTGGTGTCCAGCTACTTTATTGCTTTTTTTTTTTTTTTTTTTGGTTGGTTGCAGGGCTTGGACTTAGGAACTAGCATAAGGCTAGTGCTCTACTACTTTGAGCTGTGGCTTCTGGTTTTCTAGTGGTTAATTAGAGATGAATCTCATGAACTTTCCTGCCAGGCTTTGAAGCTCAATCCCCAGCCTCCTGAGTAGTTAAGATTACAGCCATGAGCCAGTGGCACCTGGGTAGTTACTTTTCATGTGCATGCTGGTATTGAGGACTGAACTCAGGACCTGAAGCAGAGTGCCTGCCTAGCAAGTTTGGGGCCTTGAATTCAATCTTCAGCCCTCAGTACTGACAACTTTTTAAAAAGTACTTCTTTGATTACACATTTCTCTTTTGTGTAATGTATAAGGATAAGAAGTTTACAAAATATATTCTTACCCAATGTGAAAGATTTTGCATCCTTGCATTTAAATTTAACCAATTTTTGACAAAATCTAAGTTCAGTAGTGAGTTCTGGGCATGCTAGATTCCTTTTTTTTTTTAATTTCACATGACAGAGTGCTCAGCATCCTTGGCCATAAAGGAAATGCAAATCAGAACAATGCTTGAGATTCCATCTCACCCCAGTTAGATGGGCCAACATCGTGAAATCAAACAAAAACAAATGTTGGCAGGGATGTGGAGAAAAAGGAACCTTACTGTACTGCTGGTGGGAATGTACAACCACTCTGGATAGCAGTTTGGAGGTTCCTCAAAAAAGCTAAATGTAGACCTTCCCTATGACCCAGCCTTACCACTCCTGGGCATCCAACCTGAACATTATGAGCCAAGATATGATAAGGACAACTGCACATCCATGTTCATTGCCACACTATTCACAATAGCCAAGATATGGAAACAACCCAGATGCCCCATAATAAATGAATGGATACAAAAAATGTGGAACCTATACACAATGGAATTTTACACAGCCATTATAAAGAATAAAATAATGTCATTTGCAGGGAAATGGATGGAACTAGAACAAATCATGTTAAGTGAGGTAAGCCAAGCTCAGAAAAGACAAACGGTATATATGCTTTCTCTGATATTTGGGAATTAGATCTAAAATACACTGGGATATGGTAAATTATAGGAGATTCTAGATACTCACAGTGAGACCAAAAGAGGATACTCAAGAGAGAAACACAAAGATGCAATGCCTATATGCCTCTTCATATTAACATAAAATAATATATTGAAACAAATTCTCAGATATGGAAACAAGAAACCTTTCTTTTATTTCTTCTTTTATATCTTTATGTTTTTATTTTTTGATGACTCTGTCTTCTTTTCCTTATGTATGGTGTCTTCAAGTGTATATCTTCTTTTTTTTTTTTTTTGTCAGTTGTGGGGCTTGAACTCTGGGCCTGGGCGCTGTCCCTCAGCTCTTCAGTTGAAGGCGAGCACTCTACCACTTGAGCCACAGTGCCACTTCTCAAGTGTATATCTTCAGAAGGGTTAGAGGAAGGTACAGAACTCAAGGGTGAAAAAGTACAGCAGTGGAGTTCATTGGACACAGATAAAAGTGAACTATACAACTGTGGGGGGAGGGGTGGTGAGTGGAGACAGGAAGGAGGGAATGGGTGAGAATGAGGGAACAGAAGACACTGTACAAAGGAAGTGTACTCATTACCTGACTCGTAATTGTAATCCCTCTACATCACCTCTATAATCACAATAAATTAAATAAAAATATTTCTGGGCAAGGAATTCATTCATTTTTTTTTCTTTTCTTTTCCTTTCTTTTTTTTTTTTTTTTTTGTCTGAGACTGGGACTTTAGCTCACTTGCTCTTTGTCTGAAGCTCTACCACCTGACCTATACCTCCAATCCATTTTTTTTGTTGATCATGGGGCTTGAACTCTGAGCTTGGGCACTATCCTTCAGCTCTTCAGTTCAAGGTGAGCTCTCTACCACTTGAGCCACAGTGCCACTTCTGGTTTTCTAGTGTTTTATTGGAGATAAGAGTCTCACAGACTTTCCTGCCCAGGCTGGCTTTGAACCATGATCCTCAGATCTCAGCCTCCTGAGTAGCTAGGATTACAGGGGTGAGCCACCAGTGCCCGGCTCAATCCATTTTTCTATAAGGACATTTCTAAATATTGTGGCTTTGACATCATCACCTCAGAGGGAGCATCTCTGAGGATCTTGGTTCACAGACAGCCTGAGCAAGAAACTCCATGAAACTCTTATCTCCAATAAGCCACCAGAAAACTGGTAGTGGCACTGTGGCTTAAAGTGATAGAGTGCTAGTCTTAAGTGAAAAAGCTCAAGGACAACACCCAAGCCCTTAGTTCAAGCCCCATGACTGACCAAAAAAAAAAAAGGGATATTGACTTGACTTAATGACAATGATGATGGTGATAAATGATAAAAGTGGCAACTGTCACCTACTGGAACCTTCCGTAGGCCAGGCATATATATAGGACACAGATTATCCCAGGCTGACAAGGGCCTTAGAGACCACTGCATCTGCAACACACAGAGCAGGAACATAAGAGATCTCAGGTATCTTGTCCAAAGTAGGAAGTCTACAAAACATCAGAAGCAGGACCTAAACCCAAGCAGCAGTTTATATCCAGAGCTGGTGCTTTAAATAACTATTGCATTCTACTTACCTATCAAATCCCCTTCATGGAAGTACATACAGCAGGTAAGTAAAGAGATGTCACCAGGAGATGCTGAGCTAATGTCCCAACCCAGGGGTACAGACCACACAGGCAACTATTCCAGTTGTTCTCCTGCCTACTTTGCATAGCAGTACATCCTTATAACGAAGCCTTCGTTCTTCATTCTATCCAGATTTCCTCCATTTAAACAATTAGATTAATACTACAATAGGAAAAAAAATCGGAAGTGCAGAAGAAAAAGACAGTAAGAGAAGAAACATGAGCCATGAATAAAAAGTTAAGTAGATGGTGCAAGTGGATCTAGAATGTAGGTTAGAATTCTGTTCACTGAAGAATAAATGTTGGAACTACAATGTGTTAAGTTGTAACTGACATGACCTGTTCTATGAGGGGAGAGCAAGAGGAAGGAAGGGAAGTTGAAGCAGCAGACACTGTGCCAGGCCTGGGTCATCTGAACACATACAGTCAACATAACATGAAGAAACAAAACAAGATGCCCTCTGTAGGACTCACACTTGCTCTGACAGCCATAACCGAACCAACTCATTCTAGTACAATAAAATGTTCTTATTAGCTACTCAGGAGGCTGAGGTCTGAGAAAGTGCTGTAAAGCCAGCCCAGCAGGAAAGTCTGTGAGACTCTTGTCTCCAATTACTCACCAAAAAGCCAGTAGAACTGTGGCTCAAGTGGTATGGCACTAGTTTTAAGCAAAAAAAAAAGCTCGAGGACAGCACCCAGGCCCTGACTTTAAGCCCCAGTACTGCATACACATGCACACACAAAAGGCTCTTATCTTAAAACAAATTTGAAAGCTTTTTTTTTTGTCAGTTGTGGGGCTCGAACTCTGGGCTTGGGTGCTATCCTGTGCTCTTCAGCTCAAAGCTGGTGCTCTACCACATGAGCCACAGCAACATTCTTGTTTTCTAGTGGTTTATTGGAGATAAAAGTCTCACAGACTTTCCTGCCCGGGCTGGATTTGAACCTTGATCCTCAGATCTCAGCCTCCTGAGTAGCTAGGATTACAGGCATGAGCCACTAGTGCCCAGCTTGAAACAAAACAAAACAAACTACACAAACCTTAAAATATTGTTCAAGTGCTGAGCATAGTGATGCCTACCTACAGTCTCACACTCTGGAGGTTGAAGCAGGTAGATCACAAGTAATCTTCCTCATGAGACCCTGTGTCAAAACCAAAGCGCAAGGCCCTGGGTTTGATAAGGACATTTCCTCACAAAGCAGGGACACCAACCTATATGGCAGCCCTTGTATTCCCAGGCCATGACTGATGGTGGCACTGCTTGGACCATGTAGGTTTGCATCATTAGTAGTTGTTAATGACGGTTTGCATTACAACAAAGGTCTACAAAGCACAGTGATTTATTTGGTCCTAGGTGTCTTCCTAGAACCACTTTGCCGGATCGGATACACTCAAGTCAGGGTCAATTTCAAGGAGAAGTTGGGCCCTGGGGTTTGTAGAGCTGCTACAAAAGTACCGTGTTCCATCCTCTCTTCTATTCATTTTTTCAATTTCTATGCTATGTCTGTTGTTTCTTTCAAGTAAATACTACAAAGTCCTCATGGCAACGTAACAATTATTTATGATAAGTGTCATAGTTTCCTAAGTATTGCTCCCTTCTAGGCATCTAGGTTACAAGCCCTAAAAGTAAAAGAACCATTGTTCTCTACTATATCTGGCACATTTAAGAATCTAGGAACTTGTAGGCATGGATGGGGATGGGGGGAAAGCAAAGGAAAGGGTGACATTGTCCAAAAAGAATTGTACTCATGGGGCTGGGAAGGTGGCTCAGTGGTAGAGTGCTTGCCTTGAATGCATGAAGCCCGGGTTTGATTCCTCAGCACCACATAAGCAGAAAAAAGCCAGAAGTGGTGCTGTGGCTCAAGTGGTAGAGCGCTAGCCTTGAGCTGAAGAGCTGAGAGACAGCTCCTAGGCCCAGAGTTCAGGTCCCACGACCAGCAAAAAAAAAAAAAAGAATTGTACTCCTTACCTGACAATGAAATGGTAACCCCTCTGTTCATAATAAAAATAAAATTGTTTTAAAAAATAGTTTAGGGGGCTGGGAAGGTAGCTCAGCGGTAGAGTGCTTGCCTCGCAAGCATGAGGCCCTGGGTTTGATTCCTCAGCACCACATAAACAGAAATGGCCAGAAGTGGTGCTGTGGCTCAGGTGGTAGAACACTAGCCTTGAGCTGAAGAGCTGAGGGACAGTGCTAGGCCTATAGTTCAAGCCCCACAACTGACCAAGAAAAGAAGTTTAGGATCTACATCTGAAAACCTTTTTTTTTTTTTGTGGGGGGGGGGGAATGCAGAGTGGGGGGGGGGGCAGTCATAGGGCTTAAACTCTGGGCCTGGGCTTGAGCTTTTCAGCTCAAAGAGAGCACTCTACCACTTAAGTCACAGCACCACTTCCAGTTTTCTAGTAGTTAACTGAGGATGAAAGTCTCACAGACTTTCCTGCTCAGGCTGGCTTTAAACTGTGATCCTCAGATCTCAGCCTTCTGAGTTGCTAGGATTACAGGCATGAGCTACCAGTGCCCAAGTTTTTTTTGTTTTTGTTTTTTTTACTAAGATGCCTCCAAATTACCAAGGCCCTGGGTTTGAAAGACATGCCAAGGTGTCAGTCAGGTAATTATCCAACCAAGGGCCACAAGTCCCTGAAGCTGTGTAGTGGCCTCTTCTGCTGCTAAAGTAAAATCTGCCTCCTGTTGTTTGCTTGCACTTACCCAAGCTCTGCCTGCAGCCATGGGAAATAAGTCAGAGCAACACAACAGCATCCACATACTGAAGGCAGTAACCACGCCGTCCATTTCCTGTCATTCCAGCCCGCCAGTCCCCAGCGTCTATCCCTGCCCCACACAGCAGAAAGGATGGGAATGCTCACCACACTTCACCATCCCTACTTCATAGCACTTCCGCAGGCGGCAGGCCTGGCAGCTTTTACGCCGGTTCTTATCTATGGTACATTGATTTGTAGCTGGGCAAATATAATCATTATGGCCTAAAGCAGACAATAAAAACAAACAAAAAATAAGATCATTGTTGCAATACTTCAGTGAAATCTCTTACAGTTCAATAATACTGACAACACTACCCAGGTGAGAGTAGGAAATAGGTACAGGTACAACCAAAGTTATTAAGTTATAAAATATCAAATATTGAAATTATTTTTAATTCACAAAAACTCACATTTGAAGCAATCTATTACCCCCCCCCCATATACCCAACCCACTCTCTCAAACACACACTGAACCTTGGAACTGCTCATTAAGTACAAGTGTCAAATGGGTCATAGTGAAATGTCTATCAGGTCATCTCTGCAAAATTGTTGGAAGGCAGAAGTTGAAAATTAAAGAAGCAGAAAGCAATGGTCCTGTACCTTGAATGCTTCTTTTAAAAAAAGCCTTACATCCTTCACATGACCAGACTCCGTAGTGATACCCAGATGCGTAATCGCTGCACACCGCACAAAAGTGAGCATCCCTCTTTGAGCTTGAACTGGAAACAGGACTGGTGCAGCTGCTCCCACTAACCTTCCTTTTTAGCGTCTCTCTGGAAGCAAAGGAAATGTCCATTGTAAAAGACTTAAACAAGGTGTCAGTGGTTCATGCCTGTAATCCTAGCCACTCAGGAGGCTGAGATCTAAGAATCAGAGTTCTAAGCCAGCCCAGGAAGGAAAGCCTGTGAGATATCTTATCTCCAATAAACTACCCAGAAAAAGCCAGAAGTAGTTCTGTGACTCGAGTGGCAAAGCACTAGCCTTGGAACACAAAGAGGCTTACAGACAGTACCCAGGACTTTAGTTCAAGCCCTAGGACTGGCAAAAAAAAAAACCCAAAACTTAAATGGGAAAGGAAAGGTTAGGAGACTGACTCAAATGGTAGAGCACTTGACTAGCAAGCATGAAAGCAATCCTCAGATCTCAGCCTCCTGAATAGCTCAGATTATAATCTGAGCTATTTCATATATATATATATATATATATATATATATATGGGCATGAGGCACCAGTTTCCAGCTTTGGAATGCTATATTTGAATAGTTTCTCAGTGATCCTTACAAGGTGCTATTTTAGTTCATTATTTTTGAAGGTGTGTGTGTGTGTGTGTGTGTGTGTGTGTGTGTGTGTTTTACCAATTATCTCTTCAGACTTCATTGTTAGTACTTCATTTAAGTTGGAATACTACATAGCTACTTTCATTCTGGAAATAGCTTGTCATGAACACTAAATTGTCATTTCATAATAGCACTCTAAGCTGAAAGTAAACATTTATTTTTCAAACCCAAACGCTTTCATCAAGAGCAAATTGGGAGTTTATTGCATAAAAACAGTAGTCATGATTTTGAACTCTTCCCACAACATCCATTCATAAGCACAACTTGGCAGTAATAGGTTTTAAGGATTGGGTGCGGGGCCTCATGCTGGCTAGGCAGTGCTCTATCACATGAGCCACCCTACCAGTCCCTTTTTGTTTTGAATTGATTATTTTCTGGATGGATCTGGCTTTAAAACTGGCGAGCCTGGGATCTGATCCTCCTACTTGTAATTTCCTCATGTCACCAAAGATGATGGGCATGAACCCATATACCCAGCCAATAGTTGAGAGCCTCACAAAATGTTATGCCCAGGCTGGCCTCAAACCACAATCCTCCAATGTCTGCCTCCCAAGTAGCTAGAACCATAGTCTTGAGCCACCCTGGCCAGCTAGCATAATTTCTTAATAAGAAGGAGAATATCAGAATGGAACAGAGCATCCTGTGTCTTGGATGCTATAAGTATGTAAGTAATCTAGCCGACTAACAAATAAAGACATCATACCATACACATCCTCCTTCTCAATGGCTCATAAAGTGAATTGAACAGTGCTCTTGAATGACGATTCCAAAGGAATACGTACCTGTTTAAAGGTAAGGTGTGCTCTAGTGCTCTTGCTTCACACCAAGGACTCTTCTGAGGCTCTGCATACAGAAGCGACGACTGGCAATGGATCGCCAAAGGAGACAGATGTCCAGGAGCTGACCACAGCACATCTGGGCTTGTGGTCTGTCGACTAGGCCCACCATCCAAGTTATTAGCATTGCCAGGAAGACTGTAGTTCACCAGAGCTGGGCTATAGAATGTCATGGCTGAGTATTCATGGCGGCTCTCTACATAGGAGGAAGGAATATAAAGGGGGCCATGCTCCAGGGGTAGGACAGGCTGACTGCAGTTGAAAGAGGTGGGAGAGTGAAGGCTAGACGGTGAGTTTTTGATATCCATGTCTTGAACAGGTAACAGCTGAGAAAACTCCTTGTGAGAAGAGGCACAAATGGACATTCTAATGGTCTCAGAACCGCATGAGTAGGTGAAGTGCCTATAAAGAAGAAACATCCTGGTAACTTCACTAGCCCTATAGGAATAACTGTTTAAAGAGCTATAGCTGGCCGGGTAGCAGTGGCTCACACCTGTAATTCTAACTACTCAGGAGGCTGAGATCTGAGGATTGCAGTTCAAAGCCAACCCAGGCAGGAAAGGCCCTGAGACTCTTATCTCTAATAAACCACCAGAAAACTGGAAGTGGCGCTGTGGCTCAAGTGGTAGAGTGTTCTCCTTGAGCTGAAGAGTTCAAGGACAGTGCCCAGGCCCCACAACCGACCAAAAAAAAAAAAAAAAAAGGAGCTATACCTGGATGTTGTGGTACATGCCTGTACATGCCTGTAATCTCAGTGCTCAGAAAACTGAGAAAGGAGGATCCTGAGTTTGAGGCCAACCTGGGCTGCTCAGTAAGACCTTGACTGAAAAAAAAAAATAATTTTGTTTTAAATACATGCCCATATTTGTATGGGATGACAAATACATCTGGAAACTTATAGATGAAAATATTAATCCCAGGGCTGGGAAGGTGGCTCAGTGGTAGAGCGCTTGCCTTGCATGCCTGAGGCCATGGGTTCGATTCCTCAGCACTACATAAGCAAAAAGAAAAAAGCCAGAAGTGGCGCTATGGCTCAAGTGGTAGAGCGCTAGCCTTGAATGAAGAGCTGAGGGACAGCACCCAGGCCCAGAGTTCAGGCCCCATGACCGGACCAAAACAAAAAGAAAAGAAAAGAAAATATTTTTTTAATAGCTGAGGTCTTTATTTCAATTTGTATGTACAGTAAAAGTGCTGCTGAGAGTCAGCAGCAAAGAAAAGAAAATACTAACCACCGAGGGGTGGAAGTGTGAGGCATGGGTAGCTCGCTTTCTCTTTCATTCACTTCTTTATTGCTTTGGACAGATAACTGCAAAATTTTTATGCCCAATAATTTATTATAAATATTCTTTAAAGTTGTACTGGGAGGCTGAAACAGGAGGATCATGAGTTTGCTAGAGGCAAGACACTGTCTCAAAAAAACAAACAAACATGCAGGGCATTGGTGGCTCATACCTGTAACCTTAGCTATTCAGGAGGCTGAGATCTGAGGATAGTGGTTCAAAGCCAGCGTAGGCAGGAAAGTCCATGAGACTCTTATCCCCAGTTAAGCACCAGAAAATGAGAAGTGGTGCTGTGTGGCTCAAGTGGTAGAGCACCAGCCTTGATCTGAAGAGCTGAGGAACAGCGCCCAAGCCCAGAGTTCAAGCCTTATGACCGACAAACAAACAAACAACAAGAGCTGGGCACTGGTGGCTCATGCCTGGAATCCTAGCTACTTAAGGAGGCTGAGATCTGACGACTGCAGTTCAAAGCCAGCCCAGGCAGGAAAGTCCGTAGACTCTTATCTCCAATTAGCCACCAGAAAACTGGAAGTGGAGCTGTGGCTCAAAATATCAGAGTGCTAGCCTTAAGCAAAGAAAGCTCAGGGCCAGAACCCAGATGCTGAGTTCAAGCCCCACAATCAACAACAACAACAAAAAAGAAAGAAAGAAAGAAAAAAGGAAGGAAGGAAGGAAGGAAAGAAGGAAGGAAGGAAGGAAGGAAGGAAGGAAGGAAGGAAGGAAGGAAGGAAGGAAGGAAGGAAGGAAGGAAGGAAGGAAGGAAATGAAATCAAAATCTTCAAATTCAAAAATACAGGAATACATTTAAGTGCCAGCAAATTCCTTTTTCTAGACCGTGATAAGCTCAATTGTAAGTTCTTATAAAAAAATAAACAAGAATTGCCAGGTAAACCATAAAAGGAAAGATCAGTGAACAGGGCTAGTATCCATTATAGTCAAATATATTGTAAATCTCTAATAATAAAAAAATTAGAAAATAATTTAAAATTATCACATGAGGCAACTTGATCATTATCAGTTACTTATAAACCAAATTGACTGAATTGAAGGTAACTTGCCACTTATCAATCTATTGCTTCTTGCTTTGCATGCACCTTCACTCTAGGTTCTGTGAATTCCTTCAAAGCTAAAATGACCTCAGTAGCAGGTGCTAGATTGAAAATTCAAATGGTAGGCAAAAATTCAAAACTCTGGTTGGCAAAGTAAAGGTGTGACAACTTATACTGGGCATGGAACTCTCTCCTATAATGATCGTGAACGTCCAAAGGAAACAATCCCATTGGCCTTTGGAAATAGATAACAAAGCTCCATGTGTTTTTGCTCTGGGGATTATGAGTCTTTCTTAGAAAAAGAATTCTTCGTTACTGTTGCAAATGACAGTCACATTCGTTGCTTACTCTGAGAAACTGGGAAGTAAAGGAAATGACTTGAGCTAGAGGCATGGCTCCTCTGTGGAGCAGCAACTCAAGGAGGCTGAGATCTGAGGACCACAAATGAGAAAACAAGGCCCTGAAGCCAAACGCCAGTACTGAAAGAAAAAAAAAATCAGCCCATTCCCTGCCTTTTTGAGGAAATTTCTATTTTATCCCAAGGTCAAAAAAAAACCTCTTCTTCACAAAAGAATGTAAAACTGGTAAGAACCAATGAGTCAAAGTATTACAATTATTGAGTCTAGATAGCAGGAATCGAAATGTAGTGATGCGAATCTTTCAACTGTTGTGTAAATTTGAATTTTTTGGTTAAAAGTATTAAAGAAAAAAAAGCATAAAGTAATACCAGAGCCAATGGCACATACCTGCAGTCCCAGCAATTGAAAGGTAGAGGCAGGAATATCTTGAGTATGTGGTAGCCTGAACTACGTAATAAAACCTTGTCTCAAAATAATAATGATGGGTTGGGAATATGGCTTAGTGGTAGAGTGCTTGCCTAGCATGCATGAAGCCCTGGGTTCAATTCCTCAGTACCACATAAAAAAAAAAAAAAAAAAAAGCTGAGTTCAAGCCCAGGGACTGGCAAAAAACAAAACTAAAAAACAAAATAATAATGATGCCAGGCTTCAGTGGCTTACACCTGTAATCTTAACAACTCCAGAAGCTAAGATCTGAGGATCCTAGCTCGAATCCAATCAGGGCAGGAAAGTCTGAATCTCTTATCTCCAATGAACCACCAAAAAAGCAGAAAGCGGAACTATGGCTAGGGTGATAGAGAGCTAGCCTTGAGCAAAAAAGCTCAAGGACAGCACCCAGGCTCTGAGTTCAAGCCCCAGAACTGGCACACACACTACTCACACACATATACACAAACACATAGTAGTAGTAGTAGTAGTAGTAGTAAGCTGAGCATCAGTGGCTCATGCTCGTAAGGAAACCAAGATGTAAGGACTATGATGGACTATGATTTGAAGCCAGAAAAGTCTGAAGACTTCATCTCCAATAAACCAGCAAAACATTAAATGCCAGCTGTGCTTAACCGAACAGGAAGGCTGAGCAAAAAGCTCAAGGCCCTGGGTTTGACAAAAGCAAACAAAACAACTAGCTCCATCCAATCTGCACTGTTTCCCACCAACCTCTCTAAAAATAACACCACTTCCTTTAAGGCATTCTACTACATTGCCTAAACTCTCATTCATTCTAACCAGCTCTTCCCACGGAAAACCTGCTGTGTCCATAAGAAATAAGCACTTCACTTGCAGTAGCTTTAAATCACTTAGAAACAAAATCCTCTTTATTGAATTAGAGATATACCAAATCCTTCCTGGAAATGGTAGAAGTGGGTAGGAAAGTACGAAGTAAAACTAGAGTTTAAGTTCTCTGAAGGCATATGCAACTCTTCCTTCCTTTTGTGTATGTGCATGTGTGCATGCATGTGCACACACACACACACACCAGTACTGGGGCTTGAACTTTAAGGCCTCACACTGTCACTTGGTTTTTTCTACTCACTGGTGGTGCTCTACCACTTGAGCCATATCTCCACTTCCAGCTTTTTGCTGATTAATTGGAAGGAATTGTCCTTTGAATTTGTCTGCCTGGACTGGCTTCAAAGCAGCCACTGATGCTCGGCTTATATGCAATTTCTTATCCACCTTCCACTACAACTCAAGAAATATTTGTGATAGAGAAAGAATATTAGATATAAGAATAACAGAAAGAATATCAAATATAAGCATAAAATATAAGCTTTGGCAGACGTGGTATGGGGCTGAAGAAAGGGAGGCTCAGGGAAGCCTGCCTTCAGAAAGCTTCTGTGCCCAGCATCCAGACAGGATTGTCTGTCACTGGCACAAGGAAAAATCCAAATTCAAATTCTGAAACACAGCTTCTCCTCTAGAGACCTCATAAAAATGGATTACCCACTATTCATCATTTCATCGCCAGCTTAGCTCACTTAGCTTAAAGTCCTCAAGTTTCACCCATGTCATAGCATCCGAATTACTTTAAAAAAAAAAAAAAAAAAGGCTGAATAAGCCAAACACTTGGTGACTCACATCTGTAATCCTAGCTATTCAGGAGGCTGAGATCCAAGGATTTTGATTCAAAGCCAAACCACGTAGGGAAGTCCGTGAGACTCTTATCTCTATTAAACCTGTCAGAAAGAAAAGCCACAGTGGGGCTGTAACTCAAGTGGTAGAGCATTAGCCCTGAACACAAAAGCTCAGGAACAGAGTCCAAGTCCAGTATTCAAGGATCTACACAGACAGACAGACAGACAGATAGGTAGGTAGATGGATGGATGGATGTTGGTAGCTCACACCCGCAACCCTAGCTACTAAGGAGGCTGAGATCTGAGAATCACAGTTCAAAGACAGCCCGGGCAGGAAAACTCCATGAGACTCTTATTTCCAATAAAGCACTCAGAAAACCGGAAGTGGCACTGTGGCTCAAGCCTTGAGCTGAAGAGATCAGGGACAATGCCCAGGCCCAGATTTCAAGCCCCACAACCAACAAAAATAAATAAATAAGTAAATAAATAGCTCACACCTGTAATCCTAGCTACTCAGGAGGCAGACAAGCCTGAAAGACTCTGTAATTACCCACCAAAAAAGCCAGAAGTGGAGCTGGACTCAAGTGGTAAAACATTAGCTTTGAATAACAAAGTTCAGGGACAGAGCCTAAGTTCTGAGTTCAGGCCCCAGGACTAGCATTAAAAAAAAAAACTGAATAATATTCCATTGTATGCACAGACCATATTGGATTGATCAAGTAAACATTTTCTGCAGAGATGTTTGAAAACAGTTCCAGATCCACAGAAATGACTGGGTTAGAGTAGCTAAATATCAAAATGACTGCCAGAGTTGGTAATTCATTCATTGGTAACAATTAAATAGCAGCAATTAAATAACAGTATGGTTAATAGGCATTTATGCCTCAATCTGTCTGGAAAACACTTCTCCTATTTCAATCCACCTACATGCACACCTGTTCACAAAGCAGGTGATTTATGCCTTCAATGTTATACCTTAATAATATTTTGGCTCATTGTTGTTATTCTATTGTCTGAGCATCTCTGAAGTAGACAAACATTTAACCAAAGCACATTTAAAAGTGCTTGACGGCTCATAGAATTCACAAACTTTATAGACCAGGAAAATGACAATTTGCCTTGTGAAGGTTACTAAGTATCACTATTCCACAATACTGTGAAATATGTGAAATTTATGTATTCACCTAATCTCAATTTAAAAAAAGAAGAAGAAAAGAGAAGTGAGAGAAGGGGTAGGTTTGGAGGGATGGGTGACAATGTTATCAGACACTTTGTATTCATACACTATTTTGTAGGATGGGAACTTCTTTGTACAACCACTTAAAGATAGCAACTTTTTTTTTTTAAAGTGCTTGACGGACAGAACCCAAACATTATTATAGCTGTCTTGTGTCACACACTGGCATATGGCCAATCAACTTCTCTAGCCTTTCTTTACATCAAAATGATTATTGTATCAGACAACTGCACAGACACTAAAAAGCAAGCTTGTATTTGGTTGAGTATCTTCTGGAAGTCTCCAGATTCATGGGCCTACTATCTGTCAGTGGCCGCTTAGATCATTAGTCACTTGGAGGCCGATGCAAAGAATTTTTCTTCCTGCCATACCACAGCCCAGGATGAAGAACTTAACCCATTAATAGACAGAACAGGCTGAGTAAGGGAACCTTCTCCATGACAGGTCCACAAAATGGAACAACTCCTTGCCAGCACCTGGTGAAAGTACTCGTAAAGAGTTTCATTGTCGTACCAGACACAAGCCAGTGCAAGACTGAGGATTCTGACTAAAAGAACTACTCTTGCATCACCTATAATCCTAGCTACTCAGGAGGCTGAGATCAGATTATTGCAGTTAAAAGCCAGCCTAGGGGCTGGGAAGATGGCTCAGTGGTAGAGTGCTTGCCTTGCATGCCTGAGGCCCTGGGTTCGATTCCTCAGCACCACATAAGCAAAATGAAAAAAAAAAAAAAGCCAGAAGTGGCGCTGTGGCTCAAGTGGTAGAGCGCTAGCCTTGAGCTGAAGAGCTGAGGGACAGCGCCCAGGCCCAGAGTTCAGGCCCCATGACTGGACCCCCAAAAAAAAAAAAGCCAGCCTAAGCAGAAAAGTCTGTAAGATTCTTATCTCCAATAAATTACTCAGAAAGGACCAGAAGTGGCACTGTGGTTCCTGTAGTATATATACATAAAATCCACAAGGATGTTTGATGCATATATATATATATATATATATAATTGTATATGCACTTACCTAGCAACCATAAGCTTTTTGTTTAAGTGGGGCTTGAACTCAGGGCCTGGGCACTGTCTCTGAGCTTTTTCGCTCAAGGCTAGTGCTCTACCACTTTGAAACACAGCACCACTTCTGATTTTCTGAAGTCTCAAGGACTTTCCTGCCTAGGCTGGCTTAGAACCACAATCCTCAGGTCTCAGCTTCCTGAGGATTACAGGCATGAGTCACCAGCACCTGGCAATAATAATCTTTTAATGTGTCTTTTTCAAAACAAAATATTAAATCCAGGCCTCAGTTTAATAATAGGAATAAAGCGGCTGGGAAGGTGGCTCAGTGGTAGAGCGCTTGCCTTGCATGCATGAGGCGCTGGGTTCGATTCCTCAGCACCACATAAGCAAAAAGAAAAAAGCCAGAAGTGGCACTGTGGCTCAAGTGGTAGAGCGCTAGCCTTGAGCTGAAAAGCTGAGGGACAGTGCCCAGGGCCAGAGTTCAGGCCCCATGACTAGACCCTCCAAAAAAACCAAACAAACAAACAAATAATAGGAATAAGGAAAAATTACTCAAAAAACCCACAGAACTGATCAAGTAATAATTGATTTTACAAGCAACTTTTTAGAACATGCTCATACATCTTCCTAAATGAGTGAAGCCTAATTCCCTTTGTGTCCTAATTCATAGAATGGTATATCTAAAAAGGCCGATTTTAACTATAGGTCATAAAGCTAAAACAACATGCTAGGCATTGACTTATGAAGTTCAACATTCAAACGCAGGGTTCTCCAAGATTCTAGATATAATCATCAAGTAAAATAATGTGGTTAGCCCTCAGTATTTTATGTAATACTTTTCTTATCTATTCTGCAAAATGACTTAAAACATCAAAAATTGTCACATGGTATAGTTTAAATCATTACTTGTTTGGATACATGTTTATAGAAAATTGTAGTCATTTCTTGTTGTACCGAGGTTTGAACTCAGATCTTTACCATTTGCTAGGCAGGCCCTGTACCACTTGAGCCACACTTTCAGTCTCAGTTTGTTATTCTTTAAGAGAGGCACAGTAGGGGGGAGGATGGGATGGGAAGGGGAAACAAAGGAGGAGGCTACAATGCTTACATTAGTTAAACAGAGGAGGCTTTCATTGTTACATTTCTCTGCATTTCTACTCTCCCTTTCCCTCTTCCCAAAACAATTTCAACAGGTTTCACTTCTATTTTCACAGTTGCAAACATGCTATTTCCATTCTATTCATCCTCTTTCATCTTCCTTATTAACCCAGCCTCCTGTCTAGTACCCCCACCCTCCTACACACAGAACCCCTTTCCCTTCCCCACTCCCCCATACCCCAATGATCAACAGTTTTCATTGAGGGTTTTATGCTGCTTTCATAAAAAGGGACATAATAACTACTCAATGTCGATTCTATCTGTATAGGTTGAAGTTACTGCTGTCACCTTTCCTATATGGTATATTAACCTTGAGAAGTGTGAAAAAATGGTCAAAGTCATTCCGTTTCCACATTTAGTTCTGTTTTTAATTGACTTCAAAGATTCCTTAGGCCTTGATGAAGATGTAAGTGTTAGAGAAGACAGCTTCTGAAATAGGAATGCTTCAGGTTCACCTTTGTAAGATAATGCTGGAACCTAGAATGGAAGCCTAACGATTAAACTTTCCCAGCTTTCATTCCATTGATGAACACCTACAGCATTTCACCTTCTCCAGAACGCATGGGAAAGCGCAGAGTTTTGTAGGAAGAGAAAAAAAATCAATGCGTTCTTGTCATACTCAAATAGATTCACTTTTTTACATACACACACACTCTCTGCCCATACACACACGCACACACACCCTCTCCCCATACACACACACACTCTCCCCATACACACACGCACACACACACTCTCCCCATACACACACACACTCTCCCCATACACACACGCACACACACACTCTCCCCATACACACACACACTCTCCCCATACACACACGCACACACACACTCTCCCCATACACACACGCACACACACTCTCCCCATACACACACACACTCTCCTCATACACACACACTCTCCCCATACACACACACACACACTCATACACACACACACTCTCCTCATACACACATACTCTCCCCATACACACACACACACTCTCCTCATACACACACACACTCTCCTCATACACACACACACTCTCCCCATACACACACACGCACACACACTCTCCCCATACACACACATGCACACAACTCTCCCCATACACACACGCACACACACACTCTCCCCATACACACACATGCACACACACTCTCCCCATACACACACACACACTCTCCTCATACACACACACTCTCCCCATACACACACACACTCATACACACACACACTCTCCTCATACACACATACTCTCCCCATACACACACACACACTCTCCTCATACACACACACTCTCCTCATACACACACACACTCTCCCCATACACACACATGCACACACACTCTCCCCATACACACACGCACACACACACTCTCCCCATACACACACATGCACACACACTCTCCCCATACACACACGCACACACACACTCTCCCCATACACACACACTCTCCCCATACACACACACACTCTCCTCATACACACACACACTCTCATACACACACACACTCTCCCCATACACACACTCTCCTCATACACACACACACTCTCCCCATACACACACACGCACACACACTCTCCCCATACACACACATGCACACAACTCTCCCCATACACACACGCGCGCACACACTCTCCCCATACACACACGCACACACACACTCTCCCCATACACACACACGCATACACACTCTCCCCATACACACACGCACACACGCACTCTCCCCATACACACACACTCATACACACACACACTCTCCTCATACACACATACTCTCCCCATACACACACACACACTCTCCTCATACACACACACTCTCCTCATACACACACACACTCTCCCCATACACACACATGCACACACACTCTCCCCATACACACACGCACACACACACTCTCCCCATACACACACGCACACACACACTCTCCCCATACACACACATGCACACACACTCTCCCCATACACACACGCACACACACACTCTCCCCATACACACACACACACTCTCCTCATACACACACACACTCTCCCCATACACACACACACTCTCCTCATACACACACACACTCTCCTCATACACACACACACTCTCATACACACACACACTCTCCCCATACACACACTCTCCTCATACACACACACACTCTCCCCATACACACACACGCACACACACTCTCCCCATACACACACATGCACACAACTCTCCCCATACACACACGCGCGCACACACTCTCCCCATACACACACGCACACACACACTCTCCCCATACACACACACGCATACACACTCTCCCCATACACACACGCACACACGCACTCTCCCCATACACACACGCACACACGCACTCTCCCCATACACACACGCACACACGCACTCTCCCCATACACACACGCGCACACACACTCTCCCCATATACACACATGCACACACACTCTCCCCATACACACACACGCACATGCTCCCCATACACACACGCACACACGCACTCTCCCCATATACACACATGCACACACACTCTCCCCATACACACACATGCACACACACACCCTCTCCACACACACACTCTCCACACACACACCCTCTCCACACACACGCACACACGCACACATGCACACACACACACCCTCTCCCCACACACACACCCTCTCCCCTCTACACACTCTCCACACACGCACACACACACACGCACACATGCACACACATACACCCTCTCCCCACACACACACCCTCTCCACACACGCACCCTCTCCACACACGCACCCTCTCCACACACGCACACTCTCCCCACACGCACACCCTCTCCACACACGCACACTCTCCACACACACACACCCTCTCCTCTCCACACACGCGCACACGCGCACACGCACACTCTTCTGCCCAGCGTCGTGTGCAGGAACACACGCCTCTGCGGAACGGGGAGGCTGTGGTCCCCTTCCTCACCTGCGCGCAACTCTACTCCGGATCGGAGTTCGGGTGTGCGAACACAGCGCGCTCCCCTGACGCGCTGTCGATCCGACGAGGACGGGGAGACGGCCGTGGCTTTCTCGTCAGCACGTCGGGAGCCGGCGGGTGTGCGTGGAACTCTCCGGAGGCCGCTTCTCCTCAGCGCCCCCGGCCCCCGCGCCCGGGCGGCGCGGCCTGCCCCGCGCTCCGGGAAACGCCCGGCCCGGCGCGGCGCGGCGCGGAGCGGCTCGCCAGCCCCACGCCCGGCCCCGCCGCCCGCGCGCACCCTCGCGGGGAGCCGCCGGGGACGCCGCGGCGGGTCGGTCTCGCTCTTTTTAAGGAGACCGCTCTGGGAGCGCGCCGCGGGGCCCTCTCCCCCCGCCCGGCGGCGCGGGGGCCCGTCCCGCCGCCCCTTCCTCTCACCGTCCCCCCGACGACGCACCGAGCCGGCCGGCAGTCCGCCCGGGGCCGAGGGACGCCTACCTGCCGAGGGACGGCGCCGGGCGCAGCCCCGCGCGGCGCAGGCGTCGGGGTGCCGGGGACCCGCCGGCTCCTCCTGGTCGTGGTCCCGGGACGCCGAAGGGGTGATTCTCCGAGCCTGAGCGCAGGGAGGGGAGGGAGGACCAAGCCGCCGCCGAGATCACCCCGACTTCACCGCGAGCTTCTGGCTTTTAAAGACCGGCAAGAAGGTGGGGAGCGCAGGGGTTTCGAGGCGAGCCCACGTGACTCGGGAGGACCCGGGTGGAAGGGCTGGCGCCCGGGCAGCGGCTCTGGGCCTCGGCGTCCCCCCGTGTGAGGAGACCTCTCCTCACCCCACCCCGGTCTCCAACGCAGAAGGCCTGAGAGCGAGCATTCGGAGCCAGGGCCCGGCCGATGCTGGGATCGGTTCTGCACGGAGGTAGGGGCGGCGGCGAACACTAGACGCACACCTCCCCAGCCCCGGTGGGGACCATCGCGAGTCCCGGGGCGCCTCGGAGGGAAGCGGGGCGGCCCAGAGCGCCCCCCGCCCGCCCCGGCGCGGACGTGAATGGGCGCCCACACAACCAAGAAAGTAGAGGGGCTGTGGAGGGGCCCCGCCCACCTGCGCCCCCCCAGAGGCAGGGCCTCCCCCCTCCCCACGCCGCCCGGGGCGGGGGCTGGCGATGGGGCGCGGGTCCCCCTCCCCGCTCCCGCCCCCCGAAGCGGGGCTCTGGGGCTCGCGGCGCCGGGGTCGCGCGAGCGAGGCCTCTGGCGCCCCCTGGCGGCCGCGCCGCGCCCTCCCGGGCACGGTCTTCGCTCAGGCGGGGAGCCTGATTCTTCTCAGGGTGCATGCCAGGCACCGTTGGTAAAATCATGGGGAGCAGAAGAGGGGCTGGCGCAACCCACCGTGTGAAAATCCATGTGAAAAAGAGACGAGCCGGGCGCCCCTGGCTCACGCCTGGAATCCTAGCTACTCGGGAGGCTGAGAGCTGAGGATCGCGGTTCAAAGCCAGCCCGGGCAGGAAAGTCCGTGAGACTCTTATCTCCAATAAACCACTAGAAAACCGGAAGTGGCTCAAGCGGTAGAGCTTGCGACCGACATAAAAAAAAAGAATATGAAGTCCTGAGTTCAAGCCCCAATACAATCACACAGACACACAGACACACACAAGATAGTGTTTGATTAAAGGCAACCGCCATCTACCAATTATCTGCACTGTGTTAAGCACTCACACAGCATCTTAATCAATCCTCATGCCAGTTCAGAGATGGATATTTACTCGCTTTTCAGGCGAGGGAAACTGAGGCTCACGCTGCTTATTTCTGATACCTGAAGCTACATAGTAAGAAAGGAAGCCAGTAGAAACAACAGCTGCATAGACAGCCATTACTTATTGAACATTTAATCATGTCCTGCTGTGTGTGTGTCATTGTGTATACAACAAGCCTAAAAGGTAAATTCATTCATTATTCCCATTTTGTGTCTGAGAAAATAGATGTTTAGAAGGCTAAGTGACTTCGCTAAAATCACCTGGCCTATCAGTAGCTGAAAGGGACTTGAACCCAGGACAGAGTTCAAGGTCCTGTTTAAATGCATTTCGTGCCTATAGTTGATCAGAAACAACGATGACTGTTTGCCATGGGGCATCCTACAGAAGATATTCAATTCATGAGAACACCATGCTGTCTTTTTAAAGACCCACAAACATCCACCTTTTGCTGCTTATTACACAAGAAAAACGTATTGCAGGGCTGGGAAGGTGGCTCAGTGGTAGAGTGCTTGCACTGCACGCATGAAGCCCTGGGTTCCATTTCTCAGTACCAAATACACAGAAAAGGCTGGAAGTGGCATTGTGGCTCAAGTGGGTAGAGTGCTAGCCTTGAACAAAAGAAGCTCAGGAAGGAAGAAAGGGAGGAAGGAAGGGAGGAGGGAGGGAGGGAGGGAGGGAGGAGAGGGGAGAGAGAGAGAAAGAGAGAGAGAGATCATATTGCAGGAAAACTTAAGCAAAGAGAATGAATAGTAGTGAGTAGATCTCTTTCTCACACCCTTGTCTGTCAAGGAAAGAAAAATACCTATGGAAGGAAGCTTGGCTGATGGAGACAGTGGTCATTTCAAATCCACTTGAACCATCATTAAGCTAAAAGCAGGATTCTTGTGACAGTGAATAACAATGGCCAGAGCACATCAGCCCCGTGGGACGCGCACATGGCCTCCCCACAATGACAGTGGTGGTCAATTCGCTGTCCACACTGGCTGCACTGCGGTGGTACAATCCGTGTACATTCAACTTGGAAGACAGAGGAAAGGGGCAGAGGAAGATTTTCTGTAAGAAGGAAACCAACAAGCCAGGTGCCAGCAGCTCAAACCTGTAGCCCCAGCTATTTGGGAGGCTGAGATCTGAGATCTGGTTTGAGGTCAACTGGTGCAGACAAACCTGAGAGACTCTTACATCCAACTATCCATCACAAATTGGAAAGCATGGTTCAAATGGTAGAACACCAGCCTTGAAAGAAAAAAAGCCAAGCCAGAGATTGAGGCCCTGAGTTCAAGCCCCATTATCAGCATACCTGCACGCACGCGCTCGCACGTGCATGCACGTGCACACACACACACACACACACAGATAAACCAAAATGAGGCTAAACAAAAAAAAAAAAACTGCAACAAAGGCAAGAAAGGAAAAACTGGTGAGAATAAAGAAAGGGGAGGAGAAATCTAAAAATGACCGTTGGAATGATTGGAATGGTGTCTTAGCAAAGCACACCTTTGGATTATTGCTCTGTCTCCTCTTGAGCCGGAGGCCAACTACTACAGAATATGAAATCAACACACTTTCACAGTGAGTATGCATTGGTCTATTTTTTACTTATTTTCGTCAGTTGTGGGGCTTGAACTGGGGGCCTGGGCACTGTCCCTCAGCTCTTCACTTCAAGGCAAGTGCTCTACCACTTGAGCCACAATGCCACTTCTGGTTTTCTGGTGGCTTATTGGAGATAAGAGTCCATGGACTTTTCTGGCCAGGCTGGCTTTGAATGGCAATCCTCAGATCTCAGCCTCCTGAGTAGCCAGGATTACAGGCGTGAGCCACTGGCATCCAGCTGCATTGGTCTATTTTAAGGGAGGTGAGTGATGAAAGCCTGCATGTACAAAATAGTTATTAGTACCTACAGTGACACCTTGATTTGGTGGTGAATGAAAAACATGGGATTACTCATGCTGTAATCAGAGGTTCATCTGCACTACTCAGAAATCAGTTTATAAAATACTATTTGAGCCAGGGACTGGTGACCCATACCTGTAATCCTAGCTACTTGGGAGGCTGAGATCCGAGGATCACAGTTCAAAGCCAGCCCCGGCAGGAAAATCCATGAGACTCTTATCTCCAATTAACCACTAGAAAACCCTAAGTGGAGCTATAGCACAAAGTAGTAGAGCACCAGCCTTGAGCAAAAGAGCAGTTCAAGGCCCACAACTGACAAAAAATAAAAATAAATCATTGATAATTTGAAAGTTGAATTTTGGTACAGCTTTTTAGTACCTTGGAGCTCTTTAGTATTTTGTGGAAATAAAAATAAATGTATTGGGGGCTGGGAAGGTGGCTCAGTGGAAGAGCACTTGCCTTGCATGCCTGAGGCCCTGGGTTCGATTCCTCAGCACCACATAAGCAAAAAGAAAAAAGCCAGAAGTGGCGCTGTAGCTCAAGTGGTAGAGCGCTAGCCTTGAGCTGAAGAGCTGAGGGACAGCACCCAGGCCCAGAGTTCAGGCCCCATGACCGGACCCAAAAAGAAAGAAAGAAAGAAAAACAAATAGATTTAAAATAAATAAATAAATGTATTGCCAGGCGCTGGTGGGTCATACCTGTAATCCTGGATACTCAGGAGTCTGAGATGTGAGGATGGTGATTCAGAACCAGTCCAGGCAAAAAAAAAGTCTATGAGGAGCTATTCATCAGCAAGCCGCTGGAAGTACAGGTGTAGCTCAAGTAGTAGAGCACCAGTCTTAAGCAAAATAGTCAAATGAGTGAAGGCCTTAAGTTCAAGCCTCAATACACTCTCTTTCTCTCTCTTTTTTATGTCAGTCGTGGGTCTTGAACTTTGGGCCTGGGCGCTGTCCCTGAGCTCTTTGACTTAAGGCTAGCATTCTACCACTTGAGCCACAGCACCACTTTTGGTTTTCTGGTAGTTAACAGGAGATAAGAGTTTTCCAAACATACCTGCCCAGGCTGACTTTGAATCGCGATCCTCAGATCTCAGCTTCCTGAGTAGCTAGGATTACAGGTGTGAACTACCAGCCCCCAGCCATAAATCTCTTAAATACTGTCTTTTAGGTTGGAGACTGAGACTCAAACTCTGTACCTGTCACCTTCTCTCACTGGCTAACATTCTACCAACTAAGCCATGCCTCCAACTGCAATCTCTTGAATACCAACTAGCTGGGTGCTAGTGGCTTAGGCAGGTAATCCTAGCTACTCAGGAAGCTGAAATATGAGAATCATTGTTCGATGCTAGCTCAGGCAAAAAAGTCTATGAGACTCTTATCTCCATTAACTAAAATTAAAAATAAAACCAGAAGTGGTCCTGTGGCTCAAGCGGTAGAGCACTAGCCTTGAGCAAAAAAGCTCAGGGACAGTGTCCAGGCTCAGGAATGGAAAAAACAAAAACAAACAAACAAAAAACACTTTTGAGTTTCCAATGTTCTGTCCACCTGAAACCCACAAGAGGAATCTGCGTTTATCTACTCACCCTCAATTCTCTCTTAGGACCTAGAAGAAAAGAAGCCCCCAACGTCCCTGCCAAGAAAGGGACATCCATCTGAGAAGGCAAATGTTAAAGATTTGTGAGAAATGGCAGCAAATTGTAAGCTGCAATTTCATAAATGACTCAAAAGCAATTCTGGAAATGCAGCTTCCTTACTTCTTCTGACAGAGAATAAAATAATATTAATAACAGGTCAGACAGTGTAATAGTCTCAAAAATGAGGTCAAAAAGGAGAAAGAGGTACCTACCACCAGACATTGCTTAAGATGAACATATTCTAATAAGGCTGGCTGAGTCTTTGGTGTGGTATTATTTAACTGAAAAGTTTTCTTCTACTTCTAAATGTATTTAACATTTTCTTTTAAATTTTTTTGTATGTGCCACCAGCTCCAGGGTTTCTCTTCCTCCTCTTGCTGTTGCTCCTCTCCTTTTTCTTAACCTTCTTCACCTCCTCCTCCTCCTCCTCCTTCTTTTTTTTGTCAGTCATGGGGTTTGAATTCAGGGCCTGGGTGCTGTCCCTGAGAGGTATTTTTCTCAGAGTTAGCGCTCTACCACTTTGAACCACAGTGCCATGTCCAGTTCTGGAGGTTAGTTGGAGATCAGACTTTCACGGACTTTTCTGTCCTACTTGGATTTGAACCATGATCTCCATCTTTCTTTCTTTCTTTCTTTCTTTCTTTCTTCCTTTCTTTCTTTTCTTTCTTTCTTTCTTTCTTCTTTCTTTCCTTCCTGCCTTCCTTCCTGTCTTCTTTCTCTTTTCTTCCTTCCTTCCTTTCTTTTTTCTTTTTCTTTCTTTTCTCTTCCTCCTCTTCCTTTTTTATTCTTTCCCTTCCTCCTCCTCCTCCTTCTTCTCCTTCTCCTTCTTTTCTTCTTCTTCTGTACTGAGACTTGAATTCAGGGCCACTCTCGCTTAGTTTTTTCATTGAAGACTGATACTCTCCTCTTGACCACACCTCACTTCTAGCTTTTTGTTTTTTAATTGGAGATAAGAAACTCTTGAATTGCTGGTGCAGCCTGGCTTCTAACTGTGATCCTCAGATACCACCTTCTTAAAGAGCTAAGATTATAAGCATGAGCTACCAAGGCCTGGCTGTTTCCCTTTTTGTCAGTGGTAGGACTCCATGCTTGACAGATGAGGGCTCTACTGCTGAGCCACACCTCCAGCAGTAACTTTTCCCTTTTTCCCTCTTCTGAGACAATTTCACTATCTATCCCAGCCTATCCCCTTGCCTCATAGTGCTGAGATTACAAATATGTGCCACCACACCAGGTTAAACTATTCTTCTTTGAAGCTGATTATCTCAGGTATTTTGTTAGTAATAAAACGCTAAGTCAACGATTAAATGAAATACAGCAGCTAAAAGTTTTACAAATAGTGGCTGAATGACAGGGAGCATCATTGTCTTCCTACCTCTCTCTTCCTCCTGCTTTCTGGATCATGGTCTGTACATTCCTGTGTCTCAGGAGAGACATTTAATGCATTATGGTTTTTCACGATTAAGAGGTCATTCTTGCAAAATTATAAGTGCAAAGCAAAGTGGATTTCTTTTGTTGTTGTTGTTGCTGTTTTGTCAGTCATGGGGCTTGAACTCTGGACCTAGGCACCGTCCCTGCACTCTCCAGCTTAAGGCAAGCGCTCTACCACTTGAGCCACAGCACCATTTCTGGTTTTCTGGTAGTTAATTGGAGATAAGAGTCTCATGGACTTTCCAGCCCGGGCTGGCTTTGAACTGTGATCCTCAGATCTCAGCCTCCTGAGTAGCTAGGATTACAGGCGGGAGCCACCGGCGCCCGGCAAAGCAAGGTGTTTTATGAACGAATTCATGTAACATTTAGTGTCAGAAAAAGTTTTCAGATTGAAAAAAAGAACACTAAAAAGGTGTCAAGAATTCTCTGAGTGGTATTTTAGACAAAAATGGGAGTGATAGGTAGAGGTAAGCAGGAAGGCAGGGCTGGGGTCAGGCGAACAAGCCTATGAGCTACTGACCCTAAGACTGGACATTGAGAGGCCTCAGATATTGGGACATAGGAGTGGAATCTCCCACGAGAAGGACGCAGGTATGGTCCTAAATGCAAGCCACATGACCTATGTTCCTATAGGTATAAATGTGGGAACTCACTCAAATTTCTGTATTTGCAGATTGTTGATAAAATCATCACTGGGCTGGTGGGAAATGTAGTGTTCAAGCAGCCACACAAGTGCTGTGTCAACTCTAAAGGCTAATGTCTTCCTAAAGAGACAGCCTGCTTAGTTCATTATGGCTGGGGGTGCTGGATTCAATGGGAGGAGGCTAACAAAGCAGATGGCTTCCAAAGAAGTGTGTCTAGTATCTTTCCACAACATGAAGAACTTCATATTAAATACACTTAGAGCTGGGCACTGGTGGCTCACGCCCAGACTCCTAACTACTCAGGAGGCTGAGATCTAAGGATTGCAATTTAAAGCCAGCCTGGGCAGGAAAGTCCACAAGACTTATCTTCAATTAACTACCAAAAAGCTAGAAGTGGAGCTGTGGCTCAAGTGGTAGAACACTAGCTTTGAGCACAAAAAAACTCAGGAACAGTGCCCAGGCCCTGAGTCCAAGCCCCAGGACTA